>NC_035172.2:10433974-10747651 GCF_001659605.2 Manihot esculenta
ATATCTGCAAAACATGATTAAAACAACAAAATTAGTTAGAAAAGGTGTAAATAAACATCAATAAGATAATGATAATATGGACTAAAATATTCTCTATCAGAATTGCATACCTTTGCCTCTAGGATCGTCCTGTTTTTTATTGTAAAAAGATGGAGATAAATATAGCATTTACTGATAATCCGGCGATAATGTGGTTGGCTGCTTGATAGGGGATCTCGCCAACTAATAATTTGGTGATCTCGCGATTATAGGCGTAATGGGGATATACTGGATTATGTCTGATAATGGTAATTTTATATCGAGACTCGACTCATCCAAAGGAGGACAAGTCTCGATGGTGAATCGGGTGTTTAAGGTGTCCAAATCTTTCTTTTCTTGGATGGAACTGTGTTGCCTACTTAATAGATTCTTACCACGTGGTCTTATTTCACGGTGAGAATTCATAATTTACTTTGTGCGATCATTGTATAATATCAGTCATAAACTTTATATATTAGATTGCTAATGAATATTGCAATAGATCTAGAATGAAATTTATTTGTTTTTAAAAACCTTGTTTATATATTCTTCATTTTAAAAATTTAAAAATATTAAGAAATTTAAATTTTAATTATGTTTTTTATAATCATTCAATTTTTTTGTGTTTTCCTTTTCAATAAGAAATTAGAGAAATGGAAATTTAAACTTAATCTCATAGATAAATTATATATTTTACTCAATGCACAAAACTAGACTAGCAATTATTTTAAAATTTTTATTTCTTTTAAAACATTTTAAATTAAGGATAAATAAATTTTTTATTTCAAATTTGAGATTTAATAAGTAAAATTAATCAATTAAATTGAATTGTTATATTTTTTATTCTAAATCAGGAATTAAATTTTTGAAAGTTACTCAAACTTTAATTAAAAGTTCTTATATAATTCAAAAGCAAACTCTTAAAATTGAAAATAATAAAAGTGATAGAAGAAAACGTCAATGGAATATCTGGAATGTTTGGGGCGTTACAGAGCAAAAAAAAAAAAAAAAAAAAAAAAGATGAGAAAGAGACCGGGTGGCGGGCGCCGCCAGACAAGCTTTTTATAAAGCAAATCAACCTTGGTTTTGTGGTCGTCCTTTTTTAAATTTCTAGCACACTTTTTTTTTTTTTTTTGAATCAATTTTTCTAGCAGACTTAGCACCACGATTTTCCATGCTTCCTGCCCATTTACACGTGGCTATGCTTTTAAGCCCAAAGGAAGGCCACTTGTTCATACCACCCCTGACACTATCTGAACATCCCGCTCCCCACGCTTTTTATGTTAGCTGCTGTTGAGTAATGTATTCCCCTTCAGGCTAAATGACAAAAATAAAAATAAAAAAATTCTTTCGATTACTAATTTTAGTGAAATTCTTTTTAATTAAATATTTTTTATTTTAATTAATTCTTTTAATTTTAATAATTTAATCCTCAATTCTAACTCTCTATTCATTAATTTGATTATATTTTATACTGACAAAGACGTATAATGATTAAATAATATATTTAATATTATTGTCTTATATAAATATATAAACAGTTTAGAAATTGTATAATAGAAAAAAAAATTAAAAGTTATTAGATTAGATCAATTATGAGATGGGCTAATTTTATCAATCATTTATTTGGAATGATACTTTATTAATAATCACTATTGAACTGAACCTAATACTCACATAATCAGTAACTTTCATCTATATGAGTTATGGACTAAACACAAATTTGTTTATGGACCTTAAAACTATAATGTCATAAAATTGATTATTAACCTTTATAATTTTTAGGCTCAAAGGAAAGAATATGTTCTTTTTAAATATTTTGAGTAGTTAAAAGGATATGTGTTCTTTTGTAAATAAGAGAATGAAAATTTAATTGAATTTGAATCATGGGGATCATATTCTTCAGAAGTTTTTTCCAAGCATATAGAGACAGAGATAAGATAAGTCTTACCTCTAAATTAAACTCGTGACTAGATTGCTTCCACTATGGAAATTTTTTGATAGATACACGTCCAAGTGGGAGCAATATAGATACAAATGAGTATGGTCATTAGTTTCATAACATGCATATTGATGAGTCAATAGATCAATCTTAGCTACGATAAACATGTCATATAAGAATTTGTAGTCGTCATTTTAAGATTGAAGGAGAAGTATTTATTGTTACTCATTATTTAGATGAGCTTAAGAATGTATTTCTTAGGCTCTTAGATCTTTAGCTAAGGAAGAAAAAATGAATTAAAACTATAGAATGGGAAATGGAGTCAATGAACAGTTGGTCAATGTAGAATTACTATTAGGATGTAAGATGATTGGAAATTAGTGCATTTTCAAAGTGAAGCGTAAGGCTGACGATAGTATCAAGAGATAGAAAACTCGTTTGGTAGTTAAGGGAGTACACACTAGGAAGGAAAGAATTATAAGGATTTTTTTTTGAATATGTTGTGAGATTTACCTTGATAAGTTTATGTTTTTTAAATTGCATTAGTTGCTAATTTGGATTTTAAATTATATCAAATGGATGTGAAGACTATTTTTTCTCAAATAGATAATTAAAATTTAGATAAAACAAGTTTCGGTGTAAATGGTAAAAAATACAAAGTGTGTAGATTTCTGAAGTCAGTATAAGGCTTTAAATAGTTTTTGAGACTATAATATATTAGATTTCATAATATATGCGAGTTTTATGATTTCACTGTGATTAATGAGGATTATTAAAAATATACATAAAAAATTTAAAAATAAATTAAAAATCTTATCATTATATATAGACAACATACTAATAGTTAGAAATGATAGTGAGTATATTGCAACCATTAAAATTTTGGTTATCATCTTTTGAGATGAAGGGATAAAGAAGTTGCATATAATCTTAAAGCCAAGATTCTAAGGGATCATTAAGAAAACTATTGTCTTTCCAATAGCAATATATCATGAAAGTCTTACAGTGATTGAATATGAAAGACTTCAAACCTATAGATACTCATTTTTCCAAAAGAAAGATTTTAAGCCGTAGATTATATTCTAAGACTTCAAAAGAGAGAACTCAAATAAAACTGTTCTATATAAGAGTGAGGTCAGGAGCCTAATGTATGCTATGAAGTGTACAAGTCTTGATATGTTCTATGCTACGAGTATAGTAAATCAATCTGACTCTAAATGAGTACACTGGATGTCGTACATTGGATATAGAGATATGTTAGACATATGTTAGATTATTTATAATATTATCAAGAAAATAGTCTGCAAGTGGAAGACTATAGGGATGCATAAAGGAAATGAGATTTATATGAGCCTAAATCTACCTTAAGATATATTTTCTTAAAAAGTAAGAAGTTATAGTTTACTATATTAGAGATATAGATGCAGATAACTTGAAAGTTTTTTTTTATACTTAAAGTGACCTTTGAGTCCTCTAATGAAGATTAGTATAAAAGATATTTAGTACAGACTTGAGAAGCCATTGAGTTAGTGTAGAGAATAAGATAATGAGTTAATATATTTAAATTATTATTGCAATGGTGTAATTCATACATACTATTTTATATCAAGGATATAATTATAAGAAGTATGTGAGACAGATAATAAATGCCTCCTCATACCACATTCGTTTTATTATCTAGTGAGATAATAAAACACAAGACAATTATAAGTTTTATTTTACCTATGGATAAAATTGAAAGCTCAAAAACTTATAATACGAGATGTCATCTCAAAGTGATTGAGAATAATAGTGAGAAATTATTGTAAAATACAATGATCTTATGTGAATTAGTCACATTATCTGTATTAACAGTCAGATAGAGTTGTATTTTAAAATGAATAGCTTAAAGAACTCAAATTTGAACATTAAGTATGCTCAAATTATCATTCGTATAGTAACTTAAATAGATACATACACTCCATTATGAATGGAAAGAGATATCGTAGCGTGTGATTCACACCACATGTGCTTGTGACTAATAATGAGAGTACAAGCGCTGATCTCTACTTGTTAATGTGCAAAGTTCTAAATACCCTTAGGACTCTGATATGTTACTTGAGACTTAATTTAATATTTGCTATCTTAGGATATTATCAGATGATTATCAATGATGCAATTTGATGAGAGATATTCTTAGAAAAGCAAATTGAACTAAGATTGAGAGTATTGAGATGTGAGGAAGATCATATAGAAGTATCATATTAATTTTGTACTTATTAATCAGTCAATTATGTTTATCTATGGATAAAATATATTATGGACATAAGAGGAATAATTGAGATTATATGGATATTCAATATGATAAATGATCTAGGGTGTTATATATTGCAATTACTCTGAATTTCACCATTCGAGCATTTATATTGCCCTAACAAACATATAACATTTGGGTTCTCAAAATATGCACAGCTCACACAATCTATTTGTTAAGTATGAAAATTACAGTGTACATATCATCATGGTCTATCATATATGAGTGGGAGATGAAAGACATTATACACCCAAGATAGAGCCGAAAAAATAAAGGCCGAAATAAGATTTTGTATCTTATTTATAATAATATATTTTAATTTATTTTATATAAATTAAAAAAAAGCAAAAGAAAAAATATTTGAATATTAAATCCTTGGCAGTTACATGGTAGCAGGCCATGTAACTACTCCTGAGGGGATGGTAAGCATAACTACCCACCAACTCCTATTCTCTTGACTGGATAGTGAAAGAAAAAGTTCTCTCTTTACTCTAAAGAAAAAAGCTCTCTCTGCTCTCAAGAAAAAACTCTCTCTATTCTCAAAGGGAAAAAAAAAACTCTATCTTTACTCTTGAAAGCAAAAAAATGATCTGCTCTCTCTCTCTGAGTTTCATACTGAGCATCAAAATAGTTTTTTTTTTTCTGGAGAAATTTTTTTTCTCCAGATTTATTTTTTCGGTTGGACTATTTTTTTTGTGGATGTTGGGCTACCTCTTATATGTATCAGGTGACTTTCCTGTGTTTATGTGGAACAAAAAGGCGTCGGTCATGGAATCTAAAGCTATCTAGGTACTTGAATTTTTGTGGAATACACTACAATTCCAAGTAACTCTTAGACTGTGAATTATATGCATGGTTCATAGATAATATGTGATTATGCATGGGCTATATGATACAAGATGAACTGATATATTATTTATTATTTTCAATCCTAGAAAATTTATCGATTTTCCAACAATACATAAAATTTATATGGAGCATTTCATAAAAATTGAGTAATTTATATTTAACACAAACCTATGAAATAAAGATAAAATTGATGTTACACAATAACTGCCCAAAGTAAGCAATGAGCTATCACTATGAGATAGGGCCACGTGGCAAGGATCAAATATATATGAAATGCGATCCTTCCTGAGGAAAAAAGATTCGGACATTATAACACCCGAATCATTATCAAGACTCGTCCTTCTCGCAGCAGGGAGAGTCTTGGCACTAAGTTACCATTAATAAGCACAGTCCAGCGTATCTCCATTACACCTGTAATCACGGGATCACCAACCTATTACCAGTGTATCCCCATTACGTCTGTAATCACGGGATCACCAACCTATTAGTTGGCTATATCTCTTATCAAGCAATTGCCCACATTATCACTGGATTATTGAAAAATGCTATGTTTATATCCATCTTCTTGTAGTATAAAAGGAGAAGAATTACCGACGCAAAGGTACACTATTCTACACAAGAGCTCTAAATAATTAACTACATTCGTTCTCTTCTTCAATATACTGACTTGAACGTCGGAGTGGCTACCATGGGCATCCACCACCACCTCGTGTTCTTTTCTTTGTAGGTTTTATCTAATCACAGTACAACTCCATTCCAGCAACATCATCAATCTAATCTCCGTAACATCATTTGGTTATGTTGCTGAAAAATCTCTTGAATTGCCTCTATTCATTTGGATTACAACCGGTCTCTTACTCTTTTTATCGAAAAGAAACCTCTCTCTCCTTTCACTTCCAAAATGGCTGGTAATTCTCGAGTTGTTGCTAATATTGCTACCAATGGTAGAGTCATCATTTCTTTTGCCCCCAACAATAGAGAAAACACACCCCTAGTGGCCAATGAAGCAGATCTCATAATTTAAACAATGAACAGATACTCCAGTATATCCAAAGATTACAGGCTACCCTCAGACAGTATAAGGCTTAGAAAGAGGCATAAAAATGGATTCTGAAAGAAGGGGGGAAGCTTCTGTAGACACTCTAAGGGTTCGAACAGAAGCGGTCAAAATGTGGCCCAAGGGAAAGGCTGAGTCCAAAGAGAAATCAGACGGAACTCCAAAAGGTATTGATTGGAAGCTAGTAGGGGCCATGCAAAAGCTACCAAAAGCAATAAGAAGGGAATTTTGGTCTAGATTGTGTTTCGCCTCTTTCAGAAGAGATCTTAGTTGAAACCTTTTCTACCAAGTTCAAGTTGCCTAGCTTGGACAAATATGACGGAATGACAGACTCCAGAAGCCATCTGGTAATTTGCAGAGCAACTATGCAGCTTCAGGATGTAAACGATTTTGTGTTATGTCGGGTGTTTCCATCGACACTCACAGGTTTGGCTTAAAAATGGTATCAACATCTGATCTCAGGTTTAATTCAAAACTTTATACAATTTTTCGCGTTATTCAAATCCAGATTTATTACTTGCATACCTCTTAAAAAGCTTTCTTCTGACTTGCAAAAGATCCACCAGGGGAAGGGCGAGTCTTTAAGGAGTTTTATCTCACATTTCAATGCTGAAGCCATATAGGTGGAAGAGTTAAATCATGAGATAGCGTGTTAAGCACTAAAGAAAGGAACCCGCAACGTAAAATTCATGGATTCCTTAATTAAAAATCCAGTTACAACATATCAACAGTTGATAGCCAAAGCCCAGAAATATATCAGGCTGGATGACAAAGTCCAGGCATTAAAAGAAGACAAAATGGTGAATCAAAGGCAAAGTCAGAAGTCCGAAAAGTAAGGACATGAAGGAGATCACATGAGTTATCCCATCTCACGATGGAGGGATGATCAAAGTAAGTATAAGAATTATACTTCGATAAATGACTCAAAGAGTTGTATTTTGATGTAGATCATGAAAAATGATAAAGAAATTGAATGGCTGCCCAAGCTCAACCCTAAGCAATAAGATAGGAAAAAGTATTATTGCTTCCATAAAGATTATGGTCATACGATAAAAGAACATTGGCAATTTAAAGATGAGATTAAAAGACTGATAAGGATGGAACCTTTCAGAAATTCATGAGGAAGGGAAGGCAAGAGAGGAGATCTAAGTCTGAGAAAATAACCCCCGAATCAACCCTTTATCGAGAACCTGTAGGGGTCATACATGTAATAACGAAAGGATCTAGGAATGGTCAGAAAAAGTAAGCAGACTGCAAATACAATTACTAGACTGGTAAGAAACCTTTTAAAGTCTTGGAGTCATTCTCCCAAGAGTTTCGTAAGCTGGCCAACTTAGGGAGCTAAATGGTCCCCCACTCGCCATATATTTGTAACATAAAGGATATTCTTTTAATAATAAAATTAACAAGGTATTTTCATATGTTGTGTTCTCCAGTAATAAGGGACGATGGGATTACCTTCCTCAAAAAAGCAAAAAGGATTAAGGAGCCAAGAAGAGACCACAAGGAGGGTCCGCCAGATCGAGTCACAAGGCGAGTTATGCCTGACCATCCAGGTGTTGGTCCCACTATAAAAGACCACAAGGTAGGTTCTGCTAGGCTGGATCATAAGGCAGGTGTAATACCCGGCTAGACTCCGGTATCGGAATTCCTACCGACCGGTGGAATCTCAAATGTCGGAACTCTCTAGTAGGGTAAAATATGTTTTTTTACAAATGTTTTTCATGTTTTTGATGATTAATTTTGAGTTAAAATTTTAAAGAAAAGAAAAGAAAGAGAATGAAGGAAGAGCCCAGGTTCGACCTCCGAACCTCATGTTCGGCCGCCGAACATGGCATGCATGTAGAGGCACGTTAGGCCCCGAAAGTGGTCTGGCCAGCCACCTATAAAGGGGTCCCCTGTCCGAAATGGGCGAGTTTTCTCTCCCCATTTCTGGCCAAGGTGAGTCTCCGCCCTCCCTTGTCGATCTTGCCTTCTTCCTTCAAGTCTCTCATGATTTTTAACAAGTTTTATCTTGGTTTGAAGATATTTGAGCAAAAAGAGTGAAGTTGGAAACTTGGAGATTCCAGGAGCTCGATCTCTCCCATCTCTGAGTTGGATCGCCTCTCCTCTCGATCTTCAAGAGGTAAGAGTAGATCCTCACCTCTTTTCATGTTTTGAGTAAGTTTGGAGAAGTTTGAAGGGGTTATATGCATGATTAGGGTAGTTGTAAAAGGTTAGGGTCATTGTTGAGTTTATGCATAATGTATGTTATAATGTGTTACTATGATGTGTTGTTGGGGTATAGGTTAGTTGTAAGCCCCTATATGCTGGAAAATGTGTTTATGCATGTTGTAGAATAGCTAAATGCATGATTTGAGGGTTTTGGGAGGCAAAAATGTGCATGAGGCCCGAGTTCTGCCATTCTGGAAGAACTCAGGTTCGGCAGCCGAAGGCACTTTCGGCCGCCGAACCTGCCTGTGGAGGCAAGCCTTTGGCTGCCGAACTCTGCCCTCGAAAGTTGGACTTTCGACTCTGGAGAAGAGTTTCGGCCGCCGAAGGTGCCACCGAATATGCATGAGTTTCGTCTCTGGAAGGGACTTTCGGCTGCCGAAGGTGCCGCCGAAAGTGGCTGAGTTTCGGCTCTGGAGGGACTTTCGGCCGCCGAACCTGCCGCCGAAAGTGCCCTGTTCAGCCTTCCTTTGCATGATTTCTATGATTATTTAATGATGTTTTAGGGGGTTTTTGGGGAGTTGTTTAGAGTCATTTTAGTGTATGTTTGGTCCCTCATTTGAGTCCACCTGTGTAGGTTCGGACCTGAGGAACCGAGGACCCCAGCAGTGAGATAGCTGCTTCAGAGTCAGCCAGAGGTGAGTAGAACTGAACTATGTATTAAAATAACAAAGTTTTGAGCATGTTCATGCATCACGAATACCATGATATATTTTAGGTAGTTGCATTAGAATCTCACGAATATGATGCATTGCATTCTATGTTGTTGATGTTGATGAATGTTGGATGATCCATTAGCCCTCAATATGTATGATGATTAATGAAAGTCCAAGGCTGCCCATGTCCACGCGTCCTGGCATTCTATATGTATGATGATTAATGAAAGTCCAGGGCTGCCCATGTCCACGCGTCTTGGCATTGTATGTTATGATTAAGAGGAAGTCCTGCAAAGCTCCATCGAAGGCCGAGCACATTGGATATGTAGAGGGTTATTGGTGACAAGTTCATCCGTGATGTGAAATGTATGTGTTGTTGACAGTTCGGTTGTCGAAGCCGGCCAAAAATAACCTCTACGGTTATCAACAATCTTACAACTGCAGATAGTGCTAAAGGATCGAATCCACAGAGAATTGAATACCTGTCTATTTTTCTCAAACAAGATCAAGAGAATTAACTGAAAGCACAATTGAAAGCAAGCAAATCAAGAGTAAAGTGCAATAAAGTAAAAAGGGGGGTTTTGAGATTGATTTGTCTAACAACTATTGAAAGTAATTAAAACAGCAAGTAATCAAAATAAAAGAGGAAATCAATATGAGAAAAGTCTTGAAGATATGGATCCACTTTGGTTGTTTGGGTTGATCATTGAAACTTAGGTTTTCTTGATTCATTCAATAGATTAGTTATGGGGGTGGAAAACGCTTCTCACCACCATGTCTCTCCTTATGATTAAATCAATTAGGGAACGTCCTCTAATCAATTACTAATTAACAAATTGCCAAGGAACGTCCTTGGGCCATAGGCATCAAAACAATTGTCAATTGCATAAAGAATTAGAGAGATCCAATCCTAGCTACTCAAACGCATGAGATGTTGCTAGATCATGCAATTTCTTAGTTTTTACACCAAGTGTTCTTAGGTCAGAATATTTTCAGCAATTACGGACTAACAAATATCCCAACTAAAAATCAATTAACTTTGCAATCAAGAATCAAGTGGCCAATTTGATCAAAACAACAAAGCAACCTTAGAATTAAGCACAATTGCATAAATATTGAACTAATCAAAAGTAAACACTTTATGTTCAGATCTCACAACCCTTTAAACAACCTTAGTTTCAACCAAACTTCAACTAGAATAAAGGTTTCAACCACTCATGGCTGAACCAAAATAGAAAATAGAAGAAAAGAAAGCAAAAAGATGAAGAACTAAGGGGAGAACCCTTGGAGAAGCCTTGGCCGGACCTTGGAGAAGATGTATGGAACAAAATCTGCCTCTTCTTGCCTTCATATGATGTTTAAATAAGTCTTGAGAGGCTACCTAGGGTTTCATGCATCTTTAGGGAGATTGCCCAAAGTGCCATTGGTCCAATATGTGCATGTCAAGGCAAGAGAAGGGCCTTTTGGTCTTTTAATTGCTCAAGGTGTGTTCAAGAAGCCTTCTTCACATTATTCATGCACTAAAGAGGAAGGTGGAGCCTTCATTTGAATATTGAATGTGCATGGCATAAAGTGGGAAACATGTGATCTTCAAGATTTGGCTCATTGAATAAGGAGGAGGCTGTTCGGGGGCACTTTCGGCCGCCTAAGGTAAGTTTCGGAGGCTGGACTTTCGGCTCTGGTTGTAAGGTTCGGCCGCCGAAGGAGCTGCCGAAAATAGGTGACTTTCGGCTCTGGAGTGAAGGTTCGGCCACCGAAAGTGTTGTCGAAGGTGACTGGCAGATTTGGCTTCCGAAAGTGCTTCCGAAAGAGGTTGAGTTTTGCCTCTGGACTGGAGGTTCAGCCGCCGAAGGTGCTGCCGAAGGTGGCTTTTCTGTTTTTGGCACTTTTTGGCGTTTTTAAGAGCATTTTGACCAAATTGCTTCTTTACACCTAATACTTGCAAAACATGATTAAAACCACAAAATTAGGTAGAATAGGTGTAAATAAACATCAATAAGATCATGATAATATGGACTAAAATATGCTCTATCAAATACCCCCACACTTAGCCTTTTGCTTGTCCTCAAGCAAATAAACATAGTCAAATAAGCTTTCTTACTCTAGATCCTTATTTCCACTTAAGCTCTTACTCTAAACACCTATTTTGAATCATTGCAGTGAAGAATATATGCATGAAGATTACTTACCTCTTTTTCTCGTTTCCCTTTGCTCACCATGGCTAGGATTGGTTTTCCTCAAGAGAGACCATACTTGCACCCTTTGTTAAGACTTTTTCTAGCTTTTGGATTGACTTGCCCTTACCTTGAAGTACTTTATTCAGGCTTTTGCACTTAGATTTTCCTTGAAAAAGTCACCAACCTTTTGACGTGAAGGTACATATTTGTGATACTCACCCCCAGTTACTCAGTTGGTCACCTTTTCAAGTGGCTACTAGCTTTGTTCTTAGTCTTTTGACCATTGGAACAGTTTTTGATTTGTGCTTTGAGGTCTTTGCCTTTACTGAATTTTCTTTCTCTCAATGATTTGGGAAAATCAACACCAATTGCTAAATCAAGTCATGTTAAGTTCATTCACACAAATTTCAATTTATTCTCATCAATTGAGGGTCATTAATATATTTTTCACCATGGCAAACTCAAAAATTCAATTCAAAAGGCAATTCTCAAACATGAATATAACTTACTGCAATTGATTCAACATAAGTTTAAAGAGTTATCACATCAATGGGGTCATGGAAAGAAAAACTCATCCAACATAATTCATCCGTTTGAGTAGAGCAAAACAAAAAGAAGAAGAAGGTTGTGGTTGTGTGTGTTTTATTAAAAGCATAAACAAATTAAAATTCAATTGTGGCTAATTAACTGAAAGAAACGCAAAACTGAAAGGAGAAAAGAAAAAAAAATTGCATCTGAAAGCATGTGAATTCGCATAAGAAGAAGGGGGAGAAGAGAAGAGCAGAAGAAGAAGAAGAGGAGAAGAAGAAGAAAGAAGAAGTATGCACCCCCACACTTAAATCATGCATTGTTCTCAATGTAAAAGAAAAGAAGAGAACAAAGGAAACTGAATACTCCCCTGGGGTGTGGTGCATGGCGCGATTCTCTTTAGGCGGAAGGGTGTTGTAGTGGAATTTCTTCCACCACTTGTACTGCGAACCCTTCAAAGTATGGTTTCAAACGATGTCCATTCACCTTGAAGATTTTTCCAGTTTCTATGCTTCGGATGTCTACAGCTCCATGTGGGTAGGCATGTTCTACAATGAATGGTCCAATCCACCTAGACCGTAGCTTTCTTGGAAACAGTTTTAAATGAGAGTCAAAGAGTAAGACTTTATCACCAACCTCAAATTGTTTTCTTGAAAGATGACTGTCATGGGAGGCTTTGGTTTTTGTTTTGTAGTTCCAAGAGTTCTCATATGCATCTCGTCTTCTTTCCTCTAATTCTTGCAGTTGCAATTTGCGGTGGTGTCCAGCTTCTTTGAGATCCATGTTGTAATTCTTTATAGCCCAATAAGCCTTGTGCTCAAGTTCAACTGGAAGGTGGCAAGCTTTTCCATAGACCAATCTGTAAGGAGACATACCTATGGGAGTCTTATAGGCTGTTCTGTAGGCCCACAAAGCATCTTCTAATCTGGTGCTCCAATCCTTTCAGTTAGGAGAGACTGTCTTTTCAAGGATGGCTTTGATTTCTCTATTGGATACTTCAGCTTGCCCATTTGTTTGGGGGTGGTAGGCTGTGGATGTCCTATGTATCACATTGTGCTTTTTGAGGAGGCTTTCCACTACCCTATTGCAAAAATGGGTCCCTCTGTCACTGATGATTGCCTTTGGTACTCCATGTCTAGCAAAGATGTTGGTCTTTACAAAGTCTACCACTGCCTTGGCATCATCAGTCTTGGTTGCTCTAGCTTCCACCCACTTGGATACATAATCCACTGCAAGGATGATGTAAGTGTATCCAAAAGATGGTGGGAATGGGCCCATGAAGTCTATGCCCCAAACATCAAATACCTCGCAGACCATGATGGGGTTCTATGGCATTTGATTTCTTTTGCTCAGATTTCCAATCTGTTGGCACCTAGCACATGATCTGCAAAATAGAAAAGCATCTCGAAAAATAGTGGGCCAAAATAGGCCACTTTCAAGTATCTTATGAGCAATTTTCCTTGGACCAAAGTGTCCTCCACAACTATATGAATGACAGAAGGCAAGTACAGAAGCTATCTCTTGATCAGGAATGCATCTCCTTATCATTTCGTCAGCACAATGTTTCCACAAATATGGCTCATCCCAAACATAGTATTTGGCATCTTTCTTTATCTTATCTTTAGTGTGCTTTGGCTTGTCAGAAGGCAAGTTACCAGTGGCCAAGTAGTTTACCATATCTGCGTACCATGGCTCATCAGATTGAGCAAGGAAGATTTGTTCAAGGAGATCATGCTTACACTCTTCAGAATCTGGAAGGTACTGTTCTTGGTTTGACTACAAAGGAGGTGGGCTGGAAGATCTTGCTTGCGTTGGAGTCTGTGGAACAAGGTTCGACAGCTGAAAGATGGTGGAGTTCGGCTGCCGAATATCAGTAGTTTCAGCAGGCGATAAAATCTGAGGTGAAGGGTTCGGCGGCTGAGAGGAGATCAGCTTCGGTGGCCGAATGGTTGCTGAGTTCGGCGGCCAAAAGTCAGTAGGGTTCAGTTGCCGAAAGTTTTCAGTATGCTGGGCAGGCTATGGCGATGGATTCTGCGTCTGGAATGCAGCGATGTTCGGCGGCCGAAGGAGGTCTGGATTCGGCGGCCGAATGTCTTCAATCTGCGCAAAATCAGTCTGTTGGATGCTACAGACCGTTTCTTTGAGTTTTGACTCTTTCTGGCTCTTAATCTGTACCTGATCAGTTTCTTGGTAGAAATCACTATTAAGAATGTCATCTTGATTTTCATCAAAAATCTCCTGGCTCAAACAGTCAACAATGTCAAGACCATAAACAGGGGACATATCATGTGGATATTTCATGGCATCATAGACATTAAACTTAATCACCTCCCCTTCAAATTCCATGGTCAAAGTACCATCATGCACATCTATTTTAGTTCTAGCAGTACTCAAGAAAGGATGCCCAAGAAGGATATCAGAACTAGTATTGCAACTATCTTCCTTAGTATTAATCACATAAAAATCAGCAGGAAAGACAAGTTCATCTACTTGAACTAACACATCTTCTAGAACACCTAATGGATATACCACAGATCTATCAGCCAGTTGGATCACAACTTTTGTATCCTTCAGTGCACATGCATTTAGAGATTTATAGATGGAGAAAGGCATGATATTTATAGATGCACCAAGATCACACATGGCTTTCTTAATTCCCACATTCCCAATCTTGCAAGAGATAGCAAACATACCTTTGTCTTTGCACTTAGTAGGGAGTTCTCTTTTAATGACGGCAGTGACAACCTCACCTACACTTACTTTCTCTCTTGCAGCTAGCTTCCTTCTATTGGTGCACAACTCTTTCAGAAATTTTGCGTACCTGGCAATTTGCTTGACCGCATCTAGCAGTGGTATGTTGATTTCCACTTTTCTGAAGGTCTCAAGAATCTCCTTTTCATCTTTCTCTTTTTGTGTTCTTTCAAATCTCTTTGGAAAAGGAGGTGGGATGTGAAAACTTACTTTCGGATCAGTCTTTTGCGCAGGGATGGCTTCAGTTTGCATTGGGCCTTGCACTACTCGCTCTTCTTGCTCATAACCAGCATCTTGAAGTTCTTTCGCACTTCTCAAAGTGATGGCATTCACATTCTGTCTAGGGTTAGTTTCAGTTTGAGAAGGGAGCTTACCTTGGGTATCAGAATTACTTCCGGATGTGGCCATTAGATCTACACGCTGATTGAGGCTTTGTATAGCACTTGCCATGGACTCCATCATCTTCTCAAGGCGTTGGATGGGATTTGAAGGTGCTGGTTGGGCTTGGTTCCTTTGATAGTTCTGATTGTTGTTGGCCCTTCCGTAGCTGAAATTGGGATGGTCTCTCCAACCTGGATTGTATGTGTTTGAATATGGATCATATCTAGGCTGGTTGTTGTACCCCCCAATTGCATTGACTTGCTGGGTATCTTCTTGGAGTGTAGGACATTGATCAGTTTAATGTCCTACATAAGAACAGATCCCACATGGCCTAGGTGGCTGGACTGTTTGCATCTGTTGAACCAATCCTATGGAAAAATCTTTCATCACAGATGACAGTTCAGAAATAGTGGATGGGCTTACCTCATTGGCTCTTTGCAGTTACTTTTCTTCCCCATATTGCCTAGATGAAGCTGCAAGGGTAGATATCAACTCTCTCATCTCCCTCGGTGTCTTGTCTATAATGGATCCTCCACAGGCTACATTTATGAATTTTCTTTCTGATGGGAGCAATCCTCCATAGAACAACTGTATGAGGGCCTTGTCTGACATATCATGTTGTGGACAACCTATACATAGTCTTTCAAACCTTTCCCAATAATCATATAAGTCCTCAGTTTATCTCTGTCTTATGCTAGTGATTTCTCTTATTATGCCAATTGATTTAGATGGTGGAAAGTATTTGTCCAAAAAGGTTTGGACCATATCATCCCAAGAGGTTATGGATCCAGGTGGTAAATAAAATAACCAATCTTTAGCAAAGTCATCTAATGAAAAAGGAAAAGCTCTCAACTTAACATGGTCTTCAGAGATCCCTTGAGGTCTCATAGATGAACAAACAATAGTAAATTCTTTCAAATGCTTGTGTGGATTTTCATTTTCTCTACCTCAAAATTTAGGAAGAAGATGTATCAAACCTGTCTTTAGTTCAAAGGGAACTGTCAGAGGCGGATAGGTGATGCAAAGTGGTGCATGATCACCTACAGGAGTTGCTAACTCTCTCATGGTTCTTTCCCTTGGTGCTTGTGGCCTTATTGTTGGATTTTCCTGAATGATTTGATTTTGGACAGCATATCCATTGGGGCAGCAGCTTGTGCATTAGGTTCTGCCATTGGCGCAAGATTCAGTTGCTGGAGCAAGGAAGGTTCGGCGGCCGAATGTTGATGATGTTCGGCGGCCGAAGGTTGGGTAGAAGGTTCTGCGATTGAGGCTTGCTTTCCTAGCCTTCTGAGGGTGCGTTCAATTTCTGGATCAAAGGGTAGAGTGTCCCTATGCTCAGATCTGGTCATGAAAGAAAAGTAAACAAGTTAAATCAATTCCCCGGCAACGGCGCCAATTTTTGACAGTGCGGTTGTTGAAGCCGGTCAAAAATAACCTCTACGGTTATCAACAATCTTACAACTGCAGATAGTGCTAAAGGATCGAATCCACAAAGAATTGAATACCTATCTATTTTTCTCAAACAAGATCAAGAGAATTAACTGAAAGCACAATTGAAAGCAAGCAAATCAAGAGTAAAGTGCAATAAAGTAAAAAGGGGGGTTTTGAGATTGATTTGTCTAACAACTATTGAAAGTAATTAAAACAGCAAGTAATCAAAATAAAAGAGGAAATCAATATGAGAAAAGTCTAGTTGAAGATATGGATCCACTTTGGTTGTTTAGGTTGATCATTGAAACTTAGGTTTTCTTGATTCAGTTAATAGATTAGTTATGGGGGTGGAAAACGCTTCTCACCACCATGTCTCTCCTTATGATTAAATCAATTAGGGAACGTCCTCTAATCAATTACTAATTAACAAATTGCCAAGGAACGTCCTTGAGCCATAGGCATTAAAACAATTGTCAATTGCATAAAGAATGAGAGAGATCCAATCCTAGCTACTCAAACGCATGAGATGTTGCTAGATCATGCAATTCCTTAGTTTTTACACCAAGAGTTCTTAGGTCAGAATATTTCCAGTAATTACGGACTAACAAATATCCCAACTAACAATCAATTAACTTTGCAATCAAGAATCAAGTGGCCAATTTGATCAAAACAACAAAGCAATCTTAGAATTAAGCACAATTGCATAAATATTGAACTAATCAAAAGCAAACACTTTATGTTCAAATCTCACAACCCTTTAAACAACCTTAGTTTCAACCAAACTGCCACTCATGGCTGAACCAAAACAGAAAATAGAAGAAAAGAAAGTAAAACGATGAAGAACTAAGGGGAGAACCCTTGGAGAAGCCTTGGCCGGACCTTGGAGAAGATGTATGGAACAAAATCTGCCTCTTCTTGCCTTCATATGATGTTTAACTAAGTCTTGAGAGGCTGCCTAGGGTTTCATGCATCTTTAGGGAGATTGCCCAAAGTGCCCTTGGTCCAATATGTGCATGTGAAGGCAAGAGAAGGGCCTTTTGGTCTTTTAATTGCTCAAGGTGTGTTCAAGAAGTCTTCTTCACATTATTCATGCACTAAAGAGGAAGGTGGAGCCTTGATTTGAATATTGAATGTGCATGGCATAAAGTGGGAAACATGTGATCTCCAAGATTTGGCTCATTGAATAAGGAGGAGGCTGTTCGAGGGCACTTTCGGCCGCCTAAGGTAAGTTTCGGAGGCTGGACTCTCGGCTCTGGACACAAGGTTCGGCCGCCGAAGGAGCTGCCAAAAATAGGTGACTTTCGGCTCTAGAGTGCAGGTTCGGCCGCCGAAAGTGCTGCCGAAGGTGACTGGCAGATTTGGCTTCCGAAAGTGCTTCCGAAGGAGGTTGAGTTTTGCCTCTAGACTGGAGGTTCGGCCGCCGAAGGTGCTGCCGAAGGTGGCTTTTCTGTTTTTGGCACTTTTTGGCATTTTTAAGAGCATTTTGACCAAATTGCTTCTTTACACCTAATACTTGCAAAACATGATTAAAACCACAAAATTAGGTAGAATAGGTGTAAATAAACATCAATAAGATCATGATAATATGGACTAAAATATACTCTATCAGTTGTGATGCATTCCATGAAAGCATGATTTTTGTATATGTTTTATTGTTCTGCTCACTGGGCTTTTTAGCTCACCCCCTTTCCCTTAACCCCCAGGCTTGCAGGTTCAGGATAGACCGGGGAGTCTTCAAGGTTGAAGTATGTTATGCCTATGTAATAGTGTTAGTAGTGGACATATAATGTAAAAATAGTTTAAGGATGTTATGTAACGCAAAGTAATGTATTGAGGTTTAGAATTGTACTTGGCCCCAATGTATGATTAGTCCCTTTTAGTACATGATCTCTTGTAATGAAATGTTTTTATGATGAGAAATGATAGTCCAAGCTTGATGTATGTTATGATAACCCACTAGAGCATTTGCTAAGGGCTCTAGATTGGGGATTTTATGTTTATGTATAGTGCATGCACAGGTTAGGCTTGGAATATGAAAAGATTTAAATTTTTATGAAAATGTATGATCATGTATGGGATGTTATCAGGTATCTAACAGGTATAGGAGGCTTGCTACGGGTCCCGGCGGCCTTAAGCCGATCTGGATCCTAGCGCCAGTAGCAGTCCGGTTTCCGAATCGTTACAGATTGGTATCAGAGCCCTAGGTTCATATGGTCGGACCTAGGTAGTGTGTTGGGCTTATAGATGTTATAGAAGGGCAAGCACAATAGGAAAGAAAATCATGTCCACTAGGATAGGATATAGAGTCCTGTCTTGATGATGATGTGAAATGCCATGATTTCATACATGTGCATTAATGATATGATATGTATGTGTGGGTTCATGTGTTTCCACATGAACCATTTGATGCTAATGTTTATGTGTATGTTGTGTTGCTTTCATAATTAGAATGAGAGGCACTCGTCGATCTGCACGATTGACTGGAGTACCACCAGAGAACGAAGGCATGGATGCTCGTCCTCCTGCATTGCCAAGGGCAATGTCATGCAGATCTGGTAGAGAGAGAGAAGCAAGGGACCCTAGAAGGTCTTTTGATGCTAGTAGAAGGGGTACAGATCAGGGTGAAAGTTTAGCTGATGTGAGAGAAGATATGGATATGGATCAGAGAAGAGATGGAAGCTTGGGTGTAAGCATGTCTGAGGAAGGTTCAGGGGAGTCACAAGAAGGCGCTCAGGCCTCGGGGTTTAGTTATCCACCCCAATATCCGCCCTTTCCTCAGGGCTCAGGATATCCGATGGGGGGTACGTCGGATTTCTCTAGCTTTAACCCATACCCTTCTTACATGCCATACCCTCCCTTTTACCCACTATACTCTCAGTACCCCATGTATCCAACCCCACCCTTCTATCAAAATCCAGCAAACCCTACCACAGGGAATGTTGCACCTCCTCCTCCATCAGCAGAGCCAGCTACCCAAAATGTCCAATTTCCCAAACCTAGCTCTTTTGGGGGGGGGATAAGGTGAAGATGACTGATTACCTTAAGCTGGATGCTCCCAAGTATGAGACTGGTGATGATCCGTTTGAGTACCTCAAGACAGTGAAAATGATAATTGATGAGTTGGGGGCAAGTGAGAGTAGAGCCATTCAGATGGCTGGTTTCACGCTGAAATGTAAGAAAGCCAGGGATTGGTTCAAGAACTATGTGGACCCAAGGGTGGATAGCTTATCTTGGGAGGAATTTGCAAACGAATTTGCAGGATGGGCTTTCCCTGATAGCTCTAGGGAGCTGAAGATGATTGAGTTCGAGCAGCTTAGACAGATGGAAGAGATGAGTGTAGATGAATACACTGATAGATTTCTGGAGCTATTGCCGTTTGCAGGGCAAGCTTATGACACAGACCAGAAGAAGGCTAGGAGGTATATCATAAAGCTTCATTCCAGGTATTCCTCCTTGATCCAGTCAGTAGAAAGGGAGAGTTTCCATGCCATTGTGGATATGGCCCGGAAAATGGAGGCTAGTGCAATCATCGAGGGGAAAGTTAAACAGTCAGTGGCACAGCCTTTAGGTTCCAAGACTCCGAGCAGTGTAAAGATGGAAAGATCCAAGTCCAAGAAGAACAAGTTCTAGAATAGGATTAAGTCCGGTCTGGGAATGGGAGGTGGCTCAAACTCTGGTTCGGGTGGTCATGCTTGTATGAAGTGTGGTAAGCCACACAAAGGAGTCTGCCGGTTTGGGACTACTGCATGTTTTAGATGTGGGCAAGAAGGACACATGGCTCGGGAGTGTCCTAGAGCAGCTTTTATGGCACAGTCCCAACAGACAGGTTCTGGTAGTGTAGCTCAACTAGTAGCTCCCGCCACGACTCAGGGCAGTGGTAGAGGCAGAGGGAGAGGGGCAGCCTCTTCTTCAGCAGGTTCCCGGGGTGAAGGTCCATCAGCACCAGCACGGATTTTCACCATGACTCAGTAGGAGGCGAACACATCCAACACCGTGGTGTCAGGTAATCTCATCATTGGTTGTTCAGATGTGTATGCATTGATGGACCTTGGTGCATCTCATTCTTTTGTTGCTCCGAGAGCAGTTGAAAGGTTGGGTTTGATGATCTCTGGGTTAGAGTGTCCTCTCTGTGTCAGTGGGCCCAAGTGTGATCCATCAGTGGCAGAGTCAGTCTGCCGTTTTAGTCCTGTATTTGTAGAGGATAGATGCCTTCCAGCCGACCTAGTGGTTCTAGATTTTACAGATTTTGACGTCATTCTAGGGATGGATTGGCTATCTACCCATGGTGCTACCTTGGACTGCAGGGACAAGGTAGTCAGATTCAGAGGTCAGGATGGGTTAGAGGTCGTCTTCAGAGGAGACAGGAGGGGTACACCTAGAGGTCTGATATCAGCCCTACAGGCTCGTAGGTTGCTTAGGAGGGGATGTCAGGGGTATTTGGCTCATGTGAGAGAGCTAGATAGTCAGGTCAGGGAACTAGCCTCAGTGCCAGTAGTCAGAGAATTTCCAGATGTCTTCCCAAACGAGCTTCCAGGACTACCACCTGCTAGGGAGATAGAGTTTGAAATAGAGCTGATGCCTAGAACCAGTCTAATCTCTATCCCTCCCTATAGGATGGCACCAGCAGAATTGAAAGAATTGAAGGATCAGTTGCAAGAGCTGGTAGATAAGGGTTTCATCCGACCGAGTACCTCACCTTGGGGTGCTCCAGTGCTGTTTGTGAGAAAGAAGGATGGATCCCTCAGACTTTGTATCGACTACAGGCAGTTGAACAAAGTCACTACCAAGAACAAGTACCCGTTGCCCCGGATCGATGATCTATTTGACCAGCTAGCTGGGGCAGGTTGTTTCTCCAAGATAGATCTGAGATCTGGGTACCATCAGTTGAGAATAAGGGAAGAAGATGTGTTGAAGACGACATTCAGGACCAGATATGGGCATTATGAGTTCCTTGTAATGCCATTCGGGCTAACCAATGCCCCTGCAGTATTTATGGATCTCATGAACATAGTTTTTAGTCAATATCTGGATCACTTTGTTATTGTCTTCATCGATGATATCTTAGTGTATTCCAGAAACGCAGAGGAGCATGCCCATCATCTGAAGACAGTTTTGCAGACCCTGAGGGAGCATGGCTTGTATGCCAAGTTCTCCAAGTGTGAATTCTGGTTGAGGAGCATCTCATTCTTGGGGCATGTTGTGTCAGAACAGGGAATCAAAGTGGACCCCAAGAAGTTAGAAGCTGTAGCTAACTGGCCTAGACCCACTACAGTGATTGAGATCAAGAGCTTTTTGGGTCTGGCAGGTTACTATAGGACGTTCGTTCAGGACTTCTCGAAAATTGCCGCTCCTATGACCAGATTAACTAAGAAGAATCAGAGGTTTGTGTGGTCTGATCAGTGTGAAGAGAGCTTCAAAGAGTTGAAGAAAAGGTTGATGTCGGCACCGGTGTTAGCTTTGCCTACCAGTAATGAAGACTTCACAGTGTTCTATGATGCGTCCCGTGTGGGACCGGGTTGTGTGTTGATGCAGAATGAAAGGGTGATTGCTTATGCTTCTAGGCAGCTGAAGAAGCATGAGTTGAATTACCCTACACATGACCTAGAGATGGCAGCTGTAATCTTTGCACTCAAGATGTGGAGGCATTACCTTTATTGTAATACCCGGCTAGACTCCGGTATCGGAATTCCTACCGTCCGGTGGAATTTCAGATGTCGGAGACCTCTAGAAGGGTAAAACCATGTTTTCATGAAATGTTTTAATGTTTTTGATGATTTTTAAGTAAAGAGGAAATGAGTTTTTGAATGAAAACAACCTTAAGGAAAAACTCAGGTTCGGCCGCCGAAACTCGAAGTTCGGCCGCCGAACATGCATGCACTTCGGGAGTGCTTTAGGCCCCCGAAGGCATAAGTGAGGAAAGTCCAGGTTCGGCCGCCGAACCTCAAGTTCGGCCGCCGAACATGGCATGCATGCGGAGGCACTTTCGGCCCCCGAACGTGGCCTGGCCAGCCACTATAAAAGGGTCCCTTAGCCGAAAACGGGCGAGCTTTTCCCCATTTTCGGCCAAGGTGAGTCCTTCCGCCATTCCTCACCATCCTTGAGTTCCTTCCTTCCAATCTCTCTTGATTTTCACAAGTTTTTACGTGGTTTTGAAGATTTTCGAGTTTAAAGCAAGTTTTGGAGCTTTGAGGTTCAAGAACTCAAAATCTCCCACCTCCGAGTTTAGGACGTCTCTCTCTTGATCTTCAAGAGGTAAGAGCCGATCTTAAGCTCATTTCATGTTTAAAGTAAGTTTTATGCAAGATCTATGGGGTAGAATGCATGTTTAGCTCATAGTTAGGTTTTTGAGTTAATGTTATGTTTTGAGCAATGTATGTTGGATTTGTGTTGTTGTTGTGTGTTGTAGTTTGGGTTTAAGTTAGTTTGAAGCCCCTAGGAGCCAATGTATGTATATTTGCATGATTTGGATGAGTTATATGCATGTTGAGGGATTTGGGAGGCAAATGTGCATAAAGGAGCCAAGTTTCTGCCCTTTGGCAGAAACCAGGTTCGGCAGCCGAAGGAACTTTCGGCCGCCGAACATGGCTGGGGAGGCAGGCCTTTCGGCTGCCGAAGTTGCCCCCGAAAAGAGACTTTCGTCTCTGTCTGGGACTTTCGGCCGCCGAAGGTGCCGCCGAACTTGCCTGGGTTTCGGCTCTGGAGGGACTTTCGGCCGCCGAAGGTGCCGCCGAACCTGCCCTGTTCTGCCTTCCTTTACATGTTTTTGCATGATCGTTTGAGGTGTTTTAGGGGGTTTTTGGGGGATTTTTTCAGAGTAATGTTCTAGTTGTTTGGTCCCTTATTTGAGTCCGCCTGTGTAGGTTCGGACCCGAGGAACCGAGGACCCCAGCAGTGAGTTCAGCTGCTTCTGAGTCAGTAGAGCTTCAGCCAGAGGTGAGTGGAATGACTTTTATGCTCTAAATAAATAAATCAGTTTTAGCATGATTCACGCATCATGAATGCCATGAGATATAATAGGATGTTTGCATTAGACTCACGAATATGTTGCATTGCATATTATGTTGATGATGTGGATGAATGTTGAATGATCCTTTGGTCCCCATATGTTATGATGATGATGATACGGTACGGAAGACCAGTGAGGCCCATTCTACGCCCCTGGCACCATGTAAGAGAAAGACCAGTGAGGCCCATTCTATGCCCCTGGCACAGTTGGTCCATGTTATGTTATGTTATGTAAGAGAAAGACCAGTGAGGCCCATTCTACGCCCCTGGCACAGTTGGACCATGTAGGGGACTATTGGTGACAAGTTCATCCTTGATGTGATTAGCTGTGATGTGATGCATTTCATGTTATCATGTGTTTTAAATGTT
Source organism: Manihot esculenta (assembly GCF_001659605.2). Taxonomy (NCBI): domain Eukaryota; kingdom Viridiplantae; phylum Streptophyta; class Magnoliopsida; order Malpighiales; family Euphorbiaceae; genus Manihot; species Manihot esculenta. Next base: position 10,457,643 of record NC_035172.2, read on the forward strand.
TTATTATTCTGCTCACTGGGCTCTTGTAGCTCACCCCTCTCCCTTCACCCCCAGGCTTGCAGGTACAGGGTAGACCAGGAGGTCAGCAAGAGTAAAGAAGTCTTGTGTATGTAATAGTTAGAATGTGGACATGACAAACTGTATAATGATGTATAGATGTGTAATGTAATGATATTGAAGTTTAGAAGTGTGCTTGACCATAGTTATTGTAATCCCTTTTTGATACATGATCTTAATGTTTATGGATGTCCATGTTTTGCCAACTCAACACATGTTATGCCACCCATTGGGGGCATTGATGAGATCCCACAGAGGGGTCAAGTTTATGTTTATGTATATGTTCAGTGCATGCACAGGTTGAGTTTGGCATATGATAGAATGCATGAAAGAGAAGTTTTAATTTTTATGTATGTTCTTGATCATGTATGGGATTAAACAGGTTTCCAGGATGTATGTTTGGCTTGCTACGGGTCCCGGCGGCCTTAAGTCGACCCGGATCCTAGCGCCGGTAGCGGTCCGATTTTTGGGTCGTTACAGAATGGTATCAGAGCCCTAGGTTCATATGGTCGGACCTAGAGTGTCGGGCTCATAGATGTTATAGAAGGTCAAGCACAATAGGAAGATCATGTCCACTAGAATAGGATGTGGAGTCCTGTCTTGCATGATGATGTGAAATGTCATGATTATATGCATGTGCATTAATGATATGTGATGAGGGTTCATGTGTGCCCACATGAACCATATGATGCTAATGTTTGCTTGTTATGCGATGTGTACTGTTTTTCAGAAAACAGGATGAGAGGAACTCGTCGATCAGCAAGATTGACTGGAGTACCACCTGAGGATGAGGGCACGAGCTCCCGTCCTCCAGCATTGCCTAGGGCAATGTCTAGTAGGTCTGGCAGAGAAAGAACAGTGAGAGACCCTAGAAGGTCTTTGGATCTGGGTAGAAGCAGATCAGTCAGAGGAACAGTTCAGGGAGGAGCGTCAGAGGACATGGGGGATGAAATGGACGTAGAGCAGAGAAGGGATAGCAGTTTGGGAGTTAGTATGTCGGAAGAAGGTATGGGAGAGTCCCAAGGAGGCACTCAGGCCTCGGGATTTGTTCAGCCACCCCACTACCCACACTTCTCACAAAATCCCGGGTATTCGATGGGAGGTACATCGGATTACCCTAGCTTCACCCCTTATCCCACACAGATGCCATACCCACCCTACTACCCACCATATTCACAGTACCCAATGTATCCACCTCCGCCTCACTATCCAAATCCAGCAAACCCTACCCCAGGGGATGCTGCACCTCCTCCTCCTCCAGTAGAACCAGCAGCCCCAGCTACTCAACCTCCTAGACCTAGCTCAGCCAGTGGGGGCAAGGTCAAGATGACAGACTACATGAAGTTGGGTGCTCCCCAGTATGAAAAAGGGGATGACCCGTTTGTGTATCTTGAGAGGGTTAAGGTGATCACGGATGAGATTGGGGCTGATGACAGTAGAGCCATTCAGATGGCTGGGTTCACTCTTAAGTGCAAGAAGGCACGAGAGTGGTTCAAGAATTATGTGAACCCCAGAGTAGACAGCATGTCTTGGGAAGAATTTGCAAACGAGTTTGCAGGATGGGCTTTCCCAGATAGTTCAAGGGAGTTGAAGATGATAGAGTTTGAGCAGTTGAGGCAGACTGATGAGATGGGTGTAGAGGAGTTCACAGACAGATTCTTGGAGCTGTTGCCATTTGCAGGGCAAAACTTTGACACGGATCAGAAAAGGTCAAGGAGGTATATCATGAAACTCCACTCCAGATATTCCTCCTTGATCCAGTCAGCAGATAGGGAGAGCTTTCATGCCATAGTGGATATGGCTCGGAAAATGGAGGCCAGTGCCATCGTTCAGGGGACAGTCAAACAGTCAGTGGCACAGCCTTCTGGTTCTAAGACCCCAGGCTCTTCTTCTTTTAGTGCAGCGGCTTCAGGCAGCAAGAGGTGGAGCAGTACCACCAAGAAGCCGAAGAAGAATAAGTTTTGGAACAAGGTCAAGTCTAGTCTGGGACTAGGGAGTGGCTCAAGCTCTGGTGCGGATAATGCAGTTTGTGCAAGGTGTGGTAAGCCACACAGAGGAGTATGTCGGTTTGGGACGACGGCCTGTTACAGATGTGGCCAGGAGGGGCATATGTCTCGAGAATGTCCAAGAGCAGCCCCGATGGCTCAGTCCCAGCAGACAGCTACAGGCAGTGTAGCGCAGCCAGCAGCTCCAGCCATGACTCAGGCCAGTGGCAGAGGCAGAGGGAGAGGGGCAGCCTCTTCTTCAGCGGGTTTCAGAGGTGAAGGTCCATTAGCTCTAGCACGGATCTTCACGATGACTCAGCAGGAGGCAGATGCATCTAACACCGTGGTGGCAGGTAACTTAGTCATTGGTTGTTCAGATGTGTATGCCTTGATGGACCCTGGTGCATCTCATTCTTTTATTGCTCCGAGAGCCGTCCAGAGGTTGGGGTTGATGATCTCTGAGTTAGAGTGTCCTCTCCGGGTCAGTGGACCCAAGTGTGATCCATCAGTGGCAGAGTCAGTCTGCCAATGTAGTCCTGTGTTTGTTGAGGGAAGATGCTTGTCCGCCAACCTGGTGGTTCTAGATTTGACAGATTTTGACGTCATTCTAGGGATGGACTGGTTATCTACCCATGGTGCTACCTTGGACTGCAGGGACAAGGTAGTCAGGTTCAGAGGTCAGGATGGGTCTGAGGTTGTCTTCAGAGGAGACAGGAGGGGTACACCTAGAGGTCTGATATCAGCTCTTCAGGCTCGTAGGTTGCTTAGGAGGGGATGTCAGGGGTATTTGGCTCATGTGAGAGAGCTTAGCAGTCAAGTTAGAGAGCCCGCCTCGGTGCCAGTGGTTAGAGAGTTTCTAGACGTCTTCCCAGACGAGCTGTCAGGTTTACCACCTGCTAGGGAGATAGAGTTCGAGATAGAATTGATGCCTGGAACCCGACCGATCTCTATCCCTCCCTACAGGATGGCGCCAGCAGAATTGAAAGAATTGAAAGAACAGTTGCAAGAGCTGGTAGACAAGGGCTTCATCCGACCGAGTACCTCACCCTGGGGTGCTCCAGTTTTGTTTGTCAGAAAGAAGGATGGATCCCTTAGACTTTGTATCGACTACAGGCAGTTGAACAAAGTCACTACCAAGAACAAGTACCCTTTGCCAAGGATCGACGATCTATTTGACCAGCTAGCCGGAGCAGGTTGTTTCTCCAAAATAGATATGAGATCTGGGTACCATCAGCTGAGGATTCGAGATGAGGATGTGCCAAAGACAGCTTTCAGGACCAGATATGGGCATTTTGAGTTCCTTGTAATGCCGTTTGGGTTAACTAACGCCCCTGCAGCATTCATGGATCTCATGAACAGAGTGTTTAGTCAGTACCTGGATCACTTTGTTATTGTCTTCATAGATGATATCTTAGTGTATTCCAGGAATGCAGAGGAGCATGCCCATCATCTGCGGTTGGTCTTGCAGACCTTGAGGGAACATGGCTTGTATGCCAAGTTCTCTAAATGTGAGTTCTGGCTGAGGAGCATTTCGTTCTTGGGGCATGTAATGTCAGAGAATGGGATAGAGGTAGACCCCAAGAAGACAGAAACTGTGGCTAACTGGCCTAGACCCACTTCAGTGACGGAGATCAGGAGTTTCTTGGGTTTGGCAGGTTACTACAGGAGGTTCGTTCAGGACTTCTCAAAAATAGCAGCTCCTCTGACCAGACTAACCAGGAAGGATCAGAAGTTTCTGTGGACCGACCAGTGCGAAGAGAGTTTTGAAGAGCTTAAGAAGAGGTTGACTTCAGCGCCAGTTTTAGCTCTGCCATCTTGTGATGAGGACTTTACAGTCTTTTGTGATGCGTCCCGTGTGGGACTGGGTTGTGTGCTGATGCAGAATGAGAGGGTGATTGCTTATGCTTCTAGACAACTGAAGAAGCATGAGTTGAATTACCCCACGCATGACCTTGAGATGGCAGCAGTAATCTTTGCGCTCAAGATGTGGAGGCACTACCTCTATGGGGTAAAATGTGAGATCTTCACAGATCATAAAAGCCTGAGTCAAAGAGACCTGAACTTGAGACAGAGGAGATGGGTAGAGCTGTTGAGTGACTATGATTGCAAGATTCAGTATCATCCGGGTAAGGCGAATGTCGTGGCAGACGCCCTAAGCCGGAAGTCACTAGGCAGTCTATCCCACATCACGGCAGAGAGGAGACCAGTGGTGAAGGAGTTTTACAAGCTCATTGATGAAGGTCTACAGTTAGAGTTGTCTGGTACCGGTGCTTTAGTGGCCCAAATGAGAGTGACACCTGTGTTTCTGGAGCAAGTGGCTCAGAAACAGCATGAGGACCCAGAGTTAGTGAAGATTGCTAGGACTGTTCAGTCAGGCAAGGACAGTGAGTTCAGATTTGACAGTAAGGGGATCCTCCGCTATGGGAGTCGATTGTGTGTACCAAATGACATAGGGCTAAAAGGAGACATTATGAGAGAGGCTCATAATGCGAGATACAGCGTTCACCCCGGAGCCACCAAGATGTATCAAGATCTAAAGAAAGTTTATTGGTGGCAAGCGATGAAGAAAGAAGTGGCACAGTTCGTGTCAGCCTGCGAAGTTTGTCAGAGGGTGAAGCTGGAACATCAAAAGCCGGCTGGAATGCTTAACCCGCTACCTATTCCAGAGTGGAAATGGGAGAATATAGCTATGGACTTCGTAGTGGGGTTACCGGTGGCGTCCAATAGAGTGGACTCCATATGGGTGATTGTGGACAGACTCACCAAATCTGCTCACTTCATTCCTGTCAGGAGTGGCTACTCTGTGGACAAGTTGGCGCAGGTATATGTGGATGAGATCGTCAGGCTGCATGGGGTTCCTGTTTCAATAGTGTCGGATAGGGGGCCCCAGTTCACCTTCAGGTTTTGGCGGAGTCTGCAGAATGCCATGGGTACTAGGTTGGATTTCAGTACTGTCTTCCACCCCCAGACTGATGGACAGTCAGAAAGGACCATCCAGACTATCGAGGATATGCTCAGAATGTGTGTGCTGGACTTTGGCGGTTCTTGGAGGCAGCATCTACCTTTAGTGGAGTTTGCCTACAATAACAGCCATCATGCTAGCATCGGGATGGCTCCATATGAAGCTTTATATGGGAGGAAGTGCAGGTCACCTGTTTGCTGGGAGGAAGTTGGAGAAAAGGCCTTGGCAGGGCCTGAACTAGTAGAGATTACCAGCAGGGTGGTACCCATAATCAGAGAGAGAATCAAGACTGCTGCAAGCAGACAGAAGAGTTATGCAGACATCCGCAGAAGGCAGATAGAGTTTCAGGAGGGGGACCTGGTATTGCTCAAGGTGTCTCCAATGAAAGGAGTGGTTCGCTTTGGGAAGAAAGGTAAACTAGCCCCACGATACATCGGACCCTTTGAAATCTTGCAGAAGATTGGGAATGTGTCGTACAAGCTAGATTTGCCTGCTTCAATGGCAAGAATCCATCCGGTTTTCCATGTTTCAATGTTGAGGAAATTTGTGTCAGATCCGGGCAAGGTTCTTAGTGAGCCTGATGTGGAGATCCAAGAGGATCTCACCTATGTTGAGCAGCCAGTGCGGATCATAGACACCCAGATCAGAAAGCTAAGAAACAAGGAAATCCCGATGGTGAAAGTCCTATGGAACCACCACAATATGGAAGAGTGCACCTGGGAGACACGGGAGTCCATGCTCCAGCAATACCCTTATCTTTTCTAAGGTTAGTTCTTTGTGAGTTCTATGTGTTTTGTATGTATGTTATGTGTATGCCATGCTATGTGCTAGTTGAGGAACATTCGGGGACGAATGTTCTTAAGGGGGGAAGAATGTAATACCCGGCTAGACTCCGGTATCGAAATTCCTACCGTCCGGTGGAATTTCAGATGTCGGAGACCTCTAGAAGGGTAAAACCATGTTTTCATGAAATGTTTTAATGTTTTTGATGATTTTTAAGTAAAGAGGAAATGAGTTTTTGAATGAAAACAACCTTAAGGAAAAACTCAGGTTCGGCCGCCGAAACTCGAAGTTCGGCCGCCGAACATGCATGCACTTCGGGAGTGCTTTAGGCCCCCGAAGGCATAAGTGAGGAAAGTCCAGGTTCGGCCGCCGAACCTCAAGTTCGGCCGCCGAACATGGCATGCATGCGGAGGCACTTTCGGCCCCCGAACGTGGCCTGGCCAGCCACTATAAAAGGGTCCCTTAGCCGAAAACGGGCGAGCTTTTCCCCATTTTCGGCCAAGGTGAGTCCTTCCGCCATTCCTCACCATCCTTGAGTTCCTTCCTTCCAATCTCTCTTGATTTTCACAAGTTTTTACGTGGTTTTGAAGATTTTCGAGTTTAAAGCAAGTTTTGGAGCTTTGAGGTTCAAGAACTCAAAATCTCCCACCTCCGAGTTTAGGACGTCTCTCTCTCGATCTTCAAGAGGTAAGAGCCGATCTTAAGCTCATTTCATGTTTAAAGTAAGTTTTATGCAAGATCTATGGGGTAGAATGCATGTTTAGCTCATAGTTAGGTTTTTGAGTTAATGTTATGTTTTGAGCAATGTATGTTGGATTTGTGTTGTTGTTGTGTGTTGTAGTTGGGGTTTAAGTTAGTTTGAAGCCCCTAGGAGCCAATGTATGTATATTTGCATGATTTGGATGAGTTATATGCATGTTGAGGGATTTGGGAGGCAAATGTGCATAAAGGAGCCAAGTTTCTGCCCTTTGGCAGAAACCAGGTTCGGCAGCCGAAGCAACTTTCGGCCGCCGAACATGGCTGGGGAGGCAGGCCTTTCGGCTGCCGAAGTTGCCCCCGAAAAGAGACTTTCGTCTCTGTCTGGGACTTTCGGCCGCCGAAGGTGCCGCCGAACTTGCCTGGGTTTCGGCTCTGGAGGGACTTTCGGCCGCCGAAGGTGCCGCCGAACCTGCCCTGTTCTGCCTTCCTTTACATGTTTTTGCATGATCGTTTGAGGTGTTTTAGGGGGTTTTTGGGGGATGTTTTCAGAGTAATGTTGTAGTTGTTTGGTCCCTCATTTGAGTCCGCCTGTGTAGGTTCGGACCCGAGGAACCGAGGACCCCAGCAGTGAGTTCAGCTTCTTCTGAGTCAGTAGAGCTTCAGCCAGAGGTGAGTGGAATGACTTTTATGCTCTAAATAAATAAATCAGTTTTAGCATGATTCACGCATCATGAATGCCATGAGATATAATAGGATGTTTGCATTAGACTCACGAATATGTTGCATTGCATATTATGTTGATGATGTGGATGAATGTTGAATGATCCTTTGGTCCCCATATGTTATGATGATGATGATACGGTACGGAAGACCAGTGAGGCCCATTCTACGCCCCTGGCACCATGTAAGAGAAAGACCAGTGAGGCCCATTCTACGCCCCTGGCACAGTTGGTCCATGTTATGTTATGTTATGTAAGAGAAAGACCAGTGAGGCCCATTCTACGCCCCTGGCACAGTTGGACCATGTAGGGGACTATTGGTGACAAGTTCATCCTTGATGTGATTAGCTGTGATGTGATGCATTTCATGTTATCATGTGTTTTAAATGTTTTATTATTATGCTCACTGGGCTCTTGTAGCTCACCCCTCTCCCTTCACCCCCAGGCTTGCAGGTACAGGGTAGACCAGGAGGTCAGCAAGAGTAAAGAAGTCTTGTGTATGTAATAGTTAGAATGTGGACATGACAAACTGTATAATGATGTATAGATGTGTAATGTAATGATATTGAAGTTTAGAAGTGTGCTTGACCATAGTTATTGTAATCCCTTTTTGATACATGATCTTAATGTTTATGGATGTCCATGTTTTGCCAACTCAACACATGTTATGCCACCCATTGGGGGCATTGATGAGATCCCACAGAGGGGTCAAGTTTATGTTTATGTATATGTTCAGTGCATGCACAGGTTGAGTTTGGCGTATGATAGAATGCATGAAAGAGAAGTTTTAATTTTTATGTATGTTCTTGATCATGTATGGGATTAAACAGGTTTCCAGGATGTATGTTTGGCTTGCTACGGGTCCCGGCGGCCTTAAGTCCACCCGGATCCTAGCACCGGTAGCGGTCCGATTTTTGGGTCGTTACAGAATGGTATCAGAGCCCTAGGTTCATATGGTCGGACCTAGAGTGTCGGGCTTATAGATGTTATAGAAGGTCAAGCACAATAGGAAGATCATGTCCACTAGGATAGGATGTGGAGTCCTGTCTTGCATGATGATGTGAAATGTCATGATTATATGCATGTGCATTAATGATATGTGATGAGGGTTCATGTGTGCCCACATGAACCATATGATGCTAATGTTTGCTTGTTATGTGATGTGTACTGTTTTTCAGAAAACAGGATGAGAGGAACTCGTCGATCAGCAAGATTGACTGGAGTACCACCTGAGGATGAGGGCACGAGCTCCCGTCCTCCAGCATTGCCTAGGGCAATGTCTAGTAGGTCTGGCAGAGAAAGAACAGTGAGAGACCCTAGAAGGTCTTTGGATCTGGGTAGAAGCAGATCAGTCAGAGGAACAGTTCAGGGAGGAGCGTCAGAGGACATGGGGGATGAAATGGACGTAGAGCAGAGAAGGGATAGCAGTTTGGGAGTTAGTATGTCGGAAGAAGGTATGGGAGAGTCCCAAGGAGGCACTCAGGCCTCGGGATTTGTTCAGCCACCCCACTACCCACACTTCTCACAAAATCCCGGGTATTCGATGGGAGGTACATCAGATTACCCTAGCTTCACCCCTTATCCCACACAGATGCCATACCCACCCTACTACCCACCATATTCCAGAGTGGAAATGGGGGAATATAGCTATGGATTTTGTGATGGGGTTACAAGCAACGTCCAACAGATTGGACTCTATATGGGTGATTGTGGACAGACTAACCAAATCTGCTCACTTCATCCCTGTCAGGAGTGGCTATTCTATGGACAAGTTGGCGCAAGTGTATGTTGAGGAGGTTGTCAGGTTGCATGGGGCTCCTGTTTCAATAGTGTCTGATAGAGGACCCCAGTTCACCTTTAGGTTTTGGCAGAGTTTGCAGAATGCTATGGGCACCAGGCTAGACTTCAGCACTGCTTTCCATCCTCAGACTGACGGACAATCAGAGAGGACCATCTAGACAATTGAAGATATGCTCAGAATGTGTGTGCTAGATTTTGGCGGTTCTTGGAGGCAAAATCTACCCTTGGTGGAGTTTGCCTACAATAACAGCTATCATGCTAGCATAGGAATGGCTCCATATGAAGCTTTGTATGGGAGGAAGTGCAGGTCACCTGTCTGTTGGGAAGAAGTTGGAGAGAGGTCCTAAGCAGGGCCTGAGTTAGTAGAGATCACCAGCAGAGTAGTGCCCATTATCAGAGAAAGAATCAGAACTGCTGTGAGTCGGCAGAAGAGTTATGCAGATGTCCGCAGGAAGCATGTAGAGTTTCAGGAGGGAGATTTGGTGTTGCTCAAGGTTTCTCCTATGAAAGGGGTGGTTCGTTTTGAGAAGAAAGGTAAGCTAGCTCCACGATACATTGGACCCTTTGAGATCTTGCAAAAGATTGGGAATGTATTGTACAAGTTAGACTTCTCTGCATCTATGGAAAGAATCCATCCGGTTTTCCATGTTTCCATGTTACGAAAGTTCATGTCAGATCCGGGCAAGGTTCTTAGTGAGCTTGATGTAGAGATCCTAGGAGATCTCACCTATGTTGAGCAGCTAGTGTGGATCCTTGACACGCAGATCAGAAAGTTGAGGAACAAGGAAATCCCGATGGTGAAAGTCCTTTGGAATCACCATAACATTGAGGAATGTACCTAGCAGACACATGAGTCTATGCTCCAGCAGTACCCTTATCTCTTCTAAGGTGAGTGTTATGTGTTTTATATGTATGTTTATGAGTTATGCTAGGTTATGCTTGTTTGGTGAACATTCGGGGACGAATGTTCTTAAGAAGGGGAGAATGTAATACCCAGCTAGACTCCGGTATCGAAATTTCTACCGACTGGTGGAATCTCGGATGTCGGAACTCTCTAGTAGGGTAAAATATGTTTTTTTACAAATGTTTTTCATATTTTTTATGATTAATTTTGAGTTACAATTTTAAAGAAAAGAAAAGAAAGAGAATGAAGGAAGAGCCCAGGTTCGGCCGCCGAACATGGCATGCATGCGGAGGCACGTTAGGCCCCCGAAAGTGGTCTGGCCAGCCACCTATAAAGGGGTCCCCTGTCCGAAATGGGCGAGTTTTCTCTCCCTATTTCCGGCCAAGGTGAGTCTCCGCCCTCCCTTGTCGATCTTGCCTTCTTCCTTCAAGTCTCTCATGATTTTTAACAAGTTTTATCTTGGTTTGAAGATATTTGAGCAAAAAGAGTGAAGTTGGAAACCTGGAGACTCCAGGAGCTCGATCTCTCCCATCTCCAAGTTGGATCGCCTCTCCTCTCGATCTTCAAGAGGTAAGAGTAGATCCTCACCTCTTTTCATGTTTTGAGTAAGTTTGGAGAAGTTTGAAGGGGTTATATGCATGATTAGGGTAGTTGTAAAAGGTTAGGTTCATTGTTGAGTTTATGGATAATGTATGTTATAATGTGTTGCTCTGATGTGTTGTTGGGGTATAGGTTAGTTGTAAGCCCCTATATGCTGGAAAATGTGTTTATGCATGTTGTAGAATAGCTAAATGCATGATTTGAGGGTTTTGGGAGGCAAAAGTGTGCATGAGGCCCGAGTTCTGCCATTCTGGAAGAACTCAGGTTCGGCAGCCGAAGGCACTTTCGGCCGCCGAACCTGCCTATGGAGGCAAGCCTTTGGCTGCCGAACCCTGCCCCCGAAAGTTGGACTTTCGGCTCTGGAGGGGAGTTTCGGCCGCCGAAGGTGCCGCCAAACATGAATGAGTTTCGTCTCTGGAAGGGACTTTCGGCTGCCGAAGGTGCCGCCGAAAGTGGCTGAGTTTCGGCTCTGGAGGGACTTTCGGCCGCCGAACCTGCCGCCGAAAGTGCCTTGTTCAGCCTTCCTTTGCATGATTTCTATGATTATTTAATGATGTTTTAGGGGGGTTTTTGGGGAGTTGTTTAGAGTCATTTTAGTGTATGTTTGGTCCCTCATTTGAGTCCACCTGTGTAGGTTCGGACCCGAGTAACCGAGGACCCCAGCAGTGAGATAGCTGCTTCAGAGTCAGCCAGAGGTGAGTAGAACTGAACTATGTATTAAAATAACAAAGTTTTGAGCATGTTCATGCATCACGAATACCATGATATATTTTAGGTAGTTGCATTAGAATCTCACGAATATGATGCATTGCATTCTATGTTGTTGATGTGGATGAATGTTGGATGATCCATTAGCCCTCAATATGTATGATGATTAATAAAAGTCCAAGACTGCCCATGTCCACTCCTCCTGGCATTCTATATGTATGATGATTAATGAAAGTCCAGGGCTGCCCATGTCCACGCGTCTTGGCATTGTATGTTATGATTAAGAGGAAGTTTTGCGGAGCTCCATCGGGGGCCGGGCACATTGGATATGTAGAGGGTTATTGGAGACAAGTTCATCCGTGATGTGAAATGTATGTGTTGTGATGCATTCCATGAAAGCATGATTTTTGTATATGTTTTATTGTTCTGCTCACTGGGCTTTTTAGCTCACCCCCATTCCCTTAACCCCAGGCTTGCAGGTTCAGGATAGACCGGGGAGTCTTCAACGTTGAAGTATGTTATGCCTATGTAATAGTGTTAGTAGTGGACATGTAATATAAAAATAGTTTAAGGATGTTATGTAACTCAAAGTAATGTATTGAGGTTTAGAATTGTGCTTGGCCCCAATGTATGATTAGTCCCTTTTAGTACATGATCTCTTATAATGAAATGTTTTTATGATGAGAAATGATAGTCCAAGCTTGATTTATGTTATGATAACCGACTAGAGCATTTGATGAGGGCTCTAGATTGGGGGTTTTATGTTTATGTGTAGTGCATGCACAGGTCAGGCTTGGAATATGAAAAGATTTAAATTTTTATGAAAATGTATGATCATATATGGGATGTTATCAGGTATCCAACAGGTATAGGAGGCTTGCTACGGGTCCCGGCGGCCTTAAGCCGATCTGGATCCTAGCGCCGGTAGCGGTCCAATTTCTGGGTCATTACAGCAGGTTCCGTCAAACCATCCAAGCATTGGTCCCACTATATAAGGCCACAAGACGGGTTTTGCTAGGCTGATTCACAAGACGGATTTCGCCAGACCATCCAGGTGTTGGTCCCAATATACAAGGCCATAACGCGGGTTTAGCCAGACTAGGGTACAAGGCGATTCCCACCCGACCATTCGGGCGTTAGTCCAATTAAATAAGGCCATAAGACAGTGTTCGCTAGGCTAGGTCATAAGACGGTTCTCACTAGACCATTCGGGGCTTTGGTCTCACTAAACAAGGCCACAAGGTAGTTTTCGCTAGGCCAAGTCATAAGGCGGTTTCTGCCAGACCGTTCGAGCGTTGGTCCCATTAAACATGGTGACAAAGCAGTTTTCACCAGGGCAGGTCATAAGGCGGTTCCTCCAGACCATTTTGGGCGTTGGTCCCAATAAATAAGGCCACAAGACAATTTTCACTAGGCCAGGTCACAAGGCGGTTCTCGCTAGACTATTTGGACATTGGTCCCACTAAACAAGGCCGCAAGGCCTGCTTTGGTAGGCCATGAGCAAGACATTGGTCCTTGTAAATAGGTCATCTGCACCAGGCAACTATGATGGGGCTATACTAATCCCCAAGAGACAAGGGGGTGCCAATCAAAGGATAATTTTGATAAGGCAAACCTTATAACCAAGAATCAAGATGAATAATTAGATGAAAGACCCTTATTACAAAAATGCCTAAGGTGTCTTATGTTGCAAAGGCGGGTACCCGCTAGACCACATGTCCTGGTATTCATTCTATTTTACTGAAGTTCTATAAGGTATATTCGCTAAACTAGGCATTAAAACCTACAAATGAATATGTCTTTCCTGCTGAATAAGATAGGCAAAATAAGCATTTTCATTACAAAAGATTACAAGGAGATAAAAGGGACTTAGGCAAAGTCTCTATTCAGAATCTACTAAAAATCTATTAGCAGAAACTCATTCTCATCCTATGGAAAGACATCATTTTAAAGGTCGTACGAAGGGCCGTGGCACGCGGTTATCGAAGCCGGTAAAAAATAACCTTTCCTGTTATCAACAATATTAATACTGTAGATAGTGGTAAAGGATCGAATCCACAGAGAATTGAAAACTTATCTATTTTTCTTGACAAGACCAAGAGAATTAACTGAATGAGAAACTGAAAGCAAGCAACTGAAAGCAGAATAAAAATAATGTGCAGTAAAAGTAAAATGGGGGGTTTTGAGATTGATTGATTAAGCAACTACTGAAAGCAATTAAATAGGCATAATATGAAAATAAAATGGAAATCTAATATAAGAAAGGTCTAGTTGAAGAGTTGGATCCACTTCAGTTGTTTGGATTGATCATTGAAACTTATGTTCTTTAGATTGATTCAATAGATTAGTTATGGAGATGGAAAACGCTTCTCACCACCATGTTTCTCCTTATGATTAAATCAATTAGGGAGCGTCCTCTAATTAATTACTAATTAACAAATTGCCAAGAAACGTCCTTGGGCCTTAGGCATCAGAACAATTGTTAATTGCATGAAGAAAAAGAGAGATCCAATCCTAACTACTCAAACGCATGAGATGTTGCTAGATCATACAATTTCTTAGTTGCTACAGCAAGTGTTCTTATGTTTGAACAATTCAAGAAATTACGGACTTAAAATTATCCAAACTAACAATTAATTACTTTGCAATCAAGAATCAAGTAGCCAATTTGATCAAAACAACAAAGTAATAATAGATTCAAGCACCAAATTGTATGAATATTAAACAAACTAAAGACAAACAGTTTATGTTCAGATCTCACAATCCATAAAACAACTTTAGTTTCAACCAATCTTCAACTAGAATAAAAGGTTTCAGCCACTCATGGCTAAACCAAAACCAAAAATAAAAGAAAAGAAGAAAGGTAGAAGCAGAAGAATGGAGGCCGTCCTTGTGCAATCTGCGGATGAGAGGTGTGAAGATGAGCAAAAAGTGTTCTCAGCTTGGTTAAGAGCTTCTTAAATAGGATTAGAGGCTGACCTTGCTGCCCTAGAGGTACTTGCTACCCAAGTTGTGTCTGAAAAGGAAAGAATCGTGTTGAATGCACTGCAGAGGGAAGGTGGCGTGCGCGGATGCTCTTTAGAGGGAAGGCGGGGCGCGCGGCATGCATGTGCAGAAGTGGAAAGATATATGTCCAGTCTTTTCTTTTTAGGTAGAGCGTTCGTTTGAATTTTCAATGCTGAATGCAGAAGAGGCAAGTGCGTCTTCATGAAATCTTGCTGCCTAAATAGGAAGATATGACTGCTGCAGTATGTGCACATCATTGAACAAGGAAAGAAAGATCTGCAATTTGAATTTCAAATAATCTTCTGACTGAGCTTTCCTTATTTGCTTTTGCTTCTGCACTTTCCTTATTTGAAAACTTTCCTTTTCTGAAAACTTTTCTTATTTAAAAACTTTCATTTTTTGGCACTTTCCATATTTGACACTTTTTGACAGTTTTAAGAGCATTTTCTCCAGATTGTCTCTTTACACCTAATATCTGCAAAACATGATTAAAACAACAAAATTAGGCAGAAAAGATGTAAATAAACATCAAGAACATAATGATAAAATGGACTAAAATATGCTCCATTAGGCCGTCTCTCCAAATACCTTCCTGACCTTTCTCTCAGAATATACCTTGCACAATCCAACCCCTCTCCTTAGGATCGTAACACTAAAAAGGTGTTATAGTCAGGCTGGTTGCAGCCTTCAGCGCTAAGTAGTATGCTTGCACCTTCAATGTAATACCCAGCTAGACTCCGGCATCGGAATTCCTACCGTCCGGTGGAATCTCGGATGTCGGAAACCTCTAGAAGGGTAAAATCATGTTTTTATAAAATGTTTTAATGTATTTCATGGGTTTAATCAAGAAAGAAACTAAGTTTTGAATGAAAATAGTCTTGAGAGGAAGACTCGGGTTCGGCCGCCGAACCTCAAGTTCGGCCGCCGAACATGCATGCACTTCGGGAGTGCTTTAGGCCCCTGAAGGCATAAGTGAGGAAAGTCCAGGTTCGGCCGCCGAACCTTATGTTCGGCCGCCGAACATGGCATGCATGCGGAGGCACGTTAGGCCCCCGAAAGTGGCCTGGCCAGCCACCTATAAAAGGGTCCCCTTGTCCGAATGGGTGAGCTTTTCTCCCCATTTTCGGCCAAGGTGAGTTCTCCGCCATCCCTCGCCGATTTTGAGTCTCTTCCTACAAATCTTTCATGATTTTCATGGGTTTTCACGTTGTTTTGAAGATTTTTGAGCATTAAAGCAAGTTTTGAGACTTGGAAGACTCAGGAGCCCTTTTCCTTGGTTCTCCAAGTTTAAGTCGTCTCTCTCTCGATCTTCAAGAGGTAAGAGCCGATCTTGAGCTTATGGTATGTTTTAAACAAGTTTTAAGTTGATTCATGGGGTAGAAATGCATGTTTAGGGTAGTTGAGCTTTGTTAGGTTTTATGTGATTATATGGATAATGTGTGTTGGATATGCATGTTTGATGTGTTGTAGTTGGGGTTTCGGATAGTTTGAGACCCCTAGGTGTTGATGTATGTGTGTATGCATGTTTTGGTTGAGTTGGATGCATGATTGGAAGTTTGGGAGGCTTTGGGAGCTTGTTGAGCCGAGTTTCTGCCCTTTGGGAGAAACCAGGTTCGGCAGCCGAACCTGTCTGTGAGGCAAGCCTTTCGGCTGCCGAAGCCTGCCCCCGAAAATGGACTTTCGGCTCTGGAGGGACTTTCGGCCGTCGAACCTGCCGCCGAAAGTGCCCTGTGCAGCCCTCCTTTGCATGTTTCCTATGATTGTTTTAAGGTGTTTTAGGGGTTTTTGGGGAGTATTTTAGAGTCATGTTCATGAATGTTTAGTCCCTCATTTGAGTCCACCTGTGTAGGTTCGGACCCGAGGAACCGAGGACCCCAGCAGTGAGTCAGTCACTTTAGAGTCAGTAGAGCTTCAGCCAGAGGTGAGTGGAACTGAACTCTGTTTTCAATAAATGAATGTTTTAACATGTTCCATGCATCACGAATGCCATGTCTATAATAGGTTGTATTGCATTAGTATTCACGAATATGTTGCATTGCATAATTTGTTGATGATGTGGATGGATGTTGGATGATCCTTAGTCCTCATTATGATACGATGTGATATGATACGGTATGGCATGGTATGGAAGTCCGGTTGACCCATTCTACGTCCCGACACTTTGAAATGTTATGATATGTTATGTTTAAGAGAAAGTCCGGTTGACCCATTCTACGTCCCGACACCTTGGAATGTAGAGGACTATTGGTGACAATACCATCCTTGATATGATTTGTTTGTGATGTGTTGCATCTCATGAAAGCATGAAATCTAAATTGAATGTTATTATTCTGCTCACTGGGCTTTATAGCTCACCCCTCTCCCTTAACCCCCAGATTTGCAGGTACAGGGTAGACCAGGAGGTCAGCAGGAGTAGAGTTATATTGTATGTAATAGCTAGATGTGGACATGAATGTGATGTAATGTAAAAGTATAGTATAGAAATGTAATGCAATGAGGTTTATTGAGGTTTATAGTTGTGCTTGACTCTAGTATGTTGTTAATCCCTTTGAGTACATGATTTTTTAATGATGCTTATGTAACCAAACTCAATACATGTTATGTCATCCCATTGGGGCAATGATGAGACTCCAAAGAGGCGTTAACATTTATGATTATGTTTATGTATAGTGCATGCACAGGTTGAGTTTGGTGAATGAATGAAAGAATGAATGAATGTAAGGAAAAGTTCAAAATTTTATGTATGTGTTGATCATGTATGGGATTAAACAGGTACACAGGATGAATGTTTGGCTTGCTACGGGTCCCGACTGCCTTAAGCCGATCTGGATCCTAGCGCCGGTAGCGGTCCGATTTTCGGGTCGTTACAGATTGGTATCAGAGCCCTAGGTTCATATGGTCGGACCTAGAGTGTCGGGCTCATAGAGGTTATAGAAGGTCAAGAAAATAGGAAAATCATGTCCACTAGGATAGGATGTAGAGTCCTGTCTTGAATGATGATGTGAAATGCCATGATTTTATGCATGTGCATTGATGATATGCTATGTATGTGATGTATGTGATGCGGGTTCATGTGTTTGCACATGAGCCATTTGATGCTAATGTTCTATGTGATGTATGTTGTTTTTCAGAAAACAGGATGAGAGGAACTCGTCGATCTGCACGATTGACCGGAGTACCACCCCAGGACGAGGGCACTGATGCCCGTCCTCCTGCATTGCCTAGGGAATAGTCAAGTAGGTCCAGCAGAGAAAGAGCAGTAAGAGACCCTAGAAGGTCTTTGGATCTGGGTAGAAGCAGATCAGTGAGGGGAACAGTGCAAGGGGATATGTCAGAGGATGTGGGGGATCAGATGGATGTGGATCAGAGGAGGGATGGCAGTCTCGGAGTAAGCATGTCGGAAGAGGGAATGGGAGAGTCCCAAGGAGGCACTCAGGCCTCGGGATTTGGTCAGCCACCTTACTACCCACCCTTTTCACATAATCCCGGGTATTCGATGGGAGGTACATCGGATTACCCTAGTTTTAACCCTTATCACTCTCAGATGCCATACCCACCTTTCTACCCACAGTACCCTATGTATCCACCCCCACCCTACCATCCAGGTACAGCAAACCCTACCCCAGGGGATGCTGCACCTCCTCCACCACCAGCAGCACCTACTGTCCCAGAAACCCAAATGCCTAAACCTAGCTCATCTGGAGGGAGCAAGGTCAAGATGACTGATTACATGAAGTTGGGTGCTCCCCAGTTTGAAACAGGTGATGACCCGTTTGTGTACCTCGAAAGGGTCAAGACAATTACAGATGAGATAGGAGCTTATGACAGTAGAGCCATTCAGATGGCTGGGTTCACACTAAAATGCAAAAAGGCCCGAGAGTGGTTTAAGAATTATGTGAACCTGAGGGTGGACAACCTATCATGGGAGGAGTTTGCAAATGAGTTTGCAGGATGGGCTTTCCCTGACAGTTTAAGAGAATTGAAGATGATTGAGTTCGAGCAGCTGAGGCAGACGGATGAGATGAGTGTGGATGAGTATACAGACAGATTTTTAGAGCTGTTGCCGTTTGCTGGGTAGAATCTAGACACAGATCAGAAGAAGTCAAGGAGGTATATCATGAAGCTCCATTCCAAGTATTCCTCCTTGATTCAGTCAGCAGAGAGGGAGAGTTTCCATGCCATAGTGGATATGGCTCGGAGGATGGAGGCTAGTGCTATAATCGAAGGGAAAGTCAAGCAGTCAGTGGCACAGCCTTCTGGTTCCAAGACCCCAGGTGGGGGAAAGTTAGACCCTTCTTCTCTGAGTTCAGGCAGTAAGAGGTGGGGCAACACCACCAGAAAGCCAAAGAAGAACAAGTTCTGGAGCAAGATCAAGTCAGGTCTGGGATTAGGAGGTGGCTCGAGCTCAGGTGCAGATAATGCAGTATGCAAGAAGTGTGGGAAGCTGCACAAAGGAGTATGTCTGGTTGGGACGACAGCCTGCTTCAGATGTGGGCAGGAGGGACACATGGCTCGGGAGTGTCCTAGAGCAGCTTTTATGGCACAGTCTCAGCAGACAGCTTCTGGTAGTGTGGCTCAGCCAGCAGCTCCAGCCGCAACTCAGGCTAGTGGCAGAGGCAGAGGGAGAGGGGCAGCCTCTTCTTCAGCGGGTTTCAGAGGTGAAGGTCCATCAGCCCCGACACGGATCTTCATAATGACTCAGCAGGAGGCAAATGCATCGAACACAGTGGTGTCAGGTAATCTCATCATTGGTTGTTCAGATGTGTATGCATTAATGGACCCTGGTGCATCTCATTCTTTCATTGCTCCGAGGGCCGTCGAGAGGTTGGGATTGATGGTCTCTGGGTTAGAGTGTCCCCTATGGTTCAGTGGACCCAAGTGTGACCCGTCAGTGGCAGAGTCAATCTGCCAGTGTAGTCCAGTTTTTGTGGAGGGAAGATGCCTGTCCGCCGACCTTGTGGTTCTAGATTTGACAGATTTTGACATCATTCTAGGGATGGATTGGCTATCCACCCATGGTGCTACCTTGGACTGCACAGACAAGGTAGTCAAGTTCAGATGTCAGGACGGGTCAGAGGTTGTCTTCAGAGGAGACAGGGGGAGTACACCTAGAGGTTTGATATCAGCCCTTCAAGCTCGTAGGTTGCTCAGGAGGGGTTGTCAGGGTTTTCTGGCTCATGTGAGGGAGCTGGATAGTCATGTTAGAGAGCCCGCCTCAGTGCCCGTGGTCAGTGAGTTCTTAGACGTTTTCCCAGACGAGCTGCCAGGTTTACCGCCTACTAGGGAGATAGAGTTTGAAATTGAATTGATGCCTGGAACCAGACCGATCCCTATTCCTCCCAACAGGATGGCACCAGAGGAATTGAAAGAGCTTATGGAGCAGTTGCAAGAGTTGGTAGATAGAGGATTCATCCGACCGAGTACCTCACCTTGGGGTGCTCCAGTGCTATTTGTGAAAAAGAAGGATGGATCTCTCAGACTTTGTATCGATTACAGGCAGTTGAACAAGGTCACTACCAAGAATAAGTACCCGTTGCCAAGGATCGACGATCTATTTAACTAGCTAGCCGGAGCAGGTTGTTTCTCCTAAATAGATCTGAAATCGGGGTACCATCAGCTAAGGATAAGAGAAGAGGATGTGCCGAAGACAGCATTCAGGACCAGATATGGGCATTATGAGTTCCTTGTGATGCCGTTTGGGTTAACCAACGCCTCTGCAGCATTCATGGATCTCATGAACAGAGTGTTTAGCCAGTACCTGGATCACTTTGTTATTGTCTTCATAGATGATATCTTAGTGTATTTCAGGAATGCAGAGGAGCATGCCCATCATCTGAGGTTGATTTTGCAGACCTTAAGGGAACACGGCTTGTATGCCAAGTTCTCCAAGTGTGAGTTCTGGCTGAGGAGCATTTCATTCTTGGGGCATGTGGTGTCAGAAAATGGAATCGAGGTAGACCCCAAGAAAGTGGAAGTTGTAGCTAACTGGCCTAGACCCACTACAGTGACAGAGATCAAGAGCTTATTGGGTTTAGCAGGTTACTACAGGAGGTTCGTTCAGGACTTCTCTAAAATTGCAGCTCCCCTGACCAGACTGACTAAGAAGAGCCAAAGGTTTGTGTGGACCGACCAGTGTGAAGAAAGCTTTGAGGAGCTCAAGAAGAGGTTGACTTTAGCGCCAGTGTTAGCTCTGCCGACTAGTAATGAGGACTTCACAGTCTTTTGCGATGCGTCCCGTGTGGGATTGGGTTGTGTGCTAATGCAGAATGAAAGGGTGATTGCTTATGCTTCTAGGCAGCTGAAGAAGCACGAGTTGAATTACCCTACACACGACCTGGAGATGGCAGCGGTAATCTTTGCACTCAAGATGTGGAGGCATTACCTTTACGGGGTAAAATGTGAGATCTTCACCGATCATAAAAGCCTGCAGTACATCCTGAGTCAGAGAGATTTGAATTTGAGACAGAGAAGATGGGTAGAACTGCTCAGTGACTATGATTGCAAGATTCAGTATCATCTGGGTAAGGCAAATGTTGTAGCAGACGCCTTAAGCCGGAAATCACTTGGCAGTTTTTCCCATATTTCAGCAGAGAGGAGGCCAGTGGTGAGGCAGTTCTTCGATCTCATGAATGAAGTTCTACAGTTGGAGTTGTCTGGTACAGGTGCTTTAGTTGCCCAGATGAGAGTGGCACCCGTGTTTCTGGAGCAGGTGGCTCAGAAACAGCATGAGGACCCAGAGTTAGTGAAGATTGCCAGGACTGTTCAGTCAGGCAAGGATAGTGAGTTCAGATTTGACAGCAAGGGGATCCTCCGCTATGGGAGCAGATTGTGTGTACTAGATGATGTAGGGCTAAAGGGAGACATTATGAGAGAGGCTCATAATGCCAGATACAGCGTTCACCCTGGAGCCACCAAGATGTATCAAGATCTGAAGAGGGTTTATTGGTGGCTAGCTATGAAAAGAGAAGTGGCACAGTTTGTGTCAGCCTGCGAAGTGTGTCAGAGGGTGAAGCTGGAACATCAGAAGCCGGCTGGAATGCTTAACCCACTACCTATTCCAGAGTGGAAATGGGAGAATATAGCTATGGACTTCGTGGTGGGGCTACCAGCAGCGTCCAACAGATTGGACTCCATATGGGTGATTGTGGACAGACTCACCAAATCTGCTCACTTCATCCCTGTCAGGAGCGGCTATTCTGTGGACAAGTTAGCGCAGGTGTATGTTGATGAGGTTGTCAGGTTGCATGGGGTTCCTATTTCAATAGTGTCTGATCGAGGGCCCCAGTTCACCTCTAGGTTTTGGCGGAGTCTGCATAACGCTATGAGTACCAGGTTGGATTTTAGCACTGCTTTCCATCCACAGACGGACGGACAATCAGAGAGGACCATCCAGACAATAGAGGATATGCTCAGAATGTGTGTGCTGGATTTTGGCGGTTCTTGGAGGCAGCATCTACCTTTAGTGGAGTTTGCCTACAATAACAGCCATCATGCCAGCATAGGGATGGCCCATATGAAGCTTTGTATGGAAGGAAGTGCAGGTCGCCTGTCTGTTGGGAAGAAGTGGGAGAAAAGGCCTTGGCAGGGCCTGAGCTAGTAGAGATCACCAGCAGAGTGGTGCCCATAATCAGAGAAAGGATCAAGACTGCTGCAAGCAGGCAGAAGAGTTATGCAGACATCCACAGAAGGCAAGTAGAGTTTCAGGAGGGGGATTTGGTATTGCTCAAGGTGTCTCCAATGAAAGGGGTGATTCGGTTCGGGAAGAAAGGTAAGCTAGCTCCACGGTACATTGGGCCCTTTGAGATCTTGCAAAAGATTGGGAATGTATCGTATAAGCTAGATTTACTTGCTTCAATGGAGAGAATCCATCCAGTTTTCCATGTTTCTATGCTACAAAAGTTTGTGTCAGATCCGGGTAAGGTTCTTAGTGAGCCTGATATGGAGATCCAAGAGGATCTCACTTATGTTGAACAGCCAGTACGGATTCTTGACACTCAGATCAGAAACTTAAGGAACAAGGAAATCCCGATGGTGAAAGTCCTTTGGAATCACCACAACATCGAAGAGTGTACCTGGGAGACACGGGAGTCCATGCTCCAGCAATATCCTCATCTCTTCTAAGGTTAGTGTTATGTGTTTGATTGTGTGGTTATGTTTTATGCTTTGTATGTTCATGTTTTATGCTATGCCATGCTATGATTGTTTGGTGAACATTTGGGGACGAATGTTCTTAAGGGGGGAAGAATGTAATACCCGGCTAGACTCCGGCATCGGAATTCCTACCGTCCGGTGGAATCTCAGATGTCGGAAACCTCTAGAAGGGTAAAATCATGTTTTTATAAAATGTTTTAATGTATTTCATGGGTTTAATCAAGAAAGAAACTAAGTTTTGAATGAAAATAGTCTTGAGAGGAAGACTCGGATTCAGCCGCCGAACCTCAAGTTCGGCCGCCAAACATGCATGCACTTCGGGAGTGCTTTAGGCCCCCGAAGGCATAAGTGAGGTGTAATACCTGGCTAGATTCCGGCATCAGAATCCCTACCTTCTGGCGGAAACTCCATTGGGATCTGGAATTTTGATGATGCCAGAGTCTTCTAGAGGGTTAAAATGTGTTTTCCAAAATGTTTTTACTGATTTCATGGTTTTAATTGAAAAAGAATTGAGTTTTTGAAAAGAAAAGACCAATGAGGCATTTGCCAGGTTCGGCCGCCGAAAGTGAGGTTCGGCTGCCGAACCTCAAGTTCGGCAGCCGGTTTAGGGGGCACGTTAGGCTGCCGAAGGTGGTTTAGCAAGCCAACTATAAAGAGCCCTCAGATCGGAAATGGGCGAGTTTTCTCCCCATTCTCGAGCTCAGGTGAGTCTTGGTCCTCCTTTGGTCGTTTTCATGTTTTTCTCTACCCATCCTTCAAGTTTTCATGAGATCTACCCTGGTTTTGAAGTTTTGAAGCTTAAAAGGGAGTTTTGGAGCTTTGAGGCTTTTGAAGCTTGGATTCTCCACACCTCCGAGTTAGGGATCGCACCACCCCTCGATCTTCAAGAGGTAAGTGTAGATCCTTGCTTCCCTACTGTTTTAATGAAGTTTTAGTAAGTTTAATGATGTTTTGATGGTTGAGTATGGGTAGATATGCATGTTAGGGTTTATGTGGGTTTTGTACCCAATTTGTATTTATGTGATGTTACGTTGAAGGTTTGAGCTAGTTTATGCATGTGGGAGAGTGTATGCATGATTGGGAAAGAGCAAGTGAGATTATGGGTTGTTTTGATGGTTTTGGCCTATGTGGGTCATAAGCTATCTATGTATGCTTTGGATGTTGTTTTTGGAGTTTAATCTAGTTGTTAAGCTCCTTTATGCATGACTAAGGGTTTATGCTTGGTTTTGAGAAGTTTGTGCATGTGTTGAGAAGTTGGGTGCTTGTTTTGGGGTGTTTGAAATGGTTTGGGAGGCTGTTGGTGCATGAGGCTGAGTTCTGGACGAACTCAGGTTCGGCCGCCGAAGGTGGTTTCGGCCGCCGAACCTGCCTATGGATGCATGGATTGGCCGCCAAACCTTGCCCCCGAAAGTTGTGTTTCGAAGCTGGAGTAGACTTTCGGCCGCCGAAGGTGATGTTCGGCCGCCGAAAGTGCTTGACTTTCGTCTCTGGAGTGAGGGTTCGGCCGCCGAACTTGCCGCCGAACCTACATGACTTTCGTCTCTGGAAGGGACCTTCGGCCGCTGAAAGTGCCGCCGAAAGTGCCCTATCCAGTCTTTTTTTTGGTGTTTTCTATGCATGTTTCTATGATGTTTAAGGGGGTTTAAGAGGAGTTGTTTATGAGTTGTTTAGAGTGTGTTTGGCACCTCATTCGAGTCCACCTGTGTAGGATCGGACCCGAGGGACCGAGGAGGCCATCAGTGTTAGCAGTTGCAGAGTCAGTCCAGTGTCTGCCAGAGGTGAGTGGAACAAAACTCTATTTTAAAGTTAATGAATGTTTTAGCATGATCCATGCATCATAAAATGCCATGATATGTACTAGGTTGTATTGCACTAGTATTCATGAATATGATGCATTGCATAAGATGTTGTTGATGTGGATGAATCTTGAATGATCCTCTAGCCCTCAGTACGACATGATATGATATGATATGCCATGGTATGATATGAGATAGAAAGACCAGGTCGCCCCTGGCACTATGTTAAATGTAAGCGAACACTAGGTGAGGCCTAATCGCCCCTGGTGTAGTTGGACATGTTATGATATGAGTTAAGTAAGCGAATACTACGTGTGGCCTCATCGCCCCTGGTATAGTTGGAC
This sequence comes from Manihot esculenta, assembly GCF_001659605.2. Lineage (NCBI taxonomy): Eukaryota > Viridiplantae > Streptophyta > Magnoliopsida > Malpighiales > Euphorbiaceae > Manihot > Manihot esculenta. The sequence goes on from NC_035172.2 coordinate 10,482,157, forward strand.
ATATTACGATATGTAGAGGGCTATTGGTGACAAATTCATCCTTGATGTGTATTGTTTGTGATGTGATGCATGTCATGAAAGCATATGATATTATAAACTGTTTTTATTAGTTCTGCTCACTGGGCTTTATAGCTCACCCCTCTCCCCTAACCCCAGGTTTGCAGGGTCGTAGATAGTTCAGGAAGTCACCAGGCTATGGCTATGGTTTTGATGTGTAATAGAATAGTAGTGGACATGATGTAATGTAAGTCTATGTAAATGATATTATGTGATATGTTCAAAGTTATAGTATTGTGCTTGGCCCGAGTTGGATAATCCCTTTATGCATGAGTTTTATTTTATATTGATGTATGTGTTGGACTGAGTTTGACATAGGGTATGCTGACCCTAAGGGTTCTATGAGTTCAGTCATAGTGCATACACAGGTCAAGCTGGTGAAAGGTAAAGATTTAAATGTTTCATGGAAATGTTTGTTCATGTTTGGGATTATACCGACTGTACAGGATGCATGGTAGGCTTGCTACGGGTCCCGGCAGCCTTATGCCGATCTGGATCCTAGCGCCGGTAGCGGTCCGGTTTTTGGATCGTTACAGAATGGTATCAGAGCTCTAGGTTCACATGGTCGGAGCTATAGTGTGTCGGGCTCATAGAGGTTATAGAAGGGCAAACACAATAGGAGAGATCATGTCCACTAGGATAGGATGTGGAGTCCTGTCTTGTATGATGATGTGAAATGCCATGATGATATGCATGTGCATTAATGTTATGCTATGTATGTGATGTATGTGAGGTAGGTTCATGTGTTTCCACGTGAACCGTATGATGCTAATGTTTATGTGATATGTTATGCTTTTAGAAGTCAAGATGAGAGGAACTCGTCGATCTGCTAGATTGACTGGAGCTCCGCCAGAGAACGAGGGCATGGATGCCCATTCCCCTGCTCTGCAGAGGGCAAGATCTTGTAGAACAAGCAGAGAAGTTACATCAAGGGACCCTAGAAGGTCTTTTGATGCAAGTCGGAGGAGATCAGTTCAGGGTGTTATGTCAGTAGATGTGATGGAAACTGAGGAGGATAATCAGAGAAGAGATAGCAGTGTGGGCATGAGTATGTCAGAAGAGGATATGGGAGAGTCCCAAGGAGGCACTCAGGCCTCGGGCTTTGTTCCACCACAGTATCCATCCTACCCGCAAGGGCCAGAGTATCCGATGGGAGGTACATCAGATTTCTTTAGCTATAACCCATATCCCACCTTTATGCCCTATCCTCCCTTTTACCCACAGTACCCCATGTTTCCATCCTCACCCTTTTTCCCAGGTCCAGCAAACCCTAACCCAGGGAGTGCTGCACCTCCTCCTCCACCAGCAGAGCCAATTGTCCCTGATGTCCAGATACCCAAACCTGGTTCATCAGTTGGAGGTAAAGTAAAGATGACAGATTACTTAAAGTTGGGTGTCCCCAAGTTTGAATCAGGTGATGACCCTTTTGAGTACCTCAGAACGGTGAAGATGATAACTGATGAGTTGGGAGCAAGTGATCGTAGAGCCATCCAGATGGCGGGGTTCACATTGAAATGCAAAAAGGCAAGGGAATGGTTCAAAAACTATGTGGACCCAAGGTTGGAAAGCTTATCCTGGGAGCAGTTTGCCAACGAGTTTGCAGGATGGGCATTTCCAGATAGTTCCAGAGAACTGAAGATGATTGAGTTTGAGCAGCTAAGGCAGACAGAAGAGATGAGTGTAGATGAGTTTACAGACAGGTTCCTGGAGTTGTTGCCGTTTGCAGGACAAGGTCTTGACACAGACCTGAAGAAGTCTAGGAGATATGTTATGAAGCTTCACTCCAGGTATTCCTCGTTGATTCAATCAGCAGAAAGGGAGAGTTTCCATGCTATAGTGGATATGGCACAGAAAATGGAGGCTAGTGCCATCATTCAAGGGACAGTTAAACAGTACATAGCACAGTCTTTGGGTTCCAAAATCCCGGGGACAAGTGATGTTAATCTCTCCCCTCTAAGCGAGGCTGTCACAAAAAGTAAGAAAGGAGGCAGAGGCCTCAGAAGATCGAAGAAGAGCAAGTTCTGGGATCAGATAAAGTCTGGTCTGGGTTTAGGTGATGGTTCGAGCTCTGGTTCGGGTAACTCCAGATGTACGTGGTGCGGTAGGCCGCACAAGGGAGTCTGTTTGATTGGGACAACGGCATGCTTCAGGTGCGGACAGGAGGGGCACATAGCACGTGAGTGCCCCACTGCGACCTTGTTGGCACAGTCCCAGCAAACAGTTTCAGGCAGTGTAGCTCACCCAGTAGCTCCATCCATGGCGCAGGGCAGAGGCAGAGGCAGAGGAAGAGGGATAGCTCCTTCTTCAGCAGGTTTCCCAAGTGAAGGTCCATCAGCTCCAGCACGGATCTTCACTATGACCCAGCAGGAGGCTAACACATCAAACCCGATGGGATCAGGTAATCTCACTCTAGTATGTTCTGATGTGTATGTTTTATGAACCCTGATGTTTCTCTTTCTTTGCTTGCTTTGTGAGCCTTTGTGAGGTTGGGCTTGATAGCTTATGGGTTAGAGTATCCCCTTTGGGTCAGTGGACCCAAGTGTGATCCATCAGTGGCGGAGTCAGTCTGTCGGTATAGTTCAGAGTATGTTGTGAGTAGATGCCTTCCAGCTGACCTAGCGGTTCTAGATTTGACTGTTTGACGTCATTCTAGGGTTGGATTGGTTCTTCTACTAGTGGTACTACCTAAGTCTGCAGAGACAAGGTAGTCAAGTTCAGAGGTCAGGATGGATCAGAGGTAGTCCTTAGAGGGGACAGAGGTTTGTTATCGGCCCTATAGGCTCGTAGGTTACTCAGGAGAGGTTGTCGGGGGTTTCTAGTTTTTGTGAGAGTGTTTAGCAGTCAGGTCAGGGAGCCCGCCTCAGTGCCCGTAGTCAGAGAAGTTCTTAGATGTTTTTCCAGATGAGTTCCTAGGACTACCACCTGTCAGGGAGATAGAGTTCAAAATAGAAGTAATGCATGGAAATGGACCAATCTCTATCCCTCCCCACAGGATGGTATCAATAGAGTTGAAAGAGTTGTAAGGACCAGTTGCAAGAGCAGGTAGTGAGGGTCCCCATCTGACTGAGCACTTCACCTTGGGGGTTCCAGAGTTGTTATAAGGATGAAGGATGGATCCCTAGGACTTTGTATCGACTACAAGTCGTTGAACAAAGTCACTACCCAGAATAAGTATTTGTTACCTTGGATCGACGATCTATTTTAACCCAGCTAGCAGGAGCTGGTTGCCTTTCCAAGATAGATCTGAAGTCCAGGTACCATCAGTTAAGATCAAGGAAGAAGATGTACAGAAAACAGTGTTTAGAACCAGATATGGGCATTATGAGTTTCTAGGAATGTCGTTCGGGTTAATGAACGCCCCTACAACATTCATGGATCTCATAAGCAGAGTTTTAGTCGGTTTCTGGATCACTCCGTTATTGTCTTCATTGACGGTACCTCGGTGAGTTTCAGAAATGCAGAAGAGTATTCCCATTATCTGAAATCAAGATTGCAGATCCTGAGAGAACATGGCTTGGATGCCTAGTTCTCCAAATGTGAGTTCTGGTCAAGGAGCATACCTTTCTTGGGTCATGGTATGTCGGGAAAAAGAGAAAAATGAGGTAGACCCGAGAAAGTTGAAGCTGTAGCTGACTAGCCCAGGCCCATTGTAGTGACATAAATCAAGTTTTTGAGTTGGGCAGGTTACCTACTAGAGGTTCATCTAGACCTTCTTTAGAATTGCCGCTCCTATGGCCAGATGGATCAAGAAGAACCAGAAGGTTGTGTGGCCTACTCAGTGTGAAGAGGGCTTTGAGGAGCCGAAGGAGATGTTGATGTTAACACCTGTGGTGGCTCTGTCCACCAGTAATGAAGATGTCACAGTGTCCTGTGATGCGTCCCGAGTGGAACTGGATTGTGTGTTAATGTAAAGTGGCAGGATGATTGCTTATGCTTCTAGGTAGCTGAAGAAGCATGAGTTGAGTCATCTTACACATGATCTAGAGATGGCGATGGAAATCTTTGCACTCAAGATGTGGAGGCGATACCTGTATAAGGTATGATGACAGATCCTTACGGATCGATAGAGCTTGCAATGCATCTTGAGTCAAGGGAGATGAACAAGGGGTATAGGAGATGGGTAAAAAAACTGCGTAGTGGTTATGACTTCGAGGTTCAGTATATTCGGCTGAGGCAGATATTTCGATAGATGCCCTCAACCGGAAACCACTTGGCAGCTTACCCCATCCCTTAATACAGTAAGAAGAAAGCCAGTAGTCAGAAAATGAGAAGAATCATAACTGCTGTGAGTCAGCAGGATTGGGAATGTATCCCACGAGTTAGATTTACCTACTTCAATGGAAGAGATCCATCTGTTTTTCCATGTTTCCACGATATATGAGTTCGTGTCGGGTCCGAGTGAGGTTCTTGAAGGAACCAGAGGTGGAGATCATAGAGGATCTCACCTATGTTGAGCAGCTAGTACAGACCGCCGACACACAGGTTAGAAAATGTAGAAACAAGGAAATCCCGATGGTGAAAGCCCTTTAGAATCACCTTAAGATGAAAAAGTGCACCTGAGAAACCGAGAGTTCCTACTCCAGTGATACCGTGTTCCTGTATAGACTAGAGTTTATGTGTTGTTGTGATTGTGCTTATGTTATGTTTATGCATGTGCCTGTTTGTTTGAACATTCGGGGACGAATGTTCTTAAAGGGGGGAAGAATGTAATACCCGGCTAGATTCCGGCATCGGAATCCCTACCTTCCGGCGGAAACTCCGTTGGAATCTGGAATTTTGATGATGCCAGAGTCTTCTAGAGGGTTAAAATGTGTTTTCCAAAATGTTTTTACTGATTTCATGGTTTTAATTGAAAAAGAATTGAGTTTTTGAAAAGAAAAGACCAAGGAGGCATTTGCCTGGTTCGGCCGCCGAAAGTGAGCTTCGGCCGCCGAACATGGGAAGGTTTCGGGAGTGCCTTTGGCCTCCGAAAGCCTTGTTTGAACGAGCCAAGTTTCGGCCGCCGAACCTCAAGTTCGGCCTCCAGTTTAGGGGGCACGTTAGGCTGCTGAAGGTGGTTCAGCAGGCCAACTATAAAGAGCCCTCAGATCGGAAATGGGCGAGTTTTCTCTCCATTCTCGAGCTCAGGTGAGTCTTGGTCCTCCTTTGGTCGTTTTCATGTTTTTCTCTACCCATCCTTCAAGTTTTCATGAGATCTACCCTGGTTTTGAAGTTTTGAAGCTTAAAAGGGAGTTTTGGAGCTTGGAGGCTTTTGAAGCTTGGATTCTCCACACCTCCGAGTTAGGGATCGCACCACCCCTCGATCTTCAAGAAGTAAGTGTAGATCCTTGCTTCCCTACTGTTTTAATGAAGTTTTAGTAAGTTTAATGATGTTTTGATGGTTGAGTATGGGTAGATATGCATGTTAGGGTTTATGTGGGTTTTGTACCCAATGTGTGTTTATGTGATGTTATGTTGAAGGTTTGAGCTAGTTTATGCATGTGGGAGAGTGTATGCATGATTGGGAAAGAGCAAGTGAGATTATGGGTAGTTTTGATGGTTTTGGCCTATGTGGGTCATAAGCTATCTATGTATGCTTTGGATGTTGTTTTTGGAGTTTAATCTAGTTGTTAAGCTCCTTTATGCATGACTAAGGGTTTATGCTTGGTTTTGAGAAGTTGGGTGCTTGTTTTGGGGTGTTAGAAATTGTTTGGGAGGCTGTTGGTGCATGAGGCTGAGTTCTGGACGAACTCAGGTTCGGCCACCGAAGGTGGTTTCGGCCGCCGAACCTGCCTATGGATGCATGGATTGGCCGCCAAACCTTGCCCCCGAAAGTTGTGTTTCGGAGCTGGAGCAGACTTTCGGCCGCCGAAGGTGATGTTCGGCCGCCGAAAGTGCTTGACTTTCGTCTCTAGAGTGAGGGTTCGGCCGCCGAACTTGCCGCCGAACCTACATGACTTTCGTCTCTGGAAGGGACCTTCGGCCGCCGAAAGTGCCCTGTCCAGCCTTTTCTTGAGTGTTTTCTATGCATGTTTCTATGATGTTTTAGGGGGTTTAAGAGGAGTTGTTTATGAGTTGTTTAGAGTGTGTTTGGCACCTCATTCGAGTCCACCTGTGTAGGATCGGACCCAAGGGACCGAGGAGGCCATCAGTGTTAGCAGTTGCAGAGTCAGTCCAGCGTCTGCCAGAGGTGAGTGGAACAGAACTCTGTTTTAAAGTTAATGAATGTTTTAGCATGATCCATGCATCATAAAATGCCATGATATATAGTAGGTTGTATTGCACTAGTATTCACGAATATGATGCATTGCATAAAATGTTGTTGATGTTGATGAATCTTGAATGATCGTCTAGCCCTCAGTACGACATGATATGATATGATATGCCATGGTATGATATGAGATAGAAAGACCAGGTCGCCCCTGGCACTATGTTAAATGTAAGCGAACACTAGGTGAGGCCTAATCGCCCCTGGTGTAGTTGGACATGTTATGATATGAGTTAAGTAAGCGAATACTAGGTGTGGCCTCATCGCCCCTGGTATAGTTGGACATATTACGATATGTAGAGGGCTATTGGTGACAAATTCATCCTTGATGTGTATTGTTTGTGATGTGATGCATGTCATGAAAGCATATGATATTATAAACTGTTTTTATTAGTTCTGCTCACTGGGCTTTATAGCTCACCCCTCTCCCCTAACCCCAGGTTTGCAGGGTCGGAGATAGTTCAAGAAGTCACCAGGCTATGGCTATGGTTTTGATGTGTAATAGAATAGTAGTGGACATGATGTAATGTAAGTCTATGTAAATGATATTATGTAATATGTTCAGAGTTATAGTATTGTGCTTGGCCCGAGTTGGATAATCCCTTTGTGCATGAGTTTTATTTTATGTTGATGTATGTGTTGGACCAAGTTTGACATAGGGTATGCTGACCCTAGGGGTTCTATGAGTTCAGTCATAGTGCATACACAGGTCAAGCTGGTGAAAGGTAAAGATTTAAATGTTTCATGGAAATGTTTGTTTATGTTTGGGATTATACCGACTGTACAGGATGCATGGTAGGCTTGCTTCGGGTCCCGGCGGCCTTATGCCGATCTGGATCCTAGCGCCGGTAGCGATCCGGTTTTCGGGTCGTTACATGAGGAAAGTCCAGGTTCGGCCGCCGAACATGGCATGCATGCGGAGGCACGTTAGGCCCCTGAAAGTGGCCTGGCCAACCACCTATAAAAGGGTCCCCTTGTCCGAATGGGCGAGATTTTCTCCCCATTTTCGGCCAAGGTGAGTTCTCAGCAGTCCCTTGCCGATTTTGAGTCTCTTCCTACAAATCTTTCATGATTTTCATGGGTTTTCACATTGTTTTGAAGATTTTTTAGCATTAGAGCAAGTTTTGAGACTTGGAAGACTCAGGAGCCCTTTTCCTTGGTTCTCCAAGTTTAGGTCGTCTCTCTCTCGATCTTCAAGAGGTAAGAGCTGATCTTGAGCTTATGGTATGTTTTAAACAAGTTTTATGTTGATTCATGGGGTAGAAATGCATGTTTAGGGTAGTTGAGCTTTGTTAGGTTTTATGTGATTATATGGACAATGTGTGTTGGATATATATGTTTGATGTGTTGTAGTTGGGGTTTCGGATAGTTTGAGACCCCTAGGTGTTGATGTATGTGTGTATGCATGTTTTGGTTGAGTTGGATGCATGATTGGAAGTTTGGGAGGCTTTGGGAGCTTGTTGAGCCGAGTTTCTGCCCTTTGGGAGAAACCAGGTTCGGCAGCCGAAGAGACTTTCGGCCGCCGAACTTGTCTGTGAGGCAAGCCTTTCGGTTGCCGAAGCCTGCCCCCGAAAATGGACTTTCGGCTCTGGAGGGACTTTCGGCCGCCGAACCTGCCGCCGAAAGTACCCTGTGCAGCCCTCCTTTGCATGTTTCCTATGATTGTTTTAAGGTGTTTTAGGGGTTTTTGGGGAGTATTTTAAAGTCATGTTCATGAATGTTTGGTCCCTCATTTGAGTCCACCTGTGTAGGTTCGGACCCGAGGAACCGGGGACCCCAGCAGTGAGTCAGTCGCTTCAGAGTCAGTAGAGCTTCAGCCAGAGGTTAGTGGAACTGAACTCTGTTTTCAATAAATGAATGTTTTAGCATGTTCCATGCATCACGAATGCCATGTCTATAATAGGTTGTATTGCATTAGTATTCACGAATATGTTGCATTGCATAATTTGATGATGATGTGGATGGATGTTGGATGATCCTTAGTCCTCATTATGATACGATGTGATATGATACGGTATGGCATGGTATGGAAGTTCGGTTGACCCATTCTACGTCCCGGCACTATGTAAGAGAAAGACCGGTTGACCCATTCTACGTCCCGGCACTTTGGAATGTTATGATATGTTATGTTTAAGAGAAAGTCCGATTGACCCATTCTACGTCCCGGCACCTTGGAATATAGAGGACTATTGGTGACAATACCATCCTTGATATGATTTGTTTGTGATGTGTTGCATCTCATGAAAGCATGAAATCTAAATTGAATGTTATTATTCTGCTCATTGGGCTTTATAGCTCACCCCTCTCCCTTAACCCCCAGATTTGCAGGTACAGGGTAGACTAGGAGGTCAGCAGGAGTAGAGTTATGTTGTATGTAATAGCTAGATGTGGACATGAATGTGATGTAATGTAAAAGTATAGTATAGAAATGTAATGCAATGAGGTTTATTGAGGTTTATAGTTGTTCTTGACCCTAATATGTTGTTAATCCCTTTGAGTACATGATTTTTTAATGATGCTTATGTAACCAAACTCAATACATGTTATGTCATCCCATTGGGGCAATGATGAGACTCCAAAGAGGGGTTAACGTTTATGATTATGTTTATGTATAGTGCATGCACAGGTTGAGTTTGGTGAATGAATGAAAGAATGAATGAATGTAAGGAAAAGTTCAAAATTTTATATATGTGTTGATCATGTATGGGATTAAACAGGTACACAGGATGAATGTTTGGCTTGCTACGGATCCCGGCGGCCTTAACCGATCTGGATCCTAGCGCCGATAGCGGTCCGATTTTCGGGTCGTTACATTCAATTACTCTTCATAAACCATAATAATATCCTCTACACAGATTTGGTTATTTTAAAAAAGAAGAAAGAAAATGCCCCATTTGATGTCTCCCATAGACGGTAGTCGCAAATACAGAAGAGAAAGGAGGGTTCTTACAGTGGCATAGCCCAAAGTCTTTAATATGACCCAAAAGATACGGCCACCATCATGACCAAAGGAAGACAAAATAATATAGACAGTCAAATCGTGCTATGTAATCAAAAAGACAAATTGACACTTTCGAATTTGAAGAATTAAAGACTAGCAAGGGGGGCCTCTAATGTTACATAATAACCACCCGAGGTAAACCATGAGTTGTCATTATGAGATAGGACCACGTGGTAAATACTGGATACGTAGGTAATGTTGTTCTTTCTTAAGAAAAAAGATCCAAACAACGTAACACCCGGATCATTATCAAGACTCTCCCTTCCCATAGCAAGAAGAGTCTTGGCACTAAGTTCCATTAATAAGCATAGCCCAACGTATCTTCATTACGCCTGTAATCACATGATTACCAACCTATTAGCTGGCGACATTCTTATCAAGTAACAAACCACATCATTGCCAGATTATTGAAAAATACTATGTTTATCTCCACCTTCACAATATATAAGTAGAAGAATTACAAAAATAAATGTCTGCTATACTCTTACACAAGAGTTCTAAACAATTCACTACATTTGTTCACTTCTTCAGTATATTGACTTGAGCATAGAGTAGCTGCAGTTGGCACCCACCACCACCTCAAGTTCTCTTCTTTGTAAGTTCTATCCAATCAGCTGCATTCCGATCACGTCATCAATCTAATTTTTTTATCTCCAATTTTTTTTTAATTAAATTGAAAATATAACAAATTTTTATATCATTTGTTTTATTTTAAGCTTAAAAATAATATAAAAAAAGAAATACAACATTTACGTGTGGCAAACGACAATATGATTTTAAAAGTTCAATCACTAGAAATGGTAAAAACGAAAATATTTTTTATATTTTTTTAATATTTAGAGTGTTTAAAAAAATTAGTGAATAAAAAATATTTTTCTAATAAAAAAATAAACCATCCTAAGAAAAATAATTTTCTCTTTCTAAAAAGAGAGTTATTTTCAAAATAAGAAATTATTTTCCGTACTTTTAATATTTTATTAAAATCTCTATACATAAATTTTTAATATATTTTATTTTTTAAAATTGAAATTTAACAATAAAAAATTAATTATGTTTCTATTAAATATAAATTATTTTTCGCTAATAATTGGAGACTTAACATGAATAAATATATTTATTTATATTAATGTTTTCCTTAATTCTATTTGGCACTTTTACAGCATTACATAATATTAATAAGAAATATTATAAATTAATAATTATGTAAACTTGAATTTAATAAAACAATAATCTACTTTCTTTTAAATTTAATAGGATTAAGGATATATCTTGAATATATAAATCTGATGATCTGACATTCAGAAAAAGGTACGATTTTGGTATATATGAGTGAGCTCCGTTCGAATGTTTCACACCTTCTTCCTTTATTCCTTTTTCTATTTGTCCTCTAGTGACGCATACCCGCCACCCTGTTATAGTGCCATATGTCACTATCATACAAAACTGTACGTACGGACGTACTACTCCTTTTTCCATAATCAGGTGGCTATTTAATTCCCTCCGGCGCCCGTGTTAACAAAGTCTTGGATGTATACGAGTTCGTTCTCCTACTGACTCATCAAGTCAGGTGAACTGAAGCTATCTTTGTTGGACTTGGGCCCTAATCTTACCCAGCCTACTCGAGCGTGGTCTGGATCACGTGCTAGTGGATAGGTTTGCACAGTGGGTTTTGATGGGTTATGGCCTGACTTTCCTATGAGGGTTCAACTACTTTCGGGGTAACAAAGGCTTAGCGATCATCAAGTGCCCCTTTACCTACTTATTAGTTATTCCATAATTAATGATGGGGTAAATCCCAAAACCTCAATTATGACCGCGCGACTCTAGAAATGCTTTTATCAAAATGTTTTTTCTCTGCCTTTATCCATTTCAAATTCACATTCTCGATTTTGCTCTCGACTCTTCTTCCCACTTTGCTCCCGTTAACTCGTTCTCTTTCGCCTCTGCAATCTCTGCTCTGAGGTACATATCACTCTTGCAATATCTGCTCTAAGGTACATCTCACTCTTCTCATGGCTTCCATTAGAGTTTCTAATGTCGTGGATTTGATATCCTCTGTCACTCCTTCTTCCCTTTTTATTTTTTTCTCTAGCGAGTACGTCTATACCTCCATTCATAGAATTAGGGCTCCTCATCACAATGAGAGGATTATCCTTCCCAACCTGGCTCTGGCAGGCTTGATACACCCCCAGCAGGGTCACAGCTTAATTTTTTTCGTTAAGCAACGTGATTTTGGGACTTTCCCTTTTATCCCCTTTTCATCGAGGTTTTTACCCATTTCTGCGTGACCCCTCACCTGTTATCCCCAAATTCTATCCTCATCATGTGCTCCTTTGAATTCGTCTGTCTGTGTTAGGGTTTTTCCCCTTCCGTTGCTTTGTTCTCCACTTTCTTTCGCTTTGTCCAGGCTAACCATGGTTTTACTACTTTGCTCTCCGAGGAGGGTTGTCCATCTTTGCTGCGTACAGAGATTCAATAAAAGGCTAGGCTAAGGCTTTCGTGGTGGTCGAGCTAAAGGAAAACTCAAAGATCAGCTGGGATGTTGATCTCTCTTGGAGCGAGGTCCCTCAGGGCTGCAATGACCTTCCCAAGCTGACCCCGGTGGACCAGATCTGCCTTCTTTGACTGACCTCTATATGGAAGAAGTATGATTCCGAGAAGTGCATGTTCATGTCCTACCTTTTGGACAACCGAAAAACTGGTATTTTAATGATTATTTTCTTATTTTTTCTCTTTTAGTTGTATTTTTTTATGTTATCTTGAGTTCTGACTTGTGTTGTCTTCTCTTTTCTAGCTTCTGCCTCACCCATGGATAGCCTCAAATTTTTGAAGAATTTCACCCTATCTAGGGAGAGCATGAAGGCCACGCTGGAAGCCTTCAAGGCTGGCAAGTCCGTGGCGGACGTGACTCGTGAGGTTTTCCTGGTCATTGCCCCAGCCTCTACGAGCCAGACTCCTGCTCCTGCTAAGGCAATCACACTTGCTACGGGGGGCTCTCCTTCTGCAGCCTTAAAGGCCTTTGCTCCTGCTAAGGCACTGGCCTCGGCCAAATCCTTGGGAGCACCCAAGCGGACCTCCAAGAAGCCCATTGCCATCAGCAAATTAGGGTGGTTCTAAGGGAGGTTTTGAGGTTGCTGCTTTGGACATCTAGCCCCTTTAGATCGTAGCTGTCGTTGTGATTGGAGGAGCTATCGGCAAGCAGGCGAGGACCTCAGAGCCTACTTCTAAAGTCAGGGCTGCTAAGAGGACTCGGGCCGTAGATCCTACCAAGACCACGCCTCCCCCTCCTACTGACAAAGGAAAAAGGGTTGTGGAGCTACTATCCTCCGCCCCTAACAATGAATATGTGACTCCCGAATCTACACCGGTGTTCGTGGCTAAGATGTTGTGTAAGAAGATGTTTGGGGCAGTCTCTGATGTTTCTGATCACTGCTTCCTTGCTTTCGCCAGCCATCTATTCTGCTCTACTAAATAGTAGGCAGCCTTTAGTTCATGTTCCTGAGAGGACCAAGGGGATAGCCTGAGAAAAATGCTCCTCATGGTAAGTCGTCTGCTTTCCTTAAACTCATTTCTGTTTTTTAGTCTCTTTGTAACTTTTTTTGCTGCCTTTCTAACTCGCGGTTATCGAAACCGGTCAAAAATAACCTTTCCGGTTATCAACAATATTACTACTGCAGATAGTGATAAAGGATCGAATCCACAGAGAATTGAAATCTTATATATTTTTTTCAACAAGACCAAGAGAATTAACTGAAAGCAAGTAACTGAAAGCGGAATAAAAATAAAATGCAATAAAAATAAAATGGGGGGTTTTGATATTGATTTGATTAGCAGCTACTGAAAGCAATTAAATAAGCAGAATATGAAAAAATAAAAGGGAAATTCAATATGAGAAAGGTCTAGTTGAAGAGTTGGGTCCACTTCGGTTGTTTGGATTGATCATTGAAACTTATGTTCTTTTGATTGATTCAATAGATTAGTTATGGAGATGGAAAACGCTTCTCACCACCATGTTTCTCCCTATGATTTAACCAATTAGGGATTATCGTCTAATTAATTACTAATTAACAAATTGCCAAGGAACGTCCTTGGGCCTTATGCATCAAAAAATTGTTAATTGCATGAAGAAAGAGAGAGATCCAATCCTAACCACTCAAACGAATGAGATGTTGCTAGATCATACAATTCCTTAGTTGTTACACCAAGTGTTCTTATGTTTGAACAATTCAATCAATTACGGACTTAAAATTATCCAAACTAACAATTAATTACCTTGCAATCAAGAATCAAGTGGCTAATTTGATCAAAACAACAAAGTAATAATAGATTTCAAACATGCACTGTATGAATATTGAATAACCCAAAGACAAACAGTGCGTGTTCAGATCGCACAATCCATAAAATAACCTTAGTTTCAACCAATCTTCAACTAGAATTAAAAAGGTTTCAGCCACTCATGGCTGAAACAAAAACCAAAAGAAAAAAAGAAAGGAAGAAGAAGATGAAGAGAAGATGGAGCCGGATGAGTGGCTTGCGCAGAATGTGTTGCAAAAACGTGGAGAGAGAATCGGCTGGCCTTTAAGGAGTCTTTAAATAGGTTTTAGATGTTGACCTTGCTGCCCTAGAGGTACTTGCTGCCCAAGTTGTGTCTGAAAAGGAAAGATTCGTGTTGCAAAATTATTCAGAAGGAAAGAGGCGTGTACATGCTCTTCAGAGGGAAAGTGGCATGCGGATTGGACTGTAGAAGGAAGGTGGCGTGCAGTCATTGAATGCAGAAGGGAAAGTGAATCTGTACAGTCTTTCCTTTCTAGGTGGAGTCTTCGTTTGAATTTTGAATGCTGAACGCAGAAGAGGCAAGTGCGTCTCCATGAAATCTTGCTGCCTAAATAGGAAGATATGACTGCTGCAATGTGTGCACATCTTTGAACAAGGAAAGAAAGATCTGCGATTTGAATTCTTAATAATCTTCTAAATGAGCTTTCCTTATTTGCTTTTGCTTCTGCACTTTCCTTATTTGAAAATTTTCCTTTTCTGAAAACTTTCCTTATTTGAAAACTTTCCTTTTTGGCACTTTCCATATTTGGCACTTTTTGATAGTTTTAAGAGCATTTTCTCTAGATTGTCTCTTTACACCTAATATTTGCAAAACATGATTAAAACCACAAAATTAAACAGAAAAGATGCAAATAAACATCAAGAAAAGATGAAAACTTTCCTTTTTGGCACTTTCCATATTTGGCACTTTTTGATAGTTTTAAGAGCATTTTCTCCAGATTGTCTCTTTACACCTAATATTTGCAAAACATGATTAAAACCACAAAATTAAGCAGAAAAGATGCAAATAAACATCAAGAACATAATGATAAAATGGACAAAAATATGCTCTATCAAATACCCCCACACCTAGCCTTTTGCTTGTCCTCAAGCAAATAAACTTAGTCAAACAAGCTTTCTTTGCTACTTAATCCTTATTTCCACTTAAGCTCTTACTCAAGACACCTATTTTGAATCATTGCAGTGAAGAATGTATGCATGAAGATTACTCACCTTCTTTCCTTGTTTCCCTTTACTTACCATGGCTAGGATTTGTTTTCCTCAAGAGAGAGATTACACATGCACATGTTCTTGTTTATTTAAGACTTTTTCTAGCTTTCGGAGTGATTTTCCCTTACCTTGAAGTACTATATTCAGCCTTTTGCACTTAAGTTTTGCTTGAAAAAGTCACCAACCTTTTGACGTGAAAGTACATATTGGTGATACCCACCCCCAGTTACTCAGTTGGTCACCTGTCCAAGTGGCTACTAGCTCTGTTCATAGTCTTTCAACCATTGGAATAGTTTTCAATTTGTGCTCATGAAGTCTAAGCCTTTGCTGAATTTCTTTAATCAATGCATTGGGCAAATCAACACCAATTGCTAAATCAAGTCATGTTAAGTTCATTCACACAATTTTCAATTCATCCTCTCTAATGAGTGTCATCAATATATTTTTCACCATGGCAGCTCAAAGATTCAATTCAAAAGGAAATTCTCAAACATGAATATAACTCACTGCAATTGATTCAACATAAGTTTAAAGAGTTATCACATCAATGGGGTCATAGAAAGAAAAGCTCATTCAACATATTTCATAAGTTTGAGTAGAGCAAATCAAAAAGAAGAAGATCGTGGTTGTGTGTGTTATTGAAAGCATAAATGAAAACAAACTGAAAGAAAAATAAAAAAAAAAAACAAAAATCGCATGAACTAAAGAAAAAGGAAAAAATTTTGCGATTCTGAAAGGAAAAAAAATCAAAAATTTTTGCAGACTGAAAGGGAATTTGCGCAAAAACTGAAAGGAGAAGGAGAAGAAGAAAGAAGAGATTCAGAGATATGCACCCCCACACCTAAATCATGCATTGTCCTCAATGTATAAGAAAATAAAAGAACAAATGAAATTGAGTACTCCCCTGGGGTGTGGTGTGCATGGTGTGATCCACTTAGGCTGAATGAGTGACGAACAGATGTTCGTCTGGGAAGTCTTCCTTGACTGGGCATGGTGCAGAGCTAGATGGAAGACGGCTCAAGTGATCAGCCACTAGATTCTCCTTTCCTTTCTTGTCCCTTATTTCTAGATCGAATTCTTGTAGCAACAGAATCCACCGAATGAGTCTCGGTTTTGCTTCCTTTTTCTTGATCAGATATCGCTGAGCTGCATGGTCAAAATAGACAATGACTTTGGTCCCCAAGAGATATGGTCTGAATTTTTCTAAAGCAAATACAACAGCCAAGAGCTCCTTTTCTATTGTTGAGTAGTTGCTTTGTGCATCATCCAGTGTGCGAGAGGCATAGTGAATGACGTGGGGTGAGTTTCCCACACGTTGCCCCAAGATTGCTCCCACTATATAGTTGCTTGCATCACACATGATTTCAAAGGGCAAGTTCCAATCAGGTGCTTGAATAATTGGGGCAGTCACAAGCAATTTCTTTATCAGATCAAATGCTGTTTTGCAACCTGCATCAAAATCAAATGTCACATCTTGTTGGAGCAATTTACATAAGGGCTGTGTGATTTTGGAGAAATTTTTTATGAATCTCCTGTAGAATCCTGCATGACCAAGGAAAGAATGGATTTCTTTAACATTTGTAGGATAAGGCAGATTTTTAATTGTGTCTACCTTAGCCTTGTCTACTTCAATTCCTTTAGCTGAAACAATATGTCCCAAAACCATACCTTGATTAACCATAAAATGACATTTTTCATAATTAAATACAAGGTTAGACTCAAGGCATCTCTGTAGGATCTTTTCCAAGTTGGCAATGCATGCTTCAAAGAAGTTTCCATGCACTGTGAAATCATCCATAAACACTTCAATTGTCTTACCCACATAGTTAGAGAATATACCCATCATGCATCGTTGGAAGGTGGCAGGTGCATTGCATAGTCCAAATGGCATTCTTCTAAAGGCAAAAGTGCCAAAAGGACAAGTGAAAGTAGTCTTCTCTTGGTCCTCTGGAGCAACTGGAATCTGATAAAAACCTGAATAACCATCAAGACAACAGTAATGGGACTTACCTGCAAGTCTCTCTAGCATCTGATCAATGAAAGGTAGTGGGAAATGGTCTTTCCTTGTGGCTGCATTTAGCTTTCTATAATCCATGCATACTCTCTACCCATTCTAAACTCTAGTGGGAACAAGTTCTCCTTCAGTATTTGGGACAATGGTGATCCCAGTCTTTTTGGGGACTACATGTACAGGACTTACCCATTTGCTATAAGAGATTGGGTAAATGATACCTGCATCCAGAAGCTTGACTATTTCTTTCTTCACTACCTCCATCATAGGTGGATTCAGTCTTCTTTGAGCATCTCTGACTGGTTTGCATTCTTCTTCCATGTGTATTCTATGCATGCATGTGGAAGGAGAAATACCTTTTATGTCATCTATGGTCCATCCTATGGCTCATTTGTGTTTTCTCAGTACTTTTAGGAGGCTTTCTTCTTCATGTTGGCTCAATTCATTGGACACTATTACTAGTACTGTCTGGTCAGCTCTCAAGTACATGTATTTTAGATGGCCTGGAAGAGGCTTCAGATCTGATTTCGAAACTTTCTGATCTGCAGTCTGTGGTTTAGGCGAGCAAGGAGGTGTCTGTGTTGACTGTCTGGCAGAACTGATTTTAGGAACATCCTTCTGCGCAGGACTTGACTGAAAGGGAGGACTGGTCTGCGTTGGAAGCTGAAAGGGCGTGCCTGAAAGGCTTTCAGGTGCCTCTTCCTACACAGGGATGGTCTGCGCACCATTCTGAAGTGGTGCAACTGTTTTCTGTACTTCCTGTGGTTGTCTGCAATTCACCTGTTGGATGCTGCAGACTGTTTCCTTTAGTTTCGGCTCTTTCTGACTCTCTATCTGTACCTGGTCAGTATTCCTGCAAAAATCATTGTTCAGAATATTATCTTGATTTTTATCAAAAATCTCCTGGCTCAAGCAGTCAACAATATTAAGACCATAACAGGGGACATATCATATGGATATTTCATAGCATCATAAACATTAAATTTAATGACTTCCCCTACAAACTCCATAGTCAATGTACCATCACGCACATCAATCTTAGTCCTAGCAGTACTCAAGAAAGGACGTCCAAAAAGGATGTCAGAACTAGTATTGCAACTGTCTTCCTTAGTATCAATCACATAAAAATCTGCAGGAAAGACAAGTTCATCTACTTGAACTAACACATCTTCTAGAACACCTATGGGATATACCACAGATCTATCAGCTAATTGTATCACAACTCTTGTGTCTTTCAGTGCAAATGCATTCAAAGAATTATAGATGTAAAGAGGCATAACATTTATGGATGCACCAAGATCACACATGGCTTTCTTAATCCCAACATTCCCAATCTTACAAGAAATAGCAAACATGCCTTTATCTTTACATTTAGTTGGGAGTTTTCTTTTAATCACAGTAGTAACAACTTCACCTACACTTACTTTCTCTCTCTCAGCTAGCTTTCTTCTATTGGTACACAGTTCTTTCAGAAATTTTGCATACTTGGGAATCTGCTTAACAACATCTAGCAAAGGTATGTTGATTTCTACCTTTCTAAAAGTCTCAAGGATCTCCTTTTCTTCTTTTTCTTTCTGAGTTCTTTCAAATCATTTTGGAAAAAGAGGTGGAATCTGAAAACGTACCTGGTGACCAGCTTTCTGCGTAGGAGGTGCTTCAGATGGAGTTCGGCTCGCTGGCTTGGATGAATGTTGTGCAGATGTTTCAGTTTGCACAGGCTTTGTTTCAGCTTGTGCAGGCTCTCGTGCCACTTGCTTCTCTTCCTCATATCTGTCGTCTTGAAGCTCTTTCCCACTTCTCAAAGTAATGGCGCTCACATTCTATTTAGTTTCAGTTTGAGAAGGGAGCTTACCTTGGGATTCAAGCTTGTTCACTAATGTGGCTATCTGTCCCACCTGTTGCTGCAGAGCTTGTACGGAGTTTGACAGTGCCTCCATCATCTTTTCAAGGTGTTGGTTGGAACTTGGAGGTGCTGGTTGGGCTTGATTTCTTTGGTAGTTTTGATAATTGTTAGCCCTTTCATAGCTCAAATTCGGATGGTCTCTCCAGCCTGGATTGTATGTGTTGGAATATGGATCATGTCTAGGCTGGTTGTTGTATCCTCCAATGGCATTGACTTGCTGGTTGTCTTCTTGAAGAGTAGGACATTGATCAGTTGGGTGTCCTACATATGCACAAATACCACATGGCCTGGGTGGCTGTGCTTGTTGAGGCTGGCCTATGAAGAAATTTGTCATGGCAGAGGTTAGTGCAGAAATCTGAGAGGATAGATTAGATATACTTACCTCATTGGCTTCTCTCTGCAGTTGCTTTTCTTCTCCATATTGCCTGGATGAGGCTGCAAGTGTTGAGATTAACTTTCTCATCTACCTAAGTGTCTTGTCTGCAATGGATCCTCCATAAGCTACGTCAATAAATCTCCTTTCTGAAGAAAGCAAGCCTCCATAGAAGAATTCTATGAGTGCCTTATCTGAAATCTCATGTTGAGGACAACCTGTACACAACCTTTTAAATGTTTCCCAATAATCATATAAATCCTCAGATGGTTTCTGTCTAATACTTGAGATTTCTCTTCTTACACCAATAGCCTTATGAGTTGGGAAATATTTATTTAAGAAGGTTATTACCATGTCATCCCAAGAAGTAATAGATCCAGGTGGTAAGTAAAATAGTCAATCCTTAGCATAATCATCAAGTGAAAAAGGAAAAGCTCTTAACTCAACATGATCTTCAGAAATACCTTGAGGTCTCGTAGATGAACAGACAATATTGAATTCTTTCAAGTGCTTGTGTGGAATTTCATTTTCTAGACCTCTAAACTTAGGGAGAAGATGGATCAAACTTGTTTTCAGTTCAAAGGGAACTGTCAGAGGTGGGTAGGTTATGCAAAGAGGTGCTTGATCACCTACAGGTGTTGCCAATTCTCTCATGGTTATTTCTCTTGGCATTGGAGCTCTCATAGCTGGATTTTGGTGTATAATCTCATCACGGACAGCATGTTCATTGTGGACAGCAGGTTGTGCTACGTTTTCTGCCATTTCAGGAGTTGAGTGGTGCGTTGGAAGTGTTTCAGATGATGGTTCTGCGCAGGAAGGCTCTTCAGGCGCGGGTTCAACTTCAGATGGTTCTTTAGGCCGAATGGCTAGCTTTCCTAGCCATCTGATGGTGCGTTCAATTTTCGGATCATAAGGCAGAGTGTCCCTATGTTCAGATCTGGTCATGAAAGAAAAAATAGGTTAGTTAAATCAATTCCCCGACAAAAATAACCTTTCCGATTATCAACAATGTTACTACCGCAGATAGTGGTAAAGGATCGAATCCACAGAGAATTGAAAACTTATCTATTTTTCTCAATAAGACTAAGAGAATTAACTGAAATTGCAACTGAAAGCAAGTAACTAAAAGCGGAATAAAAATAAAGTGCAATAAAAATAAAATGGGGGGTTTTGAGATTAATTTGATTAGCAACTACTGAAAGCAATTAAATAAGTAGAATATGAAAAAATAAAAGGGAAATTCAATATAAGAAAGGTCTAGTTGAAGAGTTGGGTCCACTTCGGTTGTTTGGATTGATCATTGAAACTTATATTCTTTTGATTAATTCAATAGATTAGTTATGGAGATGGAAAACGCTTCTCACCACCATGTCTCTCCTTATGATTTAACCAATTAGAGAACGTCCTCTAATTAATTACTAATTAACAAATTGCCAAGGAACGTCCTTGGGCCTTAGGCATCAAACAATTGTTAATTGCATGATGAAAGAGAGAGATCCAATCCTAACTACTCAAACGCATGAGATGTTGCTAGATCATACAATTCCTTAGTTGTTACACCAAGTGTTCTTATGTTTGAACAATTCAAGCAATTACGAACTTAAAATTATCCAAACTAACAATTAATTACCTTGCAATCAAGAATCAAGTGGCCAATTTGATCAAAACAACAAAGTAATAATAGATTTCAAGCATGAACTATATGAATATTGAATAACCAAAAGACAAACAATGTGTGTTCAGATCTCACAATCCATAAAACAACCTTAGTTTCAACCAATCTTCAACTAGAATTAAAAAGGTTTCAGCCACTCATGGCTAAAACAAAAACCAAAAAATAAAGAAAGGAAGAAGAAGATGAAGAGAAGATGGAGCCGGATGAGTGGCTTGCGCAGAATGTGTTGCAAAAACGTGGAGAGAGAATTGGCTGGCCTTTTAGGAGTCTTTAAATAGGTTTTAGATGCTGACCTTGCTGCCCTAGAGGTACTTGCTACCCAAGTTATGTCTGAAAAGGAAAGATTCGCGTTGCAAAATTATTCAGAAGGAAAGAGGCGTGCACATGCTCTTCAGAGGGAAAGTGGCGCGCGGATTGGACTGCAGAAGGAAGGTGGTGCGCGGTCATTGAATGCAGAAGGGAAAGTGAATCTGTCCAGTCTTTCCTTTTTAGGTGGAGCCTTCGTTTGAATTTTGAATGCTGAACGCAGAAGAGGCAAGTGCGTCTCCATGAAATCTTGCTGCCTAAATACGAAGATATGACTGCTGCAGTGTGTGCACATCTTTGAACAAGGAAAGAAAGATCTGCGATTTGAATTTTAAATAATCTTCTGACTGAGCTTTCCTTATTTGCTTTTGCTTCTGCACTTTCCTTATTTGAAAACTTTCCTTTTCTGAAAACTTTCCTTATTTGAAAACTTTCCTTTTTTGGCACTTTCCATATTTGGAACTTTTTGGTAGTTTTAAGAGCATTTTCTCCAGATTGTCTCTTTACACCTAATATCTACAAAACATGATTAAAACCACAAAATTAAGCAGAAAAGATGCAAATAAACATCAAGAACATAATGATAAAATGGACTAAAATATGCTCTATCACTTTCCTTGACAAGCATTGGGTGTGTTCATGAAGATTAATGCTCTAGACTAGTCCCTTCAGAGCTCAATGGACCGGCGCATTGCCGAGTGAGGAGAACATTGTGGCTACGGGTGAGGCCCGCAGGCATATCATCGAGTTTTGAAACCAGATCAAGGACCTCACTAAACAGCTAGGAGATATGAAGGAAGAGGTCGGCAGGGCTTCTCAGCAGGCTTATATGGTAGAGTCTCAACGGGATGAAACCTTAGCACAGTTGTCTGCTTTGAAGGAGTCCTGCCGCCAGAGTGATGAGGCCAGGGCTCAGCGTGATGAGGCTTTAGCCCATGCTGCTTGTCAGAGAACTCAGAGATTACTGCAACCCAAAACACGCAGCAGAAAATAAAAATCTCTATTTTCTTATCAGAATCCAAGTGCTTTATTTATTTCGAAAAGAAGGATATGAGACTAACCTGTTAGACTCGACAAGAAGATACAATTCTGAACTCAAGGTGCTGCTGTAATACCCGGCTAGACTCCGGTATCGGAATTCCTACCGTCCGGTGGAATTTCGGATGTCGGGAACTTCTAGAAGGGTAAAGACATGTTTTATGAAATGTTTTCATGTTTTTAATGGTTTTAAAGTATGAAACTAAATGAGTTTTGCATGAAAATAGCATTGGAGGAAAACCCAGGTTCGGCCGCCGAAAGTCAAGTTCGGCCGCCGAACATGCATGCGTTTTGGAGGCACGTTAGGCCCCCGAAAGCATGAGTTAGGGAAGTTCAGGTTCGGCCGCCGAAAGTCAAGTTCGGCCGCCGAACATTGCATGGATGCGGAGGCACATTCGGCCCCCGAACGTGGTCTGGCCAGCCACCTATAAAAGGGTCCCTTAGCCGAAAATGGGCGAGCTTTTTTCTCCCCATTTCGGCCAAGGTGAGCATTCCGCCATCCTTCCCCAATCTTGAGTTTTTCCTTCCTTTTTCCATGATCTTTACAAGTTTATAACTTTGGTTTTGAAGATCTTTGAGCTTAGAACAAGTTTTGAAGCTTGGAGACCAAAAGTTGGAACTTCTCCCATCTTCAAGTTTAGATCTCCTCAACCCTCGATCTTCAAGAGGTAAGGGCCGATCTTAAGCTCTTCATGTGTTTTAAGTAAGTTTTAAGTGATTTTATGGGGTAGAATGACATGTATAGGGTTGTATGAGTTTTAAGCAAATGTTAAGTTTTAAGTGATTTATGATCAATGTATGATGTTTGAGTATGCTTGAAGTGTTGTAGTTGGGGTATTTGATGTTTTGAGGCCCCTAGGAACTTGTATGCATGATTTGGGTGGAGAAAAGGCCTTGGCAGGGCCTGAGCTAGTACAGATCACCAGCAGAGTGGTACCCATAATCAGAGAAAGAATCAAGACTGCTGCAAGCAGACAGAAGAGTTATGCAGACATCCGCAGAAGACTAGTAGAGTTTCAGGAGGGGGATCTGGTATTGCTTAAGGTGTCTCCAATGAAAGGAGTGGTTAGGTTCGGGAAGAAAGGTAAGCTAGCCCCACGATACATCGGACCCTTTGAAATCTTGCAAAAGATTGGGAATGTGTCGTACAAGCTGGACTTACCTGCTTCAATGGCAAGAATCCACCCGGTTTTCCATGTTTCCATGTTGAGGAAGTTTGTGTCAGATCCGAGTAAGGTTCTTAGTGAGCCTGATGTGGAGATCCAAGAGGATCTCACCTATGTGGAGCAGCCAGTGCGGATCATAGACACCCAGATCAGAAAGCTAAGAAACAAGGAAATCCCGATGGTGAAAGTCCTTTGGAACCACCACAATATAGAAGAATGTACCTGGGAGACACGGGAGTCCATGCTCCAACAGTATCCCCACCTCTTTTAGAGGTTAGTATCTATGTGTTCTATGTGTTTAGTATGTATGTCATGTTCTATGTTATGCATGTATTAGTTGAGGAACATTCGGGGACGAATGTTCTTAAGGGGGGGAGAATGTAATACCCGGCTAGACTCCGGTATCGGAATTCCTACCGTCCGGTGGAATTTCGGATGTCGGGAACTTCTAGAAGGGTAAAGACATGTTTTATGAAATGTTTTCATGTTTTTAATGGTTTTAAAGTATGAAACTAAATGAGTTTTGCATGAAAATAGCATTGGAGGAAAACCCAGGTTCGGCCGCCGAAAGTCAAGTTCGGCCGCCGAACATGCATGCGTTTTGGAGGCACGTTAGGCCCCCGAAAGCATGAGTTAGGGAAGTTCAGGTTCGGCCGCCGAAAGTCAAGTTCGGCCGCCGAACATTGCATGGATGCGGAGGCACATTCAGCCCCCGAACGTGGTCTGGCCAGCCACCTATAAAAGGGTCCCTTAGCCGAAAATGGGCGAGCTTTTTTCTCCCCATTTCGGCCAAGGTGAGCATTCCGCCATCCTTCCCCAATCTTGAGTTTTTCCTTCCTTTTTCCATGATCTTTACAAGTTTATAACTTTGGTTTTGAAGATCTTTGAGCTTAGAACAAGTTTTGAAGCTTGGAGACCAAAAGTTGGAACTTCTCCCATCTTCAAGTTTAGATCTCCTCAACCCTCGATCTTCAAGAGGTAAGGGCCGATCTTAAGCTCTTCATGTGTTTTAAGTAAGTTTTAAGTGATTTTATGGGGTAGAATGACATGTATAGGGTTGTATGAGTTTTAAGCAAATGTTAAGTTTTAAGTGATTTATGATCAATGTATGATGTTTGAGTATGCTTGAAGTGTTGTAGTTGGGGTATTTGATGTTTTGAGGCCCCTAGGAACTTGTATGCATGATTTGGGTGAAGTATATGCATGATGTGAGAGTTGGGAGGCATTTGTGCATAGGGGAGCCAAAGTTTCTGCCCTTTGGCAGAAACCAGGTTCGGCAGCCGAAGGCACTTTCGGCCGCCAAACATGGCTTGAGAGGCAGCTTTAGGCTGCCGAAGCTTGCCCCCGAAAATTGGAGTTTCGGCTCTGTCCGAGACTTTCGGCCGCCGAAGGTGCCGCCGAACATGCATGAGTTTCGTCTCTGTCTGGGAGTTTCGGCCGCCGAAGGTGCCGCCGAACCTGCCTGACTTTCGTCTCTGGAGGGACTTTCGGCCGCCGAAGGTGCCGCCGAAAGTGCCCTGTCCAGCCTTTTTCTTGCATGTTTCCTAGGAGTGTTTTGGTGATGTTTTAGGAGGTTTTTGGGGGTATGTCTAGAGTTATGTTCTTGTTGTTTGGTGCCTCATTTGAGTCCACCTGTGTAGGTTCGGACCCGAGGAACCGAGACCCCCGGTTGTGAGATAGTCGTTCCGAGTTCGTTGTTACAGCTTCAGTCATCAGGTGAGTGGAACAACTTCTTAAGTTTTAAAGTGAATGAATAAATGAATAAATGAATGAATCATAAAGCATTGCCCATGCATCATTATGCCATGCAATATTTCAGGATGTTTGCATTAGAACTCACGAATATGCTGCATTGCATAAATTGATGTTGATGTGGATGAATGTTGAGTGATCCATTAGCCCTTGTATGTTATGTCATGATATGATGATGATATGGTATGGAAGTCCAGGAAGACCCATTCTACGTCCCTGGCACTATGTAAGAGAAAGACCAGGACCCATTCTACGTTCTGGCACGAATGGAAATTTAGAGGGCTATTGGTGACAAATTCATCCTTTATGTGATTAGCTGTGATGTGTTGCATTCCATGAAAGCATGAATAAGAAAAAGTTATATAATTAATATACCTAAAAATGGAGGAATCATAATAATAATAAAATGAATAATAATATACCTAAAAAGGGTGGAATTAAAACAAATATTTTTAGTTTCCGCTCATTGGGCTTTATAGCTCACCCCCTCTCCCCTAACCCCAGTCTTGCAGGTGCAGAGTAGATAGAGAAGTCAGCAGAGTAAGAGAAGTTTATGTAATAGCTTAGCTGTGGACATGGTTTGTTGGTAATGTATAAGTATGAGATGTAATGTAATGTAAGTTTGATAATGTGCTTGACTAGAGTCTGTTGTATTCCCAGTACGCATGGTCTTGTATGAGATATAATGTTTTTATGATGATTATGTAATCCAAGCCTATGTTATGTTATGTTACCCCATTGGAATATTTGATGAGGATTCCAATGAGAGGTTTATGTTATGATTGTGCATGCACAGGCTAGGCTTGGCAAAGAAATGTTTGAATGAATGAAAGAAAAGTTTTTAATTGTTATGTATGTTGTTGACCATGTATGGGATTAAACAGGTTCACAGGATGTATGTTTGGCTTGCTACGGGTCCCGGCGGCCTTAAGCCGATCTGGATCCTAGCGCCGGTGGCGGCCTGATTTTCGGGTCGTTACAGCTGCTTTTGAAATGAACACCCTCAATGGTATCCACACGAACGTCTTTTACCCTTCTAAAGTGCTAGCTCTCTCAAAGATGGATAAGCTATGTGCTTTTTCAATCTGTAGCTCAAAATAATTTCTCCAAAAACATTCCCCCCACAATTCGCAGCAGGAGTTTTATACGTTTTAAGTCTTTTTGTTTTCCCACAATTCTTTTTGCAAAAGAGTTGTGTTTATCACCCACTACACAATCTCGCAGATACTCAAATATCTTACGTTACAGTTTGTTTTGATAAGCAAAACTGGAAATTTTTTATCTGTAACAATTACAGATAGACTGCAGATCTTTTAAATATTATTATCTTATAATAATAATTAATATTAATAATAATAATATCTTTATTATTATTAATTATACTAATGGGCTTTTAGCCCATTAATATAGCACATCAACAACGTTCTTTCGTTTGTGACCCAATAGGCTCACATTAATTGGCAATAGGCCCAGTTCCACCAAACCCATAAATCATAAGCGGCCTCTAGCAAGACATTATGACTACCCAACTAATATGAGGATCGCTAGTCCGATATAGGCTAATAAATAGAACATGTATTAATTCTTTTGTCACACGATATCTAGTTTGAACATAAGTCATGGTCAATGTCGAACTTATAATGTTCAAACTTGTGATTACTTGATCTCTAAGTAGACTGATAAAATCAAATGATATTGATCACACTATCAATTCAGTTTAGCATGGCCATGCATTTCTCAGTCTCACTTATCGAGGGGCCCAGAAGATATCTCTCTCAAAGAGAGGGGCAAATTCTATCTTGATTGTTCAATATCCTCTACATAATTTCTATCATGCTGAATTATAACCTTTATGATTGTCCGATTAAAGACAATATTCGGTTATGTCAAAACATAAATGTCGAACTTATAATGTTCAAACTTGTGATTACTTGATCTCTAAGTAGACTGATAAAATCAAATGATATTGATCACACTATCAATTCAGTTTAGCATGGCCATGCATTTCTCAGTCTCACTTATCGAGGGGCCCAGAAGATATCTCTCTCAAAGAGAGGGGCAAATTCTATCTTGATTGTTCAATATCCTCTACATAATTTCTATCATGCTGAATTATAACCTTTATGATTGTCCGATTAAAGACAATATTCGGTTATGTCAAAACATAACAGTTGTTATGTTGGAAACTATGACAATCTCAAGTCAAAGGATTAAGACATAACTACTTTGAGATTCACTTATGAAAATAACCTATGTAGTGATCTCAATGCGGGTCCATCCAATACTTTGTTCTCTAACAAATGTCTATGATTATTGAATTATATCTACATATACATAATCATCTCATGATTATCAATCAATAATCATACTAGTTATATTTTATTATTATCACATAATAATAAGTAATCAGGGATGTTAATCATTATTATGTAACATGCAAACAAATAAAAATGATAATAAAATCTCTTTTTATTAATAACCAAAATGATTTACAAAAAGATTCAAGATAATGGCCTAGGGCAAATACACTAGCGTAGCACTCTTCTCCTAGGTTTACCAACTGGGTACTCATAAGAATAAGGAGTTCTGGTACTTTAGCAGTAAAAAATATTTAAACAATTTTTACCGAATGCCTTCTTCTTTAAAACAATGGAAAAATAAGTTTTTCGTCCTCTGTCATCGTACTTCAGGAGGTTTTGGTTGCCTTCAAACTAGCTGGCATTACTTGGTAGAGCTGAAGAAGGATGAGGTCCACCCGAGGAGAGAGGAGGACCAGGCTTATGGCAATGGCTAAATCTTTAAGGAATATTGATATCACCCAAGCGGTAGGCAATGTCAATTTGTCATGGCAGAGTCATCTGCCAGCAAGCCAGACCCATTGTAATACCCGACTAGACCCCGACATCGGAATTCCTACCTTCCGGCGGAATCTCCGTTGGAATTCAAAATTCTCGAATGTTGGAGCCTTCTAGAAGGATAAAAAAAAAAGGTTTTCTAAAATGTTTTTATATGTTTTATGGTTTTAATGAAGAAAGAAAATTGAGTTTTGAAAGAAAATGCCTTGGAGGAGAAACCCAGGTTCGGCCGCCGAACATGGTGGAGTTGCGGAGGCACTTTTGGCCTCTGAAGGTGGTCTGGTCAGCCACCTATAAAAGACCCCCTGTCCAAAAATGTGCGAGTTTTCTCTCTCCATTTCTGGGCAAGGTGAGTCTCCGCCACCCCCTTGATGATCTTGTGTTTTTTCCTCAAATCCTTCAAGATTTTTATGAGTTTTTACCATATTTTGAAGATTTTTGAGCTTAGATTAAAGTTTTGGAGCTTGGAGACCTTTGGAGCTCGTTTCCTCCTCATCTCTAAGTTGGGTCACGTCTACCTTCGAGCTTCAAGAGGTAAGTGTAGATCCATACCTTTTTACATGTTTTAAGTAAGTTTTAGAAAGGGTTAAGGGTATATAATGCATGTTTTGGTTAGATCTAAAATGTTAGGGTTTATGTTAGTTTAATGATAAATGTATGTTAAATGTGATGTTTGTTAGGGTATAGGCTAGTTTTATGCCCCTATATGCTTAAAAATGTATTTATGCATGTTTAGAATAGTTGGAGGGGTGTTGGTGAAGTTTGGATGGCTGGATGTGGGATGGCAGAATCGGGTTCTGCCACCCAGAAGGATCCAGGCTCTGCCACCGAGACAAGGTTCGGCTGCCAAACCTGCCAAAGGAGGCAGTTTTGGCCGCCTAAACTCGCCCTCGAAAGTTTGGACTTTCAGCTCTGGAGGGGAGTTTCGGCCACCGAACCTGCCCCCAAAGGTTAGTGACTTTCGGATCTGTGAAGTCTTTCGGCCGCCGAACCCTACCCCCGAAAGTGCCTGACTTTCGGATCTGTAAGGACCTTCGGCCGCCGAAAGTCCCCTGTCCAGCCTTCCTTTGTTAGTTTTCTGTGCATGTTTTGATGATGTTTTGGGGGGTTTTTGGGGAGTTGTTTAGAGTCATGTTAGAATATGTAATACCCGGCTAGACTCCGGTATCGGAATTCCTACCGTCCGGTGGAATCTTGAATGTCGGAGACCTCTAGAAGGGTAAAACCATGTTTTCATAAAATGTTTTAATGTATTTTACGGTTTTAAGCAAGAAAGGAAATTGAGTTTTGAATGAAATAGACCAAGGAGGCATTTCCAGGTTCGGCCGCCGAACATCAAGTTCGGCCGCCGAACCTCAAGTTTGGCCGCCGAACATTGGATAGTTTAGGAGGGCAAGTTAGGCTTCCGAAAGTTTCAAAGGTTCAGCCGCCGAACCTCATGTTCGGCCGCCGAACTTGCATGAGTTTTGGAGGCACTTTAGGCTGCCGAAAGGTGGTCTGGCAGCCCCTATAAAAGGGCTCCATGGCCGAAACGGGCGAGTTTTCACCCCATTTTCGGCCACGGTGAGTCCATGCTCTCCCATGGTTGATCTTTGATGTTTTTCCTCCGATCTTTCATGTTTTAACAAGCTTTATGTTGATTTGAAGATATTTGAACAAAAAGAGCAACTTTTGAAGCTTGGAGACCAAAGAGTTGATTTCTCCCCATCTCCGAGCTAGGATCGTCTCTCCTCTCGTTCTTCAACAGGTAAGAGTAGATCCATAGTTCGTTTCACGTTTTAAGCAAGTTTTATGAAGTTTCTTGGGGTAGATATGCATGTGTAGGTTTATGATGAGTTTTCGGTTAAATGTGTGTTTATGAACAATGTATGTTGAATATGCATGTTTGATGTGTTTTGGTAGGGGTTTAAGTTAGTTTGAGACCCTATGTGCTTGTTGGCTTGAGTTTGCTTGTTGTAGAATAGGTAAATGCATGTTGAATGAGTTGGGAGGCTTTTGTGCATGTTGGAGCTGAGTTTCTGCCCTTTGGGAAGAACTCAGGTTTGGCAGCCGAAGGCTCTTTCGGCCGCCGAACCTGCCTATGGTAGCATGTATCGGCTGCTGAACCCTGCCCCCGAAAGAGGACTTTCGGCTCTGGAAGGGAGTTTCGGCCGCCGAAGGTGCCGCCGAACATGCATGAGTTTCGTCTCTGGAGGGAACCTTCGGCCGCCGAAAGTGCCGCCGAAGGTGCATGACTTTCGGCTCTTGAGGGACTTTCGGCCGCCGAACCTGCCGCCGAAAGTGCCCTATTCAGCCTTCCTTCGCATGATTTCTATGATTATTTTAAGGTGTTTTAGGGGGTTTTTGGGGAGTATTTTAGAGTCATGTTCTTGGATGTTTGGTCCCTCATTTGAGTCCACCTGTGTAGGTTCGGACCCGAGGACCTCAGCAGTGAGATAGTTGCTTCAGAGTCATTACAGCTTTAGCTAGAGGTGAGTGGAATAACTCCTTATGTTTTAAAGCAAATAAATAAATCTTGAGCATGATACATGCATCACGTATGCCATGAGATATACTGTAACGACCCCAAAATGGACCGTCACCGGCGCTAGGATTCAGGTCGGCTTAAGGCCGCCAGAACCCGTAGCAAGCCTGCTATACTCTCTGTGTACCTGTAAAACTCATACATGATCATACATTTTCTGTGAAAAATAAAACTTCTTTTCTCTGTACCAAGGCTTAACCTGTGCATGCACTATCTCTGTACTCTGTACTCTGTACTCTGTACCCCTGACTAGAGCTTGCTCTAGATGGGTTAACTCATACCTGTTAAGCCTGGTTTTTCACATACAGTAAAACATATATACATATCCAGATCATGTACAACACATACAGCACTAAGTCAAGCACATTTCTAACTTTAGACACACAATTATTACATCTCTTTAATATTACATGTCCACTCTAGGCTATTACAAATCTCTTTACTCTTTCCGTACTCTGCTGGACTGTCCCTGTACACTGTCCACTGAACCTGCAAAACTGGGGTTAAGGGAGTGGGATGAGCTCTATAGCCCAGTGAGTAGAACAGTAAAACATCTCAGTAAAACATGCTCTCATGGAATGCGTCATAACACAGACAAACCACATCAAGAGTAAACCTGTCACCACATAGTCCCAGTAACTCTGTGCCAGGGCGTAGAATCGAGCACCTGGTCTTCCTGTCATATATGTATATGTGTATATAACACCTCTGTACTTACCATTGCCAGGGCGTAGTCAAAGGCTCCTGGTCTTTACTATAACTGCCAGGGCGTAGTCAAAGGCTCCTGGTCTTTACTATACCTGCCAGGGCGTAGTCAAAGGCTCCTGGACTTCCTGTCTGAGACTATTGGATCATTCAGCATTCACCCACATCAACAAATAACTATGCAATGCAACATATTCGTGGATACTAATGCAATCAACCTATGGCATAATCATGATGCATGAGATATGCTAAAACATTCCATTAGTCAATTAAAAGAGTTAAGTTTAGTTCCACTCACCTCTGGCTAACTGGACTGACTGACTCTGCAGGCTCTGAAAACGCTGGGCAGTACTCACTGTTGCTCTCTCTAGTTCCTCTGGTTTGTATAGGTACAGATAAACTCAAATGAGGGACCAAACTAGCTTATGACCAACTCTATTAAACTTCCCAAGACTCCCCTTAACCTCACTCTAACCCTCATGCAAAGCATGCAAAGGAAAGCTGGACAGAACACTTTCGGCGGCAGGTTCGGCGGCCGAAAGTCTTCTCCAGAGACGAAACTCAAGCACCTTCGGCGGCCGAACCCTTTCGGGGGCAAGTTTCGGGGGCCAAAAGGCACTCCAGAGACGAAAGTCTCTAACCTTCGGCGGCACCTTCGGCGGCCGAATCCCCCAAACAGAGCCGAACATGCAAAACTCGCGGGGGCAAGCTGTGGCAGCCTAAGCCACCATGCAAGAGGTTCAGCGGCCGAATGAACCTTCGGCTCCCGAACCTGAGTTCATCCAGAACTCAGCCCCGACGGCAAACAAGCTCCTCCATCCTTTCAATCTCTCAAAACATGCACACTCAACTCCTCAACACACATATACTCATGTATATGTACAAAGGGGTCCAAAACTACCTAAAAACCCCAACAAACACAGCAAACATAACACATAATCATGCTTACAAGCTAAACCATAAAAAAAAACACCCTTTGTCACCTAAGCATGCATCTCTACCCAAACCTTCATAAAACTTCTGTAAAACAGTAACACATGTGCAAGATCTTCACTTACCTCCTATATTCAAGAAGATGAACGCTCTGAACAAAGAAAATGGATCAACTCTCTTCAAACTCATAAACGCTCAAACCTAAGCTTTTTGCTTCAACCCTTCACCACCTTGTGAAAACCAACAAAACAACCCACTTTGCAGGAGCTGTACAACATAGGAGACGTGGCCAAGCTTCTGGACCAGGTTTGGAGCCAACACCTGTCCAAAATGCTGACTAAGGAAGGCTCAATAGGTGGCTAGCCAACTCAGCTTCGGCTGCCGAATCGCATGCAAAACCATGCAACATTCGGGGGACGAACCTGACCTGCAGTAGCCGAACATTGGGCACTTTCGGCGGCCGAACTTACCTTCGGCGGCCGAACTTGGCAAAAGTCTCCATAGACTTTTCTCTTCCAACCTCAACCCAACTCAAATCCATTTAACTGAACCCTTAACATACATCATAACACTATAGGAAAACATAAATCCTACCCTCCTATAGAATTCCGACACCTCGGATTCCACCGGACGACAGGAATTCCGGTGCCGGATTCTAGCCGGGTATTACATTCTCCCCCCCTTAAAAACATTCGTCCTCGAATGATTCTAAAACAAATAACACATAAACCGGAGGAAACTAACCTCAAAACAAATATGGATACTGCTGGAGCATAGACTCCCGCGTCTCCCAGGTGCACTCTTCTAGGTTATGGTGGTTCCATAGAACTTTCACCATCGGAATCCCCTTGTTTCTTAGCTGTCTGATCTGCGTGTCCAGAATCCGCACTGGCTGCTCTATATAGGTGAGATCTGTCTGCATCTCCACCTCAAGCTCACTCAGAACCTGATTCGGATCTGACACAAACTGTCGTAGCATAAAAACATGAAATACCGGGTGAATTCTCTCCATAAAAGCAGGTAAATCCAGCTTATACGACACATTTCCGATCCTTTGCAAAATCTCAAAGGGTCCAATGTATCGTGGAGCTAACTTACCCTTCTTCCCAAAACAAACCATTCCTTTCATTGGAGACACTTTTAGCAATACCCAATTACCTTCTTGAAACTCTAACTATTTTCTGCGAACGTCTGCATAACTTTTCTGTCTACTCTGCGCTGTCCTAATTCTATCTCTAATCACGGGCACTACTCGACTAGTAATCTCTACTAACTCTGGCCCTGCAAGAGCCTTCTCTCCTATCTCTTCCCAACAAACAGGGGATCTGCACTTCCTCCCATACAAAGCTTCATAAGGAGCCATCCCAATGCTAGCATGATGGCTGTTATTGTAGGCAAACTCCACCAAAGGTAGATGCTGCCGCCAAGAACCGCCAAAGTCTAACACACACAGTCGAAGCATATCCTCGATGGTCTGGATGGTCCTCTCTGACTGTCCATCAGTTTGTGGGTGGAAAGCAGTGCTAAACTCTAATCTCGTGCCCATCGCACTCTGTAGACTTCGCCAAAATCTAGAGGTAAACTGAGGTCCTCTATCTGAAACTATCGACACGGGAACACCATGTAATCTCACTATCTCATCCAGATAGACCTGTGCCAACTTATCCACAGAATAGGTACTCCGAACTGGAAGAAAATGAGCAGATTTTGTGAGTCTGTCCACAATCACCCATATAGAGTCTATCCTGTTGGACGCTGCTGGTAAACCCACTACAAAATCCATGGCTATATTCTCCCATTTCCACTCTGGCATCGGCAATGGGTTAAGCATTCCTGCTGGTTTCTGATGCTCTAGTTTCACCCTCTGGCAAACTGCACAAGCTGTCACAAACTGCGCCACTTCTTTCTTCATGGCTGGCCACCAATAGACCCTTTTCAGATCCTGATACATCTTGGTGGCTCCTGGGTGAACACTATACCGCGCATTATGAGCTTCCCTCATAATGTCTTCCTTCACATTGCTCCTATCTGGTACACAAAGGCGACTCCCATAACGGAGGATCCCTTTGCTGTCAAAACGAAACTCTGCACTGTTGCCTGACTGAACAGTCCTGGCAAGTTTCATCAACTCAGGGTCCTCATGCTGTCTCTGAGCTATCTGCTCCAGAAACACAGGTGTCACTCTCATCTGTGCTATCAACGCATCTGTTCCAGACAACTCTAACTGTAGCCCCTCTTCTAAGAGCTTGTACAGCTCCATCACAACTGGTCTCCGCTGTGCTGCTATATGGGATAAACTGCCTAGTGAATTCCGGCTTAGGGCGTCTGCCACAACATTCGCCTTACCCGGATGATACTGGATCTTACAATCATAATCACTGAGCAATTCTACCCATCTTCTCTGCCGCAAGTTCAGCTCTCTTTGACTCAAGATGTACTGTAAACTCTTATGATCAGTGAAGATCTCGCATTTCACCCCGTAGAGGTAATGCCGCCACATCTTAAGTGCAAAGATCACTGCTGCCATCTCTAGGTCATGGGTAGGGTAATTCAACTCGTGCTTCTTCAACTGTCTAGAAGCATAAGCTATCACCCTATCACTCTGCATCAAAACACAGCCCAATCCCACTCGAGATGCATCACAGAACACTGTGAAATCCTCATTACTCACAGGCAGAGCTAGCACTGGTGCTGTTGTCAATCTCTTTTTGAGCTCTTCAAAGCTCTCTTCACATTGGTCTGACCAGATAAACTTCTGGTTCTTCTGAGTCAATTTGGTCATAGGAGCCGCTATCTTTGAGAAGTTTTGAACGAACCTCCTATAGTAACCTGCCAGTCCCAGAAAGCTTTTAATCTCAGTCACTGTAGTGGGTCTGGGCCAGTTAGCTACAGCTTCTATCTTCTTAGGGTCTACCTCAATACCTTCTGCTGATACCATATGTCCTAAGAAGGAAATGCTCCTTAACCAAAACTCACACTTCGAGAACTTGGCATATAAACCATGCTCTCTCAGTGTCTGCAAAACTATCCTCAGATGCTGGGCATGCTCCTCTGCATCTCTGGAATACACTAAAATATCATCGATGAAAACAATGACAAAGTGATCCAGAAACTTACTGAAAACTCTGTTCATGAGATCCATGAATGCTGCAGGGGCGTTAGTCAACCCGAACGGCATCACTAAGAACTCATAATGCCCATATCTGGTCCTGAAAGCTGTCGTAGGCACATCTGCCTCTCTGACTCTCAACTCATGATACCCGGATCTCAGATCTATTTTCGAAAAACAACCTGCTCCAGCTAGCTGGTCAAAGAGATCATCAATCCGAGGTAGCGGATATCTATTCTTGATAGTGACCTTGTTCAACTGTCTGTAGTCGATACAAAGTCTGAGGGATCCATCCTTCTTTCTGACAAAGAGCACTGGAGCACCCCAAGGTGAGGTACTAGGGCGGATGAAACCCTTATCTACCAAGTCCTGCAACTGTTCTTTCAACTCTTTTAACTCTGCTGGCGCCATCCTGTAGGGAGGAATAGAGATAGGTCTAGTACCTGGCAGCAATTCAATTTCAAACCCTATCTCCCTATCAGGTGGGAGTCCCGGTAAATCGTCTGGGAACGTATCGAGAAACTCTCGAACTACTGGTACTGTGGCTGGTTCCCTAACCTGACTGTCTAGCTCTCTCACATGAGCTAGAAACCCCTGACAACCCCTCCTAAGCAAACGACGAGCCTGAAGGGCTGAAATCATACCTCTGGGTGTACCTCTCCTGTCTCCTCTGAAGACACACTATGACCCATCCTGGTCTCTGAGACTCACTAGCTTCTCTCTACAGTCCAAAGTAGCACTATATGTAGATAACCAATCCATCCCTAGAATGACATCAAAATCCGTCAAATCTAGAACCACAAGGTCAGCTGGAAGGTATCTACCCTCTATAAACACTAGACTGAAACGACAGACTGACACTGCCACTAATGGGTCACATTTAGGTCCACTGACCCAGAGAGGATACTCTAACTCAGAACTGATCAACCCCAATCTCTCTATGGCTCTCGAAGCAATAAAGGAATGAGAAGCACCGGGGTCCATCAAAGCATACACATCTGAACACCCAATGATGAGATTACCTGACACCACTGTGTTCGACATGTTCGCCTCCTCCTGTGTCACTGTGAAAATCCGTGCTGGGGCGACCGGATTTCCACCTCGGGAACCTGCTGCTGAAGTAGAGGCTGCCCCTGTCCCTCTACCTCTGCCACTACTCTGAGGCATGACTGGAGCTGCTGGCCGTACAACTGGCTGTACCACACTGCCTGAACTCATCTGCTGGGATGGTGCAAAAGTCACCTGAGGACAATCCCGAGCAATATGCCCTTCCTGTCCACATCTAAAACACGCAGTAGATCCCATCCGACAAGTCCCTACATGTGGTCTTCCGCATCTTCTGCAGACTGGAGCTGTGCTAGAGCTTGAGCCACTACCTATTCCCAGACCTGACTTCACTTTATTCCAGAACTTATTCTTTGTTCCTTTTGCTCTATCCCATCTCTTGCTGCCTGACGTGCCTGCACTGGGGGCCTTAGAACCCGAAGCCTGTGCCTTTGACTGTTTCTGAATATTGGCACTAGCTTCCATTTTCCTGGCTGCGTCCACTATGGTGTGGAAACTCTCCTTTTCTGCTGGAAGAATTAAGGAAGCATACCTGGGATGCAATCTCATAGTATATCTCCTTGCCTTCTTCTGATCAGTATCATAGGCTTGACCCACGTACTGAAGCAAATCCAGGAACTTATCTGTGAATTCATCAACACTCATCTCATCTGTCTGTCGCAACTGTTCGAACTCTATCACTTTCATCTCCCGAGAACTGTCAGGAAAAGCCCACCCTGCAAACGCATTGGCGAACTCTCCCCATGACATGCTGTCCATTCTGGGTTCCACATAGTTCTTAAACCATTCTCTGGCTTTCTTGCATTTGAATGTGAAACCTGCCATCTCAATGGTTCTCCTATCGTCTGCTCCCAATTCACTGGTGATCATCCTAACTGCTCTGAGGTAATCAAATGGATCATCTCCCGTGTTGTATTTAGGAGCATCCAATTTCAAGTACTCCGTCATTTGCACTTTATCTCCAGATGAGCTAGGTTGATGTCTGTCAACAGGGGCTACTGGTTCTGGTGGTGGTACTGGTTCATTTGGCTCTGGGTGTGCTGCACTTGGATGGGTAGGGGAAGATGGATACATAGGATATGGTGGATAGTACGGAGGATAAGGCATATATGGCATGTAAGAAGGATATGGCACAAAACTAGAGTACTCCGACATACCTCCCATTGGATACTCTGGATAGCCAAAACCTGAGGTCTAAACACCTCCCTGCGACTCTCCCATACCTTCCTCAAATCTGCCTATACCCATGCTGTCATCTCTAGACTGATCAATCTCCATAGCTTCCCTCCTTTCCTCTGATCTTTCTCCCCTAACTGTTCCTCTTCTGCTCTCGTCTACAGACCTTCTAGGGTCTATTGACGTACCTTCCCTGCTAGATCTCTGAGACCTTGCCCTCGGCAATGCAGGAGGACGAGCAGCTGGTCTCTCACTCTCTGGTGGGACTCCAGTCAATCGAGCTGATCGACGAGTTCCTCTCATCTTTACTCTCTGGAAACACAACATATCACATAGCACTTTAGCACATAAATAACACATAACAAGATGGCACATGCATAACTCATGGCATATCACAGATAGGACGCAACACCCTATCCTAGTGGACATGATTTCCTATTGTGCTTGACCACTCTCTATGAGCCCGACACTGTCTCTATAGGTCCGATCATGTGAACCTAGGGCTCTGATACCAATCTGTAACGACCCAAAAATGGATCGTCACCGGCGCTAGGATTCAGGTCGGCTTAAGGCCGCCAGAACCCGTAGCAAGCCTGCTATACTCTCTGTGTACCTGTAAAACTCACACATGATCATACATTTTCTGTGAAAAATAAAACTTCTTTTCTCTGTACCAAGGCTTAACCTGTGCATGCACTATCTCTGTACTCTGTACTCTGTACTCTGTACCCCTGACTAGAGCTTGCTCTAGATGGGTTAACTCATACCTGTTAAGTCTGGTTTTTCACATACAGTAAAACATATATACATATCCAGATCATGTACAACACATACAGCACTAAGTCAAGCACATTTCTAACTTTAGACACACAATTATTACATCTCTTTAATATTACATGTCCACTCTAGGCTATTACAAATCTCTTTACTCTTTCCGTACTCTGCTGGACTGTCCCTGTACACTGTCCACTGAACCTGCAAAACTGGGGTTAAGGGAGTGGCATGAGCTCTATAGCCCAGTGAGTAGAACAGTAAAACATCTCAGTAAAACATGCTCTCATGGAATGCGTCATAACACAGACAAACCACATCAAGAGTAAACCTGTCACCACATAGTCCCAGTAACTCTGTGCCAGGGCGTAGAATCGAGCACCTGGTCTTCCTGTCATATATGTATATGTGTATATAACACCTCTGTACTTACCATTGCCAGGGCGTAGTCAAAGGCTCCTGGTCTTTACTATAACTGCCAGGGCGTAGTCAAAGGCTCCTGGTCTTTACTATACCTGCCAGGGCGTAGTCAAAGGCTCCTGGACTTCCTGTCTGAGACTATTGGATCATTCAGCATTCACCCACATCAACAAATAACTATGCAATGCAACATATTCGTGGATACTAATGCAATCAACCTATGGCATAATCATGATGCATGAGATATGCTAAAACATTCCATTAGTCAATTAAAAGAGTTAAGTTTAGTTCCACTCACCTCTGGCTAACTGGACTGACTGACTCTGCAGGCTCTGAAAACGCTGGGCAGTACTCACTGTTGCTCTCTCTGGTTCCTCTGGTCTGTATAGGTACAGATAAACTCAAATGAGGGACCAAACTAGCTTATGACCAACTCTATTAAACTTCCCAAGACTCCCCTTAACCTCACTCTAACCCTCATGCAAAGCATGCAAAGGAAAGCTGGACAGAACACTTTCGGCGGCAGGTTCGGCGGCCGAAAGTCTTCTCCAGAGACGAAACTCAAGCACCTTCGGCGGCCGAATCTCAAGCTTCGGCGGCCGAACCCTTTCGGGGGCAAGTTTCGGGGGCCAAAAGGCACTCCAGAGACGAAAGTCTCTAACCTTCGGCGGCACCTTCGGCGGCCGAATCCCCCAAACAGAGCCGAACATGCAAAACTCGCGGGGGCAAGCTGTGGCAGCCTAAGCCACCATGCAAGAGGTTCGGCGGCCGAATGAACCTTCGGCTGCCGAACCTGAGTTCATCCAGAACTCAGCCCCGACGGCAAACAAGCTCCTCCATCCTTTCAATCTCTCAAAACATGCACACTTAACTCCTCAACACACATATACTCATGTATATGTACAAAGGGGTCCAAAACTACCTAAAAACCCCAACAAACACAGCAAACATAACACATAATCATGCTTACAAGCTAAACCATAAAAAAAACACCCTTTGTCACCTAAGCATGCATCTCTACCCAAACCTTCATAAAACTTCTGTAAAACAGTAACACATGTGCAAGATCTTCACTTACCTCCTGTATTCAAGAAGATGAACGCTTTGAACAAAGAAAATGGATCAACTCTCTTCAAACTCATAAACGCTCAAACCTAAGCTTTTTGCTTCAACCCTTCACCACCTTGTGAAAACCAACAAAACAACCCACTTTGCAGGAGCTGTACAACATAGGAGACGTGGCCAAGCTTCTGGACCAGGTTTGGAGCCAACACCTGTCCAAAATGCTGACTAAGGAAGGCTCAATAGGTGGTTAGCCAACTCAGCTTCGGCTGCCGAATCGCATGCAAAACCATGCAACATTCGGGGGCCGAACCTAACCTGCGGAAGCCGAACATTGGGCACTTTCGGCGGCCGAACTTACCTTCGACGGCCGAACTTGGAAAAAGTCTCCATAGACTTTTCTCTTCCAACCTCAACCCAACTCAAATCCATTTAACTAAAACCCTTAACATACATCATAACACTGTAGGAAAACATAAATCCTACCCTCCTGTAGAATTCCGACACCCCGGATTCCACCGGACGACAGGAATTCCGGTGCCAGATTCTAGCCGGGTATTACATATACTAGGTTGTTTGCATTAGAATTCACGAATATGTTGCATTGCATAACTTGATGATGATGTGGATGGATGTTGAATGATCCTTTAGTCCTCGTATGTTATGGTATGATGATGATACGGTATGGAAGACCAGTGAGGACCATTCTACGCCCCTGGCACTATGTTAAGAGAAAGACTAGTGAGGCCCATTCTACGCCCCTGGCACTATGGAATGTTATGTTATGTTATGTTATGTTAAGAGAAAGACCAGTGAGGCCCATTCTACGCCCCTGGCACGATTGGACTATGTAGAGGACTATTGGTGACAAGTCCATCCTTGATGTGATTTGTTTGTGCTGTGTTGCATTTCATGAGAGCATGAAAGATAAATTGAATGTTTTACTATTCTGCTCACTGGGCTTTATAGCTCACCCCTCTCCCTTAACCCCCAGGTTTGCAGGTACAGGGTAGACCAAGAGGTCAGCAGGAGTAGAGTTATGTTATTGTAATAGATAGATGTGGACATGAATATGATGTAATGTAAAAGTGTAGTATAGAAATGTAATGTAATATTGCTTATGGAAGTTTAGAGTTGTGCTTGACCATAGTATGATTGTTAATCCCCTCGTGGTACATGATCTTAAATATTAAATGATGATTATTGTAAACCAAGCTTAATGTATGTTATGTTACCCCAGGGGTTTTATGTTATGATTTGTGCATGCACAGGTTAAGCTTGATGAAGGAATGAATGAAAGAATGATAGAATGAATGAATGAATGAATGAATGAACAAATGAGAAAGTTTTAAATTTTTATGTAATTGTTGATCATGTATGGGATTAAGCAGGTATACAGGATGAATGTTTGGCTTGCTACGGGTCCCGGTAGCCTTAAGCCGACCTAGATCCTAGTGCCGGTAGCGGTCCGGTTTCCGGGTCGTTACAGAATATGTTTGGTCAGCTGTGTAGGATCGGATTTGAGGAACCGAGGTGACCAGCAGTGAGTCAGCTGCTTCAGTGTCAGTCAAGCATCAGCCAGAGGTGAGTAGAACATAACTTCTTTTATTTCAAAGCAATCAAACTTTTGAGCATGTTCATGCATCACGATTGCCATGTTTATAAGTTTTTGCATTAGAATTCACGAATATGATACATTGCATAATTTGTTGTTGATGTGGATGGATATTGGATGACCCACTAGCTCTCGATATGATATGCTATGTTATGATGTGGAAGTCCAAGTGTGGCCTGCACTACGCCCCTAGCAATATGTAAGTGAAAGTCCGATTGTTGCCTGCACTACGCCCCCGGCACGATTGAATATGTTATGATATGTTATATGTAAGAGAAAGACCAAGTGTGGCCTGCACTACGCCCCCGACACAATTGGATTATGTAGACGTGACAGGAGCGGTTGTCGAAGCCGGTCAAAAATAACCT
The DNA here is from genome assembly GCF_001659605.2 of Manihot esculenta. Taxonomy (NCBI): domain Eukaryota; kingdom Viridiplantae; phylum Streptophyta; class Magnoliopsida; order Malpighiales; family Euphorbiaceae; genus Manihot; species Manihot esculenta. The sequence continues at coordinate 10,523,833 of NC_035172.2, forward strand.
TCTTGGTTACCTACAATTTACAACTGCAAATAGTGGTGAAGGATCATATTCACAGAGAATTGATTACCTATTTATTTATCTCAATCAAGACCAATAGAACTAATTGAAAGCACAAGTGAAAGCAAGTAATCAAAAAGAAATAGAAACAAGTGCAAGGAAAGTAAAAAGGGGGGTTTTGAGATGATTTGACTAACAACTATTGAAAGCAAATAAAACAGCAAGTAATTAAAACTAAAGAGGAAATCAATATGAGAAAAGTCTAGTTGAAGATATGGATCCACTTTGGTTGTTTGGGTTGATCATTGAAACATGGTTATCTTGATTGATTCAATAGGTTGGTTATGGGGGTGGAAGACGCTTCTCACCACCATGTCTTTCCTTATGAACAAACTGATTAGGGAACGTCCTCTAACCAATTACTAATCAACAAATTGCCAAGGAACGTCCTTGGGCCATAGGCATCAAAACAATTGCCAATTGCATGAAGAACAAGAAAGATCTAAACCCTAGCTACTCAAACGCATGAGATGTTGCTAGATCATACAATTTCTTGGGTTTTTACACCAAGTGTTCTATGGACAGAATATTTCCAGCAATTACGGACTAACAAATATCCAATCCAACAATCAATTAACTTTGCAATTAAGAATCAAGTGGCCAATTTGATTAAAACAACAAAGCAATCTTTGAATTAAGCACAATTGCATGAATATTGAATAAATCAAAAGCAAACACTTTATGTTCAGATCTCACAACCTTTTAAACAACCTTAGTTTCAACCAAACTTCAACTAGAAAGAAGGGTTTCAACCACTCATGGCTGAACCAAAACAGAAAAATAGAAGAAAAAAAGAAGGTGGAAGAACCGGTGGTGGCACAAGGTAGAGGAGGAGTGGCGGCCGAACCTTGGAGAGGTTGGGAGATTCAAAATCTGCCTTTGTTGTCTTCTTGAAGCCTTTAAATAGATCTTGAGAGACTCCTTAGGGTTTGGTGGCAGTCCATGTAACGACCCGAAAATCGGACCGCTACCGGCGCTAGGATCCAGATCGGCTTAAGGCCGCCGGGACCCGTAGCAAGCCTGACATGAAACCTGTAAACCTGTTTAATCCCATACATGATCAACAAACATGCATAAAAATTAAAACTTTTCTTTCATTCATTCCTCATACACCAAACTCAACCTGTGCATGCACTAAACATAATTATAATCATAAACTTGACCCCTCTGTGGGATCTCATCAATGCCCCAATGGGCGATACATCATAAGTTGAGTTGGTTAAACATAAACATCAATAGAAATTAAGATCATGTATCAACAAGGGATTACGATGAACTATGGTCAAGCACACTTCTAAACCTCAATATCATTATACATAACATAACTATTTAGCTTTACATCATTATACCATATACCATGTCCACTGTCTATCTATTACAAACATCAGACTTTACTCTTCTTGACTTCTCTGTCTAGTCTGTACCTGCAATCCTGGGGGATTAGGGAAAAGGGGTGAGCTACTAGAGCCCAGTGAGCAGAATAGTAGAAAACAATATTTAAAAATCTCATGCCATCATGTAATGCAACACATCACAGCAAATCATATCTCGGATGGTATTGTCACCAATAGTCCTCTACATTCCAAAGTGCCGGGACGTAGAATGGGTACAACCGATCTTTCTCTTAACATAACATATCATAACATACCAATGTGCCAGGGACGTAGAATGGGTACAACCTGGACTTCCATACCATATCATGCCGTAGCATCATCATACCATATGAGGACTAAAGGATCATTCAATAACCAATCCACATCAACATCATAAATGCAATGCAACATATTCGTGGAGTCTAATGCAAACAACCTAATTCATCACATGGCATTCATGATGCATGAACATGCTCAATTGTATAATACATTTGCTTTAAAACATAAAGGTTTATTCTACTCACCTCTGGCTGAAGCTCTACAGACAAAGACTGATGCAGCTAACTCACTGCTGGAGTCCTCGGTTCCTCGGGTCCGAACCTAAACAGGTGGACTCAAATGAGGGACCAAACAACTAGCACATAACTCTAAAAAACATCCCCCAAAAACCCCCCTAAAACACCTCAAACAAACATGTAAAAACATGCAAAGGAAGGCTGAACAGGGCAGGTTCGGCGGCACCTTCGGCGGCCGAAAGTCCCAGACAGAGACGAAAGTCTCTTTTCGGGGGCAACTTCGGCAGCCGAAAGGCCTGCCTCCCCAGCCATGTTCGGCGGCCGAAAGTTCCTTCGGCTGCCGAACCTGGTTTCTGCCAAAGGGCAGAAACTTGGCTCCTTTATGCACATTTGCCTCCCAAATCTTTCAACATGCATATAACTCATTCAAATCATGCAATTATACATACATTGGCTCCTAGGGGCTTCAAACTAACTTAAACCCCAACTACAACACACAACAACAACACATTGCTCAAAAACACAACATTTACTCAAAAACCTAACTATGAGCTAAACATGCATTCTACCCCATAGATCTAGCATAAAACTTACTTTAAACATGAAATGAGCTTAAGATCGGCTCTTACCTCTTGAAGATCGAGAGAGAGACGTCCTAAACTCGGAGGTGGGAGATTTTGAGTTCTTGAACCTCAAAGCTCCAAAACTTGCTTTAAACTCGAAATTCTTCAAAACAACGTAAAAACTTGTGAAAATCTTGAAAGATTTGAAGGAAAAAACTCAAGGATGGTGAGGAACGGCGGAAAGGCTCACCTTGGCCGAAAATGGGGAAAAAGTTCGCCCGTTTTCGGCTAAGGGACCCTTTTATAGAGGTTGGCCAGGCCACGTTCGGGGGCCGAATGTGCCTCCACATGCATGCCATGTTCGGCGGCCGAACATGAGGTTCAGCGGCCGAACCTGGACTTTCATCACTTATGCCTTCGGGGGCCTAAAGCACTCCCGAAGTGCATGCATGTTCGGCGGCCGAACTTTGAGTTTCGGCGGCCGAACCTGAGTTTCCCCCAAGGGTGTTTTTATTCAAAAACTCATTTCCTCTTTACTTAAAATCATCAAAAACATTAAAACACTTCATGAAAACATGGTTTTACCCTTCTAGAGGTCTCCGACATCCGAGATTCCACCGGACTGTAGGAATTCCGATTCCGGAGTCTAGCCGGGTATTACATTCTCCCCCCCTTAAGAACATTTGTCCCCGAATGTTCCTCAACTAATACATAGCATGGCATACAACATAAAATACACATGAAACATATAAGAAACTAACCTTAGAAAAGATAAGGGTATTGCTGGAGTATGGACTCCCGTGTCTCCCAAGTGCACTCTTCCATATTGTGGTGGTTCCATAGGACTTTCACCATCGGGATTTCCTTGTTCCTTAGCTTTCTGATCTGGGTGTCTATGATCCGCACTGGCTGTTCAACATAGGTGAGATCCTCTTGGATCTCCACATCAGGCTCACTAAGAACCTTGCCCGGATCTGACACGAACTTTCTCAACATGGAAACATGGAAAACCGGATGGATTCTTTCCATTGAAGCAGGTAAATCCAGCTTGTACGACACATTCCCAATCTTTTGCAAGACTTCAAAGGGTCCGATGTATCGTGGGGCTAGTTTACCTTTCTTCCCAAAGCGAACCACTCCTTTCATTGGAGACACTTTGAGCAATACCAGATCCCCCTCCTGAAACTCTATCTGTCTTCTGCGGATGTCTGCATAACTCTTCTGTCTGCTTGCAGCAGTCTTGATTCTCTCTCTGATTATGGGTACCACCCTGCTGGTAATCTCCACTAGCTCAGGCCCTGCCAAGGCCTTCTCTCCAACTTCCTCCCAGTAAACAGGTGACCTGCACTTCCTTCCGTACAAAGCTTCATATGGAGCCATCCCGATGCTAGCATGATGGCTGTTATTGTAGGCAAACTCCACCAAAGGTAGATGCTGCCTCCAAGAACCGCCAAAGTCCAGCACACACATTCTAAGCATATCCTCTATAGTCTGGATGGTCCTTTCGGACTGCCGTCCATTTGGGGGTGGAAGGCAGTACTGAAATCCAACCTAGTACCCATGGCATTCTGCAGACTCCGCCAAAACCTAGAGGTGAACTGGGGCCCTCTATCAGATACTATTGAAACAGGAACCCCATGCAGCCTGACGACCTCATCCACATACACCTGCGCCAACTTGTCCACAGAATAGCCACTCCTGACAGGAATGAAGTGAGCAGATTTGGTGAGTCTGTCCACAATCACCCATATGGAGTCCAATCTGTTGGACGTCGCCGGTAACCCCACTACGAAGTCCATAGCTATATTCTCCCATTTCCACTCTGGAATAGGTAGCGGGTTAAGCATTCCAGCCGGCTTCTGATGTTCCAGCTTCACCCTCTGACACACTTCGCAGGCTGACACAAACTGTGCCACTTCTTTCTTCATCGCTGGCCACCAATAAACTTTCTTCAAATCTTGATACATCTTGGTGGCTCCGGGGTGAACGCTGTATCTTGCATTATGAGCCTCTCTCATAATGTCTCCTTTTAGCCCTATGTCATCTGGTACACACAATCGACTCCCATAGCGGAGGATCCCCTTACTGTCAAATCTGAACTCACTGTCTTTGCCTGACTGAACCGTCCTGGCAATCTTTACTAACTCTGGGTCCTCATGTTGTTTCTGAGCCACCTGCTCCAGAAACATAGGTGTCACTCTCATCTGGGCCATTAAAGCACCGGTACCAGACAACTCCAACTGTAGACCTTCATCAATGAGCTTGTAAAACTCCTTCACCACTGGTCTCCTCTCTGCCGTGATGTGGGATAGACTGCCTAGTGACTTCCGGCTTAGGGCGTCTGCCACGACATTCGCCTTACCCGGATGATACTGAATCTTGCAATCATAGTCACTCAGCAGTTCTACCCATCTCCTCTGTCTCAAGTTCAAATCTCTTTGACTCAGGATGTACTGCAGGCTCTTATGATCAGTAAAGATCTCACATTTTACCCCATAGAGGTAGTGCCTCCACATCTTGAGTGCAAAGATTACTGCTGCCATCTCAAGGTCATGTGTGGGGTAATTCAACTCATGCTTCTTCAGTTGCCTAGAAGCATAAGCAATCACCCTCTCATTCTGCATCAGTACACAACCCAGTCCCACACGGGACGCATCACAAAAGACTGTAAAGTCCTCATCACTAGATGGCAGAGCTAAAACTGGTGCTGAAGTCAACTTCTTCTTAAGCTCTTCAAAACTCTCTTCGAACTGGTCGGTCCATAGAAACTTCTGATTCTTCCTGGTTAGTCTGGTCAGAGGAGCTGCTATTTTCGAGAAGTCCTGAACGAACCTCCTGTAGTAACCTGCTAAACCCAAGAAACTCCTGATCTCCGTCACTGAAGTGGGTCTAGGCCAGTTAGCCACAGTTTCTGTCTTCTTGGGGTCCACCTCAATCCCATTCTCTGACACTACATGCCCCAAGAACGAAATGCTCCTCAGCCAGAACTCACATTTAGAGAACTTGGCATACAAGCCATGTTCCCTCAAGGTCTGCAAGACCAACCGCAGATGATGGGCATGCTCCTCTGCATTCCTGGAATACACTAAGATATCATCTATGAAGACAATAACGAAGTGATCCAGGTACTGGCTAAACACTCTGTTCATGAGATCCATGAATGCTGCAGGGGCGTTGGTTAACCCGAACGGCATTACAAGGAACTCAAAATGCCCATATCTGGTCCTGAAAGCTGTCTTTGGCACATCTTCTTCTCTGATCCTCAACTGATGGTACCCTGATCTCAGATCTATTTTGGAGAAACAACCTGCTCCGGCTAGCTGGTCGAATAGATCGTCGATCCTTGGCAATGGGTACTTATTCTTGGTAGTGACTTTGTTCAACTGTCTGTAGTCGATACAAAGCCTAAGGGATCTATCCTTCTTTCTGACAAACAAGACTGGTGCACCCTAAGGTGAGGTGCTCGGTCGGATGAAGCCCTTTTCTACCAACTCTTGCAACTGTTCCTTCAATTCTTTCAACTCGGCTGGAGCCATCCTGTAGGGAGGGATAGAGATCGGTCGGGTTCCAGGTATCAGTTCTATCTCGAACTCTATCTCCCTAGCAGGTGGTAAACCTGGCAGCTCGTCTGGGAAGACGTCTAGAAACTCTCTAACCACTGGCACTGAGGCGGGCTCTCTAACCTGACTGCTAAGCTCTCTCACATGAGCCAAATACCCCTGACATCCCTTCCTAAGCAACCTACGAGCCTGAAGAGCTGATATCAGACCTCTAGGTGTACCCCTCCTGTCTCCCCTGAAGACAACCTCTGACCCATCCTGACCTCTGAACCTGACTACCTTGTCCCTGCAGTCCAAGGTAGCACCATGGGTAGATAACCAGTCCATCCCTAGAATGACGTCAAAATCTGTCAAATCTAGAACCACAAGGTCGGCGGACAAGCATCTTCCCTCAACAAACACAGGACTACACTGGCAGGCTGACTCTGCCACTGATGGATCACACTTGGGTCCACTGACCCAGAGAGGACACTCTAACTCAGAGATCATCAACCCCAACCTCTGGACGGCTCTCGAAGCAATAAAAGAATGAGATGCACCAGGGTCCATCAAGGCATACACATCTGAACAACCAATGACTAAATTACCTGCCACCACGGTGTTAGATGCATCTACCTCCTGCTGAGTCATTGTGAAGATCCGTGCTGGAGCTGATGGATCTTCACCCCTGAAACCCGCTGAAGAAGAGGCTGCCCCTCTCCCTCTGCCTCTGCCACTGGCCTGAGTCATGGCTGGAGCTGCTGGCTGAGCTACACTACCTGAAGCCGTCTGCTGAGACTGTGTTCCAAAAGCTGCCCTAGGACACTCCCGAGCCATGTGTCCCTCTTGCCCGCATCTGAAGCAGGCTGCTGTCCCAGCCCGACAAACTCCCCTGTGTAGCCTACCACACTTTGCACAAACTGCATTATCCGCGCCAGAGCTTGAGCCACTCCCTAGTCCCAGACTAGACTTAACCTTGTTCCAAAACTTGTTCTTCTTGGGCTTCCTAGTGGTGTTATTCCATTTTTTGCTACCTGAAGCTGCTGCACTAAAAGAAGAAGAGCCTGGGGTCTTAGAACCAGAAGGCTGTGCCACAGACTGCTTAACTGTTCCCAGAACGATGGCACTGGCCTCCATTTTTTGGGCCATATCCACTATGGCATGGAAGCTCTCCCTGTCTGCTGACTGGATCAAGGAGGAATATCTGGAGTGGAGTTTCATGATATACCTCCTTGACCTTTTCTGATCCGTGTCAAGATTTTGCCCTGCAAATGGCAACAGCTCCAAGAATCTGTCTGTGAACTCCTCTACACCCATCTCATCAGTCTGCCTCAACTGCTCAAACTCTATCATCTTCAGCTCCCTTGAACTATCTGGGAAAGCCCATCCTGCAAACTCGTTTGCAAACTCCTCCCAAGACATGCTGTCTACCCTCGGGTTCACATAATTCTTGAACCACTCTCGTGCCTTCTTGCACTTAAGTGTGAACCCAGCCATCTGAATGGCTCTACTGTCATCAGCCCCAATCTCATCTGTGATCACTTTAACCCTTTCAAGATACACAAATGGGTCATCCCCTTTTTCATACTGGGGAGCACCCAACTTCATGTAGTCGGTCATCTTGACCTTGCTCCCACTGGCTGAGCTAGGTCTAGGAGGTTGGGTAACTGGGGCTGCTGGTTCTGTAGGTGGTGCAACATTTTCTGAGGTAGGGTTTGCTGGATTTGGATAGTAAGGTGGGGGTGGATACATTGGGTATTGTGAATATGGTGGGTAGTAGGGTGGGTATGGCATCTGTGTGGGATAAGGGGTGAAACTAGGGTAATCCGATGTACCTCCCATCGAATACCCGGGATTTTGTGAGAAGTGTGGGTAGTGGGGTGGCTGAACAAATCCCGAGCCCTGAGTGCCTCCTTGGGACTCTCCCATTCCCTCTTCTGACATGCTAACTCCCAAATTGCCATCCCTCCTCTGTTCTACATCCATATCATCCCTCATGCCTTCTGACATTCCTCCCTGAACTGTTCCCCCCACTGATCTGCTCCTACCCAGATCCAGAGACCTTCTAGGGTCCCTTACTGCTCTGTCCCTGTTGGACCTGCTTGACATTGCCCTAGGCAATGTAGGAGGACGGGCGCTCATGCCCTCATCCTCAGGTGGCACTCCAGTCAATCGAGCAGATCGACGAGTTCCCCTCATCCTGTTTTCTGAAAAACAGTGCACATAACAAGCAAACATTAGCATCATATGGTTCATGTGGGCACACATGAACCCTCATCACATACATATCATTCATATCATAGCATTGATGCACATGTATATAATCATGGCATTTCACATCATAAAACAAGACAGGACTCCACATCCTATCCTAGTGGACATGATTTTCCTATTGTGCTTGACCTTCTATAACATCTATGAGCCCGACACTCTAGGTCCGACCACATGAACCTAGGGCTCTGATACCATTCTGTAACGACCCGAAAATCGGACCGCTACCGGCGCTAGGATCCAGATCGGCTTAAGGCCGCCGGGACCCGTAGCAAGCCTGACATGAAACCTGTAAACCTGTTTAATCCCATACATGATCAACAAACATGCATAAAAATTAAAACTTTTCTTTCATTCATTCCTCATACACCAAACTCAACCTGTGCATGCACTAAACATAATTATAATCATAAACTTGACCCCTCTGTGGGATCTCACCAATGCCCCAATGGGCGATACATCATAAGTTGAGTTGGTTAAACATAAACATCAATAGACATTAAGATCATGTATCAACAAGGGATTACGATGAACTATGGTCAAGCACACTTCTAAACCTCAATATCATTATACATAACATAACTATTTAGCTTTACATCATTATACCATATACCATGTCCACTATCTATCTATTACAAACATCAGACTTTACTCTTCTTGACTTCTCTGTCTAGTCCGTACCTGCAATCCTGGGGGATTAGGGAAAAGGGGTGAGCTACTAGAGCCCAGTGAGCAGAATAGTAGAAAACAATATTTAAAAATCTCATGCCATCATGTAATGCAACACATCACAGCAAATCATATCTTGGATGGTATTGTCACCAATAGTCCTCTACATTCCAAAGTGCCGGGACGTAGTGTAACAGCCCGGAAACCGAACTGCCACCGGCACTAGGATCCAGATCGACTTAAGGTCGCCGGGACCCGTAGTAAGCCTGCTATTCTGTCTGTATACCTGTGAAATCCCATACATGATCATACAATTGCTGTAAAAACACAAAACTTTTCTTCATTCCAAGGCTTAACCTGTGCATGCACTCTCTCTGTGCTCTACTAATCCCTACTAGAGCTCCTCATGGCCCTAGGCGGATCAAACTCATAATGTTAAGCCTGGTATTGCTCATAAACATACAACAATAAAGAAACATACATAAACTGATCATGTGACTCCACAAAGGGATTACAAGTCTTATAAATCAAGCACCATTCTAAACATTGTACATACACTGTACATATACATTATCTCTATACATTTACATGTCCACACTAGCTATTACAAAACTCTGTACTCTTCCTGTACCCTGCTGAGTTCTCTCTGACCTCTGAACCTGCATAACTGGAGTTAGGGGAGAGGGATGAGCTACGATAGCCCAGTGAGTAGAATAGTCATAAAATAACAGGTGATAAAACATGCTCTCATGGAATGCAACACATAAGCACATCACCTCGGCCGGACGGATCAAAAATCCCTCTATCTCATCTGGGGTACCTAAGTACCATGTGCCTGGTCCCCGTAGGGCTGTTCCAGGTCTTTGTGTTGTGCCTGGTCCCCGTAGGGCTGTTCCAGGTCTTTCCTCTGAGGGCTAATGAATCCTCACGAAGTCCGTGCCGTCTCACATAAACAATGTACAAGGAGCAATGCCAAGTACAAGGATAAATGCAATGCATCATTTTTGTGTACACTAATGCACTCACCCTATAGCATATTCATGATGCATGAAGCATGATAAAATATTCAGTTCTCAGATTAAAACATTAAGTTAAATTCCACTCACCTTTGGTTATCTCTGCATAGACTCTGCAGGTTCTGACACTGGACTTACTGCTGACCTCCCTGATTCCTCTGGTCCGTACCTACACAGGTGGACTCAAATGAGGGACTAAACTCACTCAAGAACATCTCTAAGAAACTCCCCAAAACCCCCCTAAACAATCCTAAAACCATCACATAAAACATGCAAAAGAAAGCTGGACAGGGCACTTTCGGCGGCAGGTTCGGCGGCCGAAACCCTACTCCAGAGACGAAACTCATGCATGTTCGGCGGCACCTTCGGCGGCCGAAGGTCTCGTCCAGAGACGAAACTCACACACTTTCGGCGGCCAAACTCCCTCTTTCGGCGGCCGAAAGTCCCTTTCTAAACCGAAAGCCTAGCTTTCGGAGGCAACCTTTGGCAGCCGAAACTGCCTCCACAAGGGGTTCGGCGGCCGAACCTTCCTTCGGCGGCCGAACCTGGTTTTGCCCAAAGGGCAGAACCCTGCTCTGTTTCATGCAAACTTTGCCCACAAACCTACAAACATGCATAGCAACTACTCCCAACTAGCATATACACATATATATGCACAAAGGGGTCTAAAACTACCCTAAAACCCCAAACAAACATAGCACATAACACTTAAACATGCGGAAACACCACAAATTACCCAAACCCTCACCTAAACCTAAACATGCATACTACCCATACAAACTTCATAAAACCTTTCAAAATCATCAAAGAAGCTCAGGATCTTCACTTACCTCTTACACAACTTGAGGATGAAGGATCCTAACGTGGAGATATGAAGAAAAGCTCTTCCAAAGCTCCAAGCTCCAAAACTTGGTTCTTTTGCTCAAAACCTTCAAAAGTCACCAAAACTCTTAACACTCTTGAAAGATTTGATGAAAATCATGGAAAACATGAAAGTCAACGTGGAAGAGGCTGGAACTCACCTCTGGCTGCAAGTGGAGGAGAAAATACCCTCCTCTCACCGACCTTTGGCCCTTTTATAGGTGGCTGGCCAGACCACCTTCGGCAGCCGAACGTGAAGCCGCAACCATGCAATGTTCGGCGGCCTAAAGTGACCTTCGGCGGCCGAACCTTTGCATTTCTCCCTTGTTGCTTTTCTTTCAAAACTCAAGTCTTTTAACACTTCAACACATGAAAACAAGTGAAAAACCTTGGAAAACATATGCCTTACCCTTCTCGCGGGTTTCGACACCCGAGATTCTACCGGACTACAGGAATGCCGATGCCGGACTCGAGCCGGGTATTACATTCTCTCCCCCTTAAGAACATTCGTCCCCGAATGTCCCTAACACAACATAAACACATAGAAAAGGGGAAAACTAACCTTAAAACAGATACGGGTATTGCTGGAGCATGGACTCCCGAGTCTCCCAAGTGCACTCTTCTAGGTTGTGGTGGTTCCACAGAACTTTCACCATTGGTATCTCCTTGTTTCTCAACTTTCTGATCTGGGTGTCAAGGATCCGCACTGGCTGCTCTACATAGGTGAGATCACTTAAGATTTCCACCTCAGGTTCACTAAGAACCTTCTCTGGATCTGACACAAACTTTCTCAACATAGAAACATGGAATACCGGGTGAATTCGTTCCATAGAAGCCGGTAAATCTAGCTTATACGACACAGGCCCGATCTTCTGCAAGATCTCAAAGGGACCAATGTACCGTGGGGCCAGTTTACCCTTCTTTCCAAACCGAACCACTCCCTTCATCGGAGACACCTTAAGCAATACCATATCCCCCTCCTGGAACTCTATCTGCTTCCTACGGATGTCTGCATAGCTTTTCTGTCTGCTTACAGCTGTTCTGATCCTCTCTCTGATGATAGGCACTAACTTGCTGGTTATCTCAACTAACTCTGGCCCTGCAAGAGTTTTCTCTCCTACCTCTTCCCAGCAAACAGGTGTTCGGCACTTTCTCCCATACAAAGCTTCATAAGGAGCCATCCCTATGCTAGCATGATGGCTGTTGTTGTAGGCAAACTCCACTAGAGGTAGATGCTGCCTCCAAGAACCGCCAAAGTCTAACACACACATTCTCAGCATATCTTCAATGGTCTGGATGGTCCTCTCTGACTGACCGTCTGTCTGTGGATGGAACGCAGTGCTGAAATCTAACCTTGTGCCCATTTCATTTTGCAGACTCCGCCAAAACCTGGAGGTGAACTGAGGTCCTCGATCTGATACTATCGACACTGGAACTCCATGCAACCTTACTATCTCGTCTACATACACCTGCGCCAACTTGTCCACAGAGTAGTTACTCCTGACTGGAATGAAGTGAGCAGATTTAGTGAGTCTATCCACAATCACCCATATGGAGTCTAATCTGTTAGACGTCACCGGTAATCCCACTACAAAATCCATAGCGATGTTCTCCCATTTCCATTCTGGAATCGGCAGTGGGTTAAGCATTCCAGCCGGCTTCTGGTGCTCTAGCTTCACCCTTTGACATATCTCGCAGGCTGACACGAACTGTGCCACTTCTCTCTTCCTTGCTGGCCACCAATACACCCTTCTCAGATCTTGATACATCTTGGTGGCTCCCGGGTGAATGCTATACCGCGTATTATGAGCTTCCCTCATAATGTCTGCCTTCAAACTGCTATCATCTGGTACACATAACCTCTTACCGTGTCGAAGAATCCCCTCACCGTCAAATCTGAACTCTGAACTGTTGCCAGACTGAACAGTCCTAGCAATCGTCACTAACTCGGGATCTTCGTGCTGTTTCAGAGCCACTTACTCTAGAAACACTGGTGTCACTCTCATCTGTGCGATCAAAGCACCCGTACCAGATACCTGCAACTGTAACCCTTCTTCCACGAGCTTGTAGAAATCCTTCACCACCGGTCTTCTCTCTACTACAATGTGGGATAAACTGCCAAGTGACTTTCGGCTTAAGGCATCAGCTACAACATTAGCCTTGCCCGGATGATACTGGATTTTACAATCGTAATCACTGAGCAATTCTACCCACCGTCTCTGCCTCAAGTTTAACTCTCTCTGACTTAAGATGTGCTGCAGGCTCTTATGATCCGTATAGATCTCACATTTTACCCCATAGAGGTAATGCCGCCACATCTTAAGTGCAAAGATAACAGCTGCCATCTCCAGATCGTGTGTCGGCTAATTCAGCTCGTGCTTCTTCAGTTGTCTAGAAGCATAAGCTATTACTCTATCATTCTGCATCAACACACAACCTAATCCCACTCGGGATGCATCACAGAACACTGTGAAATCTTCATCACTGATCGGCAGTGCTAACACCGGTGCTGAAGTTAAACGTCTCTTCAACTCTGCAAAACTCTCTTCACTTTCCTCTGACCACACAAACTTCTGATTCTTTCTGGTCAGTTTGGTCATAGGAGCAGCTATCTTCGAGAAGTCCTGCACAAACCTCCGATAGTAGCCTGCCAAACCCAGAAAACTCTTGATCTCAGTCACTGTCGTGGGTGTAGGCCAGTTGGCTACTGCCTCTACCTTTTTGGGATCTACTGCTATACCGTCCTCTGATACAACATGTCCCAAAAAAGAAATGCTCCTTAGCCAGAACTCGCACTTGGAGAACTTGGCATACAAGCCATGCTCTCTCAAGGTTTGCAGTACTATCCGCAGATGTTGGGCATGGTCCTCTGCATTCCTGGAGTACACCAAAATATCATCAATAAAGACGATCACAAAACGATCCAAGTACTCCCGGAAAACCCTGTTCATGAGATCCATGAATGCTGCAGGGGCGTTAGTCCACCCGAACGGCATCACCAGGAACTCATAGTGCCCATATCTGGTTCTGAAAGCAGTCTTGGATACATCTCCTTCCCTGATTTTCAACTGGTGGTATCCGGATCTTAGATCTATTTTAGAAAAACAACCTGCTCCTGCCAGCTGGTCGAATAGATCATTGATCCTGGGTAACGGATACTTATTCTTGATAGTGACTTTGTTCAACTGTCTGTAGTCGACACAAAGTCTCAGAGGTCCATCCTTCTTTCTGACAAATAATACTGGAGCACCCCAGGGTGAGGTACTCGGGCGGATGAAACCCTTAGCTACCAAATCCTGTAACTGTTCTTTCAACTCTCGCAACTCTGCTGGTGCCATCCTGTAGGGAGGAATAGAGATCGGTCTGGCATTGGGCATCAACTCAATCTCGAACTCTATTTCCCTATCAGGGGGTAGTCCTGGAAGCTCTTCAGGAAACAAATCTGGGAAGTCTCTAACCACTGGTACTGAGGATGGTTCCCTAACCTGACTGTCTAGCTCTCTCACATACGCTAGGAACCCCTGACACCCCTTCCTTAACATCCTACGAGCCTGGAGGGCTGATATCAAACCTCTAGGTGTCCCTCTCCTGTCTCCTCTGAAGACACACTCTGACCCATCCTGGTCTCTAACACTGACTACCTTGTCTCTACAGTTCAGGGTCGCATCATACGTAGATAACCAATCCATCCCCAGAATGACATCAAAATCTGTCAACTCTAGAACCACCAGGTCAGCTGGAAGGTATCTACCCTCTATGCACACTGGACTGAACCGACAGACTGACTCTGCCAAAGATGGATCACATTTGGGTCCACTGACCCATAGAGGACACTCTAACTCAGACACTATCAGACCCAACCTCTCTGCAGCTCTAGAAGAAATGAAAGAGTGAGAAGCACCGGGGTCCATTAAAGCATACACCTCTGAACACCCAATGATGAGATTACCTGACACCACCGTGTTCGACGTGTCTGCCTCCTGCTGAGTCAGGGTGAAAATCCGTGCTGGGGCTGACGGACCTGCACCTCGGGAACCCATCCCTGATGAAGAGGCTGCCCCTCTTCCTCTTCCTCTACCACTGCTTGGTGGTAGGGCTGCAGCTACTGGCTGTACTACACTGCCCGTACTCATCTGCTGGGATGGTGCAACCAAAGTCGCCTGAGGACATTCCCGTGCATAATGTCCCTCCTGCCCACATCTATAGCAGGCTGTGGATCCCAACTGACAAGCTCCTCTATGCTGTTTGCCACACCTCTTGCACACTGGAAAATCTGCGCCAGAACTGGAGCCACTACTCATTCCCAGACCCGACTTAAGCCTGTTCCAGAACTTGCCTCTCTTTCCTCTGAATTTCTCCCATCTCTTCTTACTTGCACTTACTGTACTCTGTGAGGAGGAACCTGGTTTAACACCAGAAGACTGTGCCTTGACTACACCTTGACTTATGGCACTGGCCTCCATCTTTCTCGCAGCATCCACAATAGAGTGGAAACTTTCCTTCTCCGCATGAAGAATCAAAGAGAAATACCTGGGATGAAGCCTTGTGGCATATCTCTTTGCCTTCTTCTGATCTGTATCATATGCCTGACCGACATAGGGCAACAATTCCAGGAACTTATCTGTATATTCATCAACACTCATCACCTCCGTCTGTCTCAACTGCTCAAACTCCACAACCTTTAGTTCCCTAGAACTGTCAGGAAAAGCCCATCCAGCAAATTCGTTGGCGAACTCTTCCCATGTCATACTCTCCAGTCTCGGGTCCACATAGTTCTTGAACCATTCTCTAGCTTTCTTACACTTTAACGTGAACCCTGCCATCTCAATGGCTCTACCATCATCTGCTCCCAACTCACTTGTTATCATTCTAACTGCACTGAGATACTCAAAGGGATCATCTCCTGTATTGAATTTAGGAGCATCCAACTTTAAGTACTCGGTCATCTTCACCTTACTTCCCCCTGAAGAACTGGGTTGCTGTGCTTCCACAACAGGGGCTACTGGTTCAGGAGGTGGTGGTGGTGGAGGAACTGGTTCTCTCACTTCAGGCTGTACTGGACTTGGATGAACAGGTGGGGGTGGATACATGTGATATGGTGGATAGAAGGAAGGATAGGGCATATATGGCATGTAGGGTGGATATGGGGCAAAGCTGGAGTAATCCGACGTGCCTCCCATCGGATACTCGGGGCCCTGAGGAAAGGGTGGATAGCCAAACCCCGAGGCCTGTGCGCCTCCTTGGGACTCCCCCATACCTTCTTCTGACCTTTCTACACCCATGCTTACATCTCTACTCTGATCCTCTCCCATCACACCTCTTTCTTCTACTGACCTTCCCCCTCTGCTTACTCCTCTCCTGCTCTCGTCAGAAGACCTTCTAGGGTCTCGTGACGTTCCTTCCCTGCTTGACCTGTGAGATCTTGCCCTTGGCAAGGCAGGTGGACGAGCAGCTGTACCCTCACTTACAGGTGGGACTCCAGTCAATCTCGCGGATCGACGAGTTCCTCGCATCTTCACTCTCTGGGAAAACACAAAACACATAATACATAAGCAACACATCAAAAACATGCACATGCATAACTCATGGCATTGCACATCAGCATATAGACAGGATTGACATCCTATCCTAGTGGACATGTTTTCCTATGGTGCTTGACCTGTTAAACCTCTCTATGAGCCCAACTCTAGCTCTATAGGTCCGACCATATGAACCTAGGGCTCTGATACCAATCTGTAACAGCCCGGAAACCGAACTGCCACCGGCACTAGGATCCAGATCGACTTAAGGTCGCCGGGACCCGTAGTAAGCCTGCTATTCTGTCTGTATACCTGTGAAATCCCATACATGATCATACAATTGCTGTAAAAACACAAAACTTTTCTTCATTCCAAGGCTTAACCTGTGCATGCACTCTCTCTGTGCTCTACTAATCCCTACTAGAGCTCCTCATGGCCCTAGGCGGATCAAACTCATAATGTTAAGCCTGGTATTGCTCATAAACATACAACAATAAAGAAACATACATAAACTGATCATGTGACTCCACAAAGGGATTACAAGTCTTATAAATCAAGCACCATTCTAAACATTGTACATACACTGTACATATACATTATCTCTATACATTTACATGTCCACACTAGCTATTACAAAACTCTGTACTCTTCCTGTACCCTGCTGAGTTCTCTCTGACCTCTGAACCTGCATAACTGGAGTTAGGGGAGAGGGATGAGCTACGATAGCCCAGTGAGTAGAATAGTCATAAAATAACAGGTGATAAAACATGCTCTCATGGAATGCAACACATAAGCACATCACCTCGGCCGGACGGATCAAAAATCCCTCTATCTCATCTGGGGTACCTAAGTACCATGTGCCTGGTCCCCGTAGGGCTGTTCCAGGTCTTTGTGTTGTGCCTGGTCCCCGTAGGGCTGTTCCAGGTCTTTCCTCTGAGGGCTAATGAATCCTCACGAAGTCCGTGCCGTCTCACATAAACAATGTACAAGGAGCAATGGCAAGTACAAGGATAAATGCAATGCATCATTTTTGTGTACACTAATGCACTCACCCTATAGCATATTCATGATGCATGAAGCATGATAAAATATTCAGTTCTCAGATTAAAACATTAAGTTAAATTCCACTCACCTTTGGTTATCTCTGCATAGACTCTGCAGGTTCTGACACTGGACTTACTGCTGACCTCCCTGATTCCTCTGGTCCGTACCTACACAGGTGGACTCAAATGAGGGACTAAACTCACTCAAGAACATCTCTAAGAAACTCCCCAAAACCCCCCTAAACAATCCTAAAACCATCACATAAAACATGCAAAAGAAAGCTGGACAGGGCACTTTCGGCGGCAGGTTCGGCGGCCGAAACCCTACTCCAGAGACGAAACTCATGCATGTTCGGCGGCACCTTCGGCGGCCGAAGGTCTCGTCCAGAGACGAAACTCACACACTTTCGGCGGCCAAACTCCCTCTTTCGGCGGCCGAAAGTCCCTTTCTAAACCGAAAGCCTAGCTTTCGGAGGCAACCTTTGGCAGCCGAAACTGCCTCCACAAGGGGTTCGGCGGCCGAACCTTCCTTCGGCGGCCGAACCTGGTTTTGCCCAAAGGGCAGAACCCTGCTCTGTTTCATGCAAACTTTGCCCACAAACCTACAAACATGCATAGCAACTACTCCCAACTAGCATATACACATATATATGCACAAAGGGGTCTAAAACTACCCTAAAACCCCAAACAAACATAGCACATAACACTTAAACATGCGGAAACACCACAAATTACCCAAACCCTCACCTAAACCTAAACATGCATACTACCCATACAAACTTCATAAAACCTTTCAAAATCATCAAAGAAGCTCAGGATCTTCACTTACCTCTTACACAACTTGAGGATGAAGGATCCTAACGTGGAGATATGAAGAAAAGCTCTTCCAAAGCTCCAAGCTCCAAAACTTGGTTCTTTTGCTCAAAACCTTCAAAAGTCACCAAAACTCTTAACACTCTTGAAAGATTTGATGAAAATCATGGAAAACATGAAAGTCAACGTGGAAGAGGCTGGAACTCACCTCTGGCTGCAAGTGGAGGAGAAAATACCCTCCTCTCACCGACCTTTGGCCCTTTTATAGGTGGCTGGCCAGACCACCTTCGGCAGCCGAACGTGAAGCCGCAACCATCCAATGTTCGGCGGCCTAAAGTGACCTTCGGCGGCCGAACCTTTGCATTTCTCCCTTGTTGCTTTTCTTTCAAAACTCAAGTCTTTTAACACTTCAACACATGAAAACAAGTGAAAAACCTTGGAAAACATATGCCTTACCCTTCTCGCGGGTTCCGACACCCGAGATTCCACCGGACTACAGGAATGCCGATGCCGGACTCGAGCCGGGTATTACACGTAGAATGGGTACAGCCGGTCTTTCTCTTAACATAACATATCATAACATACCAATGTGCCAGGGACGTAGAATGGGTACAACCTGGACTTTCTCTTATATAGTGCCAGGGACGTAGAATGGGTACAACCTGGACTTCCATACCATATCATGCCGTAGCATCATCATACCATATGAGGACTAAAGGATCATTCAATAACCAATCCACATCAACATCATAAATGCAATGCAACACATTCGTGGAGTCTAATGCAAACAACCTAATTCATCACATGGCATTCATGATGCATGAACATGCTCAATTGTATAATACATTTGCTTTAAAACATAAAGGTTTATTCTACTCACCTCTGGCTGAAGCTCTACAGACAAAGACTGATGCAGCTAACTCACTGCTGGGGTCCTCGGTTCCTCGGGTCCGAACCTACACAGGTGGACTCAAATGAGGGACCAAACAACTAGCACATAACTCTAAAAAACATCCCCCAAAAATCCCCTAAAACACCTCAAACAAACATGTAAAAACATGCAAAGGAAGGCTGAACAGGGCAGGTTCGGCGGCACCTTCGGCGGCCGAAAGTCCCAGACAGAGATGAAAGTCTCTTTTCGGGGGCAACTTCGGCAGCCGAAAGGCCTGCCTCCCCAGCCATGTTCGGCGGCCGAAAGTTCCTTCGGCTACCGAACCTGGTTCCTACCAAAGGGCAGAAACTTGGCTCCATTATGCACATTTGCCTCCCAAATCTTTCAACATGCATATAACTCATTCAAATCATGCAATTATACATACATTGGCTCCTAGGGGCTTCAAACTAACTTAAACCCAAACTACAACACACAACAACAACACATTGCTCAAAAACACAACATTTACTCAAAAACCTAACTATGAGCTAAACATGCATTCTACCCTATAGATCTAGCATAAAACTTACTTTAAACATGAAATGAGCTTAAGATCGGCTCTTACCTCTTGAAGATCGAGAGAGAGACGTCCTAAACTCGGAGGTGGGAGATTTTGAGTTCTTGAACCTCAAAGCTCCAAAACTTGCTTTAAACTCAAAAATCTTCAAAACAACGTAAAAACTTGTGAAAATCTTGAAAGATTTGAAGGAAAGAACTCAAGGATGGTGAGGAACGGCGGAAAGGCTCACCTTGGCCGAAAATGGGGAAAAAGTTCGCCCGTTTTCGGCTAAGGGACCCTTTTATAGTGGCTGGCCAGGCCACGTTCAGGGGCCGAATGTGCCTCCGCATGTATGCCATGTTCGGCGGCCGAACTTGAGGTTCGGCGGCCGAACCTGGACTTTCCTCACTTATGCCTTCGAGGGCCTAAAGCACTCCCGAAGTGCATGCATGTTCGGCGGCCAAACTTTGAGTTTCGGCGGCCGAACCTGAGTTTCCCCCAAGGGTGTTTTTATTCAAAAACTCATTTCCTCTTTACTTAAAATCATCAAAAACATTAAAACACTTCATGAAAACATGGTTTTACCCTTCTAGAGGTCTCCGACATCCGAGATTCCACCGGACGGTAGGAATTCTGATTCCGGAGTCTAGCCGAGTATTACAGTCCATGAGTCTTTTAGAGGCTGTCCAAAGTGCCCTTGGTCCCATATGTGCCTTCTTTGTGTATGGGTGAAGGCAAAAACGAGATGCATGTGATGGGGGGCAAATGGGGGCTCTTTGGTATTTTTAATTGCTGCCCAAGGTCTTCAAGATGTTGCCTAAAGAGTTAAGAGGTTGCCCATGCACTAATAAGGAAGGTGAAGCCTCCTTTTGAATTTTGAATGTGCATGATACTAAGTGGGAAACATGTGATCTTCAAGATTTGGCTTCCTTAATAAGCTTGATCTTGAAATCCAATATTTGAATGTGAATCTTGAAGATTTAGATCTCAAAATATTTCCCTTGTTTGGCTCCTCAAATATGGCAACTTGAGATATGGCTTCTTGAATGAGGAAAGAATGCATTGGGAGGCATTTTCGGCTGCCTAAAATGAGTTTCGGAGGCTGGACTTTCGGCTCTGGATGCAAGGTTCGGCGGCTGAAGGTGCCCCCGAAGGTGGGTGACTTTCGTCTCTGGACTTGACTTTAGGCCGCCGAAAGTGCCCCCGAAAGTGGGTGACTTTCGGCTTCCGAAAGTGCCTCCGAAAGTGCTTCCGAAGGTGGGTGACTTTCGGCTTCCGAAAGTGCTTCCGAAGGTGCTTCCGAAAGTGGCTGTTTTTTGGCATTCTTTGGCACTTTTAAGAGCATTTTCTTCAAATTGTTTCTTCACACCTAATATTTACAAAACATGATTAAAACCACAAAATTAGATAGAATAGGTGCAAATAAACATCAATAAGATCATGAAAATATGGACTAAAATATGCTCTATCAAATACCCCCACACTTAAGCTTTTGCTTGTCCTCAAGCAAATAAACATAGTCAAATAAGCTTTCTTACTCTAGATCCTTGTTTCCACTTAAGCTCATACTCTAGACACTTATTTTGAAGCATTACAGTGAAGAATATATGCATGAAGATTACTTACCTCTTTTCCTTGTTTCCCTTTGCTTACCATGGCTAGGATTTGTTTTCCTCAAGAGAGACATGCACATTAATTTGTTAAGACTTTTTCTAGCCTTTGGATTGACTTGCCCCTACCTTGAAGTACTTTATTCAGGGTTTTGCACTTTAGATCTTGCTTGGAAAGGTCACCAACCTATTTTTGATGTCATGGTTTATATTTTTCAGTTGGTCACCCATCCAAGTGGCTACTAGCCTTGTTCATAGTCTTTTGACCACTGGAACAGTTTTTGATTTTGTGCTTTTGAGGTCTTTGCCTTTGCTGAATTTTCTTTCTCTCAATGAATTGGGCAAATCAACACCAATTGCTAAATCAAGTCACATTAAGTTCATTCACACAATTTTAATTTATTCTCAATCAATTGAGGGTCATCAATATATTTTTCACCATTGGCAAGCTCTAAGATTCAATTCAAAAGGCAATTCTCAAACATGAATACAACTCACTGCAATTGATTCAACATAAGTTTAAAGAGTTATCACATCAATGGGGTCATGGAAAGAAAGACTCATTCAACATAGTTCATCAGTTTGAGTAGAGCAAAACAAAAAGAAGAAGAAGGTTGTGGTTGTGTGTGTTTTATTGAAAGCATAAATAACAAAAATGAAAAAAATTTCCTAATGCAAGCAAACAAAAGATTAAAGTAAAAATAAACTGAAAAGTAAAAATTAAGAGATATGCACCCCCACACTTAAATCATGCATTGTCCTCAATGTATAAGAAACATAAAAGAACAAAGGAAACTGAGTACTCCCCTGGGTGTGGTGTGCATGGTGCGATCCTCTTGATCAAGGCTCAAGTAATTGGGGAAGGGAAAAGTGTCCCAACTACATTGAGCAAAAAGTGTAGCACTCCTTTTGATTTGGTCATGAACCATCCTACTTTCTCCATGTACTCATGAAGTAACATGATTAGCTTTTCCTCTTTCAGATGAGGTGTGTTTCTAGCTTTTTCATTCTTGAGATGATTGGGCAGAACTTTGAACTCCAATTCATGTTTCTCCATGTGTAGCTGCAATTTAGTACTAAAATTTGGTAAAACAAACTCTACCTTATCCGGAGGTTTAGGAAGACATTAATCTGCATGCTCCTTTGGTTTAGGTGCTTGGAACACCATTTCTTCCTTGTGAGCATTGGCTGTTTGCGTTGGAAGGCTGAAAGGAGTTTCAGATTGCTCCTTATGCGCAAGACCGGAATGAAAGGGGAGCTGAAAAGTGGTCGGATTCGGCGGCCGAAAGAGTTCTGAGTTCGGCGGCCGAAAGCTGATTGCGTCTGGTGTCTGAAAGGTAGTCTGGTTCGGCGGCCGAAGAATGTTTGTATTTGGCAGCCGAAAGTCTTCAGTTTGCGGAGCGGATTGTGGCGAGGGATTCGGCTTCCGCAAGTCAGTAGGGTTCGGCGGCCAAAAAGTGTTCAGCGGCCGAAGAATGTTTTCCGCCTGCGCAATGTGTTCTTGAAGTGGCGCATCAGACTCTGGCATCTGGAGCTCACCAGGGTTCAGCGGCCGAAAGTAGACTGGATTCGGCGGCCGAATGTCTTCTGTCTGCGCAACCTCAACCTGTTGGACGCTGCAATTGGTTTCTTTCAGTTTTGGTTCTTCCTAACTTTCATCATCTTCTTGGCTAGCTTCCCTGCATGAATCATTGGTTAGAATATCATCTTTTATATCAAAATTATCTTTGCTCAAACAATCAATGATATTTGAATTATCAACAAGTTCTATTTGATCCGTTTGTTTGGACAAACAATATTCTAGTTATGTTTCTTCAGAGGCTTGTTCTTGTACTTGCCAACTTTCCTCATCATCCTCCACATCTTGAAGTTCTTGCTCTCTTCTTAACATGAGTGCATTCAATGAGATGGCCATTTGATCCATTTGTTGTTGCATCATTTGCATAGTCTTTACTACCTCATCTAGATTGGAACTTTGAGGTTCTGGTTGGGCTTGATATCCTTGATAATCCTGGTAGTTGTTAGCCTCTGCATAACTGAAGTCTGGATAGTCTCTCCAATCTGGATTGTATGTATTATGGTAGTGATCATGTCTGGGCTGTTCATAGAATCCTCCATATGTATTCATCGGTTGGTCATACTCATAACGTGTAGGACATTGATCAGTTGGGTGTCCTACATATGAACAGATCCCATATGGCCTTGGTGGCTGAGATGCTTGAACCTGTTGCACTATGTCTATGGCAAGGTCTTTCATAAAAGATGTCAGAAAAGAAAAATCAGATCTACTTACCTTATCCATGATTCAGATCTTGGTCATGAAAGAAAATAAACAAACAAGTAAAATCAATTCCCCGGCAACGGCGCCAATTTTTGACAGGAGCGGTTGTCGAAGCCGGTCAAAAATAACCTTCTTGGTTACCTACAATTTACAACTGCAGATAGTGGTGAAGGATCATATCCACAGAGAATTGATTACCTATTTATTTATCTCAATCAAGACTAATAGAACTAATTGAAAGCACAAGTGAAAGCAAGTAATCAAAAAGAAATAGAAACAAGTGCAAGGAAAGTAAAAAGGGGGGTTTTGAGATGATTTGACTAACAACTATTGAAAGCAAATAAAACAATAAGTAATTAAAACTAAAGAGGAAATCAATATGAGAAAAGTCTAGTTGAAGATATGGATCCATTTGGTTGTTTGGGTTGATCATTGAAACATGGTTATCTTGATTGATTCAATAGGTTGGTTATGGGGGTGGAAGATGCTTCTCACCACCATGTCTTTCCTTATGAACAAACTGATTAGGGAACGTCCTCTAACCAATTACTAATCAACAAATTGCCAAGGAACGTCCTTGGGCCATAGGCATCAAAACAATTGCCAATTGCATGAAGAACAAGAAAGATTCAAACCCTAGCTACTCAAACGCATGAGATGTTGCTAGATCATACAATTTCTTGGGTTTTTACACCAAGTGTTCTATGGACAGAATATTTCCAGCAATTACGGACTAACAAATATCCAATCCAACAATCAATTAACTTTGCAATTAAGAATCAAGTGGCCAATTTGATTAAAACAACAAAGCAATCTTTGAATTAAGCATAATTGCATGAATATTGAATAAATCAAAAGCAAACACTTTATGTTCAGATCTCACAACCTTTTAAACAACCTTAGTTTCAACCAAAATTCAACTAGAAAGAAGGGTTTCAGCCACTCATGGCTGAACCAAAACAGAAAAATAGAAGACAAAAAGAAGGTGGAAGGACCGGTGGTGGCACAAGGTGGAGGAGGAGTGGCGGCCGAACCTTGGAGAGGTTGGGAGATTCAAAATCTGCCTTTCTTGTCTTCTTGAAGCCTTTAAATAGATCTTGAGAGACTCCTTAGGGTTTGGTGGCAGTCCATGAGTCTTTTAGAGGCTGTCCAAAGTGCCCTTGGTCCCATATGTGCCTTCTTTGTGTATGGGTGAAGGCAAAAATGAGATGCATGTGATGGGGGGCAAGTGGGGGCTCTTTGATCTTTTTAATTGCTGCCCAAGGTCTTCAAGATGTTGCCTAAAGAGTTAAGAGGCTGCCCATGCACTAATAAGGAAGGTGAAGCCTCCTTTTGAATTTTGAATGTGCATGATACTAAGTGGGAAACATGTGATCTTCAAGATTTGGCTTCCTTAATAAGCTTGATCTTGAAATCCAATATTTGAATGTGAATCTTGAAGATTTGGATCTCAAAATACTTCCCTTGTTTGGCTCCTCAAATATGGCAACTTGAGATATGGCTTCTTGAATGAGGAAAGAGTGCATTGGGAGGCATTTTCGGCTGCCTAAAATGAGTTTCGGAGGGGTGACTTTCGGCTTCTGAAAGTGCCTCCGAAAGTGCTTCCGAAGGTGGGTGACTTTCGGCTTCCGAAAGTGATTCCGAAGGTGCTTCCGAAAGTGGCTGTTTTTTGGCATTCTTTGGCACTTTTAAGAGCATTTTCTTCAAATTATTTCTTCACACCTAATATTTACAAAACATGATTAAAACCACAAAATTAGATAGAATAGGTGCAAATAAACATCAATAAGATCATGAAAATATGGACTAAAATATGCTCTATCAAGAGGGTTACTGGTGACAAGTCCATCCATGATGTGAATTGTTTGTGTTGTGATGCATTCCATGAAAGCATATGTTTATTAAATTGTTTTTATTGTTCTGCTCACTGGACTTTAGTAGCTCACCCCTTTTCCCTAACCCCCAGGTTTGCAGGAGCACAGGTAGCTATGGGAAAGTCAGCAAGGTTATGGTATATGCTATGTAATAGATTAGTAGTGGACATGTAATGTATTGAGGATAGTATTGTGCTTGGCCCTATTGATAGATTGTAATCCCTTTTTGTACATGATCTTTATGTTAATGTTTTTAATGATGAGATATGCTGAACCAAGCTTGATGTATGAGATGTTGGCCCAACTAGAGCATTTGATGAGGGCTCTAGTATGGGGTTTTTATGTATACAGTTTTCGTGCATGCATAGGTCAAGCTTGGTATATGAAAAGTTTAAAGTTTTATGAAAATGTATGATCATGTATGGGATTTTATCAAGTACACAGGATATATAGTAGGCTTGCTACGAGTCCCAGTGACCTTAAGTCGATCTGGATCCTAGCGCCGGTAGCGGTCCGATTTTCGGATCGTTACACCCGTGCTCTTCACCTGCCCAGCGCACCCTTACCTCGGGATCTGGCTACTTCTTTTTTCATTCTTTTTTTTCGAACTGAATATCTTACTTACTTTTTCTCTTTTTTGCAGATATGGTCGGGTCAGGCAGATTCACTGAGATGGTACATGCTGCTCAAAAGGGAAAGGTTGTTGTTGTCAGTTCCCCTGCTAAGCATGCTCGCCCTTCGAAGGAGGTGATTATACTTCCCCCCTCCCCCTTTCCAGCCTATGGCCGAGGAGCTAGTTCTCCTTCAGCCTAAACCTTTGGTTCCAAGCATTGCTACTCCTACCCTAGCCCCTGTGCTACCTGTCGATGCCCCTTCTTCCTCCGCTCCTGTGAATGGTGGGGTCGAGTCTTCCTGGCCCACTAGTATTCAACGCTTGGCCTTGGCACTAAATAGGGTGCCACCTGTCTGTTGGGAAGAAGTGGGAGAAAGGGCTCTAGCAGGGCCAGAGTTGGTTGAGATCACCAGCAGGGTAGTGCCCATTATCAGAGAAAGAATTAGGACAGCAGTGAGCAGGCAAAAGAGTTATGCAGACATCCGCAGGAAGCATGTAGAGTTTCAGGAGGGAGATATGGTGTTGCTCAAGGTTTCTCCTATGAAAAGGGTGATTCGTTTTGGGAAGAAAGGTAAGCTAGTTCCACGGTACATCGGACCCTTTGAAATCTTGCAGAAGATTGGGAATGTATCGTACAAGCTGGACCTACCTGCTTCAATGGGGAGAATCCATCCGGTTTTCCATGTTTCCATGTTATGGAAGTTCGTGTCAGATCCGGGCAAGGTTCTTAATGAGCCTGATGTGGAGATCCTAGGAGATCTCACCTATGTTGAGCAGCCAGTGCGAATCCTAGACACGCAGATCAGAAAGCTAAGGAACAAGGAAATCCCGATAGTGAAAGTCCTTTGGAATCACCACAACATAGAAGAATGTACCTAGGAGACACGGGGGTCTATGCTCCAGCAATACCCCTATCTCTTCTAAGGTTAGTTGACTCACGGTTGTCGAAGCCGGTCAAAAATAACCTTTCCGGTTATCAACAATTTTACAATTGCAGATAGTGGTAAAGGATCAAATCCACAGAGAATTGTAAACTTATCTATTTTCCTCAACAAGATCAAGAGAATTAACTGAAAGCGGAACAAAAGTAAAGTGCAATAAAGTAAAAAGGGGGGTTTTGAGATTGATTTGACTAATAACTATTGAAAGCAATTAAATCAGCAAGTAATTAAAATAAAAGAGGAAATCAATATGAGAAAGGTCTAGTTGAAGATATGGATCCACGTTGGTTGTTTGGATTGATCATTGAAACACATGTTCTCTTGATTGGTTCAATAGATTAGTTATGGAGATGGAAAACGCTTCTCACCACCATGTCTCTCCTTATGATTAAATTAATTAGGGAACGTCCTCTAATCAATTACTAATTAACAAATTGCCAAGGAACGTCCTTGGGCCTTAGGCATCAAAACAATTGTCAATTTCATGAAGAAAGAGAGAGATCTAATCCTAGCTACTCAAAGGCATGAGATGTTGCTAGATCATACAATTTCTTACTTTTTACACCAAATGTTCTTAGGTCAGAATATTTCTAGCAATTACGGACTAAAAGATATCCCAACTAACAATCAATTAACTTTGTAATCAAGAATCAAGTGGCCAATTTGATCAAAACAACAAAGCAATCTTAGATTCAAGCACACAATTGTATGAATATTGAACTAATCAAAGACAAATAGTTTATGTTCAGATCTCACAATCCATAAAACAACCTTAGTTTCAACCAATTTTCAACTAGAATTAAGGGTTTCAGCCACTCATGACTAAACCAAAATAGAAAATTAAAGAAAAGAAGAAGAAGGAGGAACCGGCGGTGGAGGAGAAGGAGGAGAAGGGAGGCACGGCTGCCCTTGCTTGGCCGAAGATGGTGATGTCCAATTTGCCTCTTCTTGTCTTCATAAGGCCTTTACATATGTCTTAAGAGGCTGCCTAGGGTTTCTTGGGTGTCCATGCATCTTTTAGAGGCTATCCAAAGTGCCATTGGTCCAATATGTGCCTTCTATGTGCATGTGTAAAGGCAAAAGCGTGGAGCATGTATCAAATTGCAAGGGATGGGCTCTTTGATCTTTTAATTACTGCCCAAGGTCTTCAAGATACTGCCCAAGTGTGTTCAATTTGCTGCCCAAGTTGCCTCTTCACATCCCCTTGCCGCCCATCCACAATTAAGGAAAGTGGAGCCTCCTTTTGCAATTTGAATTTTGAATGTGCAAGGCATGTGTGGCTTTCTTTGGCTTCTTTGGCAAGCTGAATCTTGAAATTTAAAATTTAAATATGAATCTTGAAGATTTGAATTTCAAAATACTTTCCTTATTTGGCTCTTCATATATGGCAACTTAAGATTTGGCTTCTTGAATAAGGAAAAGGCTACTTGGAGATTTGAAATTTGAATTTCAAATTGCTTTGGCTGAATGTTCTTTCCATATTTGCCACTTTCCTTATTTAGCTTGACTTGATTTCAACTTGGCAGACTTGCTCTCTTTTGCTCCATTTAAGGCAATTTTAAGGGGATTTTCTCCAAAATGTCCTTTTTCACCATTTTCTGCAAAACAATGCCAAGAGTACTAAATTAAGCAGAAATCATGTAAATAATCATCAATAATATCAAGAGAAAATGGACTAAAATATGTTCTGTCATTAGTGTTTCTGTTTTATGTGCTTCCTTGTTGATATGTGTGTTATGCCATGCTATGCTTGTTTGTTGAACATTCGAGGACGAATATTCTTAAGGGGGGAAGAATGTAATACCCGGCTAGACCCCAGCATCGGAATTCCTACCTTCCGTTGGAATCCGGAATTCTCGGATGTCGGAGCCTTCTAGAAGGGTAAAATAAAGGTTTTCTAAAATGTTTTTATATGTTTTATGGTTTTAATAAAGAAAGAAAATTAAGTTTTGAAAGAAAATGCCTTGGAGGAGAAACCCAGGTTCGGCCGCCGAACCGAACATGGTGGAGTTGCGGAGGCACTTTTAGCCCCCGAAGGTGGTCTGGCCAGCCACCTATAAAAGGCCCCCTGTCCGAAAATGGATGAGTTTTCTCTCTCCATTTCCGGGCAAGGTGAGTCTCCGCCACCCCCTTGATGATCTTGTGTTTTCTCCTCAAATCCTTCAAGATTTTTATGATTTTTTACCATGTTTTGAAGATTTTTGAGCTTAGATCAAAGTTTTGGAGCTTGGAGATCTTCGAAGCTCGTTTCCTCCTCATCTCCAAGTTGGATCACGCCTACCTTTGATCTTCAAGAGGTAAGTGTAGATCCATATCTTTTTACATGTTTTAAATAAGTTTTAGAAGGGGTTAAGGGTATATAATGCATGTTTTGGTTAGATCTAAAATGTTAGGGTTTATGTTAGTTTAATGATAAATGTATGTTAAATGTGATGGTTGTTGGGGTATAGGCTAGTTTTATGCCCCTATATGCTTGAAAATGTGTTTATACATGTTTAGAATAGTTGGATGGGTGTTGGTGAAGTTTGGATGGCTGGATGTGGGATGGCAGAATCAGGTTCTGCCACCCAGAAGGATCCAGGTTCGGCTGCCGAAACAAGGTTCGGCCGCCGAACCTGCCAGAGGAGGCAGTTTTGGCCGCCTAAACTAGCCCCCGAAAGTTTGGACTTTCGGCTCTAAAGGGGAGTTTTGGCCGCCAAACCCTGCCCTCGAAAGTGCCTGATTTTTGGATCTATAGGGACCTTCGACCGCTGAACCTGCCGCTGAAAGTCCCCTGTCCAGCCTTCCTTTGTTAGTTTTCTATGCATGTTTTGATGATGTTTTGGGGGGTTTTTGGGGAGTTATTTAGAGTCATGTTAGAGTATGTTTGGTCCCTTATTTGAGTCCACCTGTGTAGGATCGGACCTGAGGAACTGAGGAACCGAGGTGACTAGCAGTGAGTCAGCTGCTTCAGTGTCAGTCAAGCGTCAGCCAGGGGTGAGTAGAACATAACTTCTTTTATTTCAAAGCAATCAAACTTTTGTGCATGTTCATACATCACGATTGCCATGTTTATAGGTTGTTGCATTAGAATTCATGAATATGATGCACTGCATAATTTGCTGTTGATGTGGATGGATATTGGATGACCCACTAGCCCTCGATATGATATGCTATGTTATGATGTGGAAGTCCAAGTGTGGCCTGCACTACGCCCCTGGCAATATGTAAGTGAAAGTCCGGGTGTGGCCTGCACTGCGCCTCCGGCACGGTTGGATATGTTATGATATCTTATATGTAAGAGAAAGACCAGGTGTGGCCTACACTATGCCCCTGGCACAATTGGATTATGTAGAGGGTTACTGGTGACAAGTCCATCCGTGATGTGAATTATTTGTGTTGTGATGCATTCCATGAAAGCATATGTTTATTAAATTATTTTTATTGTTCTGCTCACTGGGCTTTAGTAGCTCACCCCTTTCCCCTAACCCCCAGGTTTGCAGAAGCACAGGTAGCTATGGGAAAGTCAGCAAGGTTATGGTATATGTTATGTAATAGATTAGTAGTGGACATGTAATGTATTGAGGATAGTATTGTACTTGGCCCTATTTATAGATTGTAATCCCTTTTTGTACATGATCTTTATTTTAATGTTTTTAATGATGAGATATGTTGAACCAAGCTTGATGTATGAGATGTTGACCCAACTAGAGCATTTGATGAGGGCTTTAGTATGGGTTTTTTATGTATACAGTTTTGGTGCATGCATAGGTCAAGCTTGGTATATGAAAAGTTTAAATTTTTATGAAAATGTATGATCATGTATGGGATTTTATCAGGTACACAGGATGTATAGTAGGCTTGCTACGAGTCTCGATGACCTTAAGTCGATCTGGATTCTAGCGCCGGTAGCGGTCCTGTTTCTGGGTCGTTACACCCGTGCTCTTCACCTGCCCAGCGCACCCTTACCTCGGGATCGGGCTACATCTTTTTTCATTCTTTTTTTTCGAACTGAATATCTTACTTATTTTTTCTCTTTTTTGCAGATATGGCCGGGTCAGGCAGATTCACTGAGATGGTACGTGCTGCTCAAAAGGGAAAGGTTGTTGTTGT
Source organism: Manihot esculenta (assembly GCF_001659605.2). Lineage (NCBI taxonomy): Eukaryota > Viridiplantae > Streptophyta > Magnoliopsida > Malpighiales > Euphorbiaceae > Manihot > Manihot esculenta. The sequence goes on from NC_035172.2 coordinate 10,554,916, forward strand.
CAGTTCGCCTGCTAAGCATGCTCGTCCTTCGGAGGAGGTGATTATACTTCCCCCCTCCCCCTTTCCAGCCTATGGCTGAGGAGCTAGCACTCCTTCAGCCTAAATCTTTGGTTCCAAGCATTGCTACTCCTACCCTAGCCCCTGTGCTACCTGCTGATGCCCCTTCTTCCTCCGCTCCTGTGAATGGTGGGGTCGAGTCTTCCTGGCCCACTGGTATTCAACGCTTGGCCTTGGCACTAAATAGGGTGCCTTCTCTCCTTGATGACCTTTCTCTAAGCCTCCTGCTTATCAAGAGTGCTTTGAGGCTCACAGATTATTGTCACTTGAATTAGATTGAGATGGACGAGCTGTTTGTTAATGCTATTCATTCTACGTTGGAGGGTGCCCTTTGCGCCGATGTGGTTAAGAAGCATTTTAGAGCCTTAAGGCGAGAATTTGGCACAAACGAAATGCACATGGAGCTTTTGGCTTAGGAGTGCTCAAACTTGAAGGCTCGGGTCATCGAAGTTGAGGGTACGATGAAGGAAGCCCTAGAGCCGATGGAAAAGCTTCAGGCTGACCTTGATGCAACCCGTGCCTCTAACCTTGGCCTTGAGAATCAGGCTAAATCTGCCGAGGACTAGGTGGGCATATTGCAACGCTAGGTCTTGGAGCTACAGGCTCAAGTGAGGAGGCCCGGGCCGCCTCCACCAGGGTAATTGAGCTCAAGGTGAAACTCCAGAAAATAATGACCTAAGGCTGGGAGATGTTTATTCAAGGCTAGGATTCCATAAAGAAGGAGCTGATGAAGCATTTCCCTTCTGAGGATTTCTCCTGGATAGATGACATCCTCCTCGAGGAAGAAAACGAGGGTGGAGGGGAATGTGTTGAAGATACTCCCCTTGAGGATGAGCATGATGAAGATGTACCCTTTGACCGGGTTTTCCCTGAAATAAACACCAAAGATATCAATGTAACGGAGACTTGGGCGGAGAAGGCTGATGACCCTGCCCTTTTATAATTTCATATATATTTTTTAATGAGAATGTTGCCTTTATTTTTGCTTATGTGTTTTTACATTTCCTACATATAGTATTTTTCGAGAGGAAAAAGGTTTGCCAAGGGAGTTAGCACCCTTTTATTACGCCTAGTCACTAACCCGTCTTGGGGTCATGAAATAAGAAACTTAGGAAATTTCCAAAAAAGAACTAATATAATTATAATAAGGTATGGCAGATGTGCGTCTTGCAGTTGTGATTTGTGGCCTAGTGAAAACTTTCTTGACTCATAGGACCAATTCTCTAGTGTTCTGGCGAAAATTGCTTTGTGATTTGGCCTGATGAAAATTTGCCTTGTGACCTTGATTCATGGGCCTAATGGCCGAGTGGCCTGGTGGGAACTACCTTTGACCTGGCCTAGCGAAGATTTACCTTGTGGCTTTGATTCATGAGCCTAACGCCCGAATGGCCTGGAGGGAACCGCCTAGCCTGGCGAAGATTTGCCTTATGGCCTTAATTCATAGAACCAACGCCTGAGTGATCTGATGGGAACCACCTTGCGACCTAGCCTGGTAAAGATTTGCCTTGTAGCCTTGATTCATAGGACCAATGCCCATGTGGTCTAGCGGGAACCACCTTGTAACTTGGCCTGGTGAAGATTTGTCTTGTGGCCTTGATTTATGGGACCAACGCCTGAGTAGTCTGGTAAGAACCGCCTTGTGACTTGGCCCAGTGAAGATTTGCCTTGTGGTCTTGATTCATGGGACCAACGCTTGAGTGGTTTGACGGAAACCACCTTATGACCTAGCCTGGCAAAGATTTGCCTTGTGTTCTTAATTCATAGGACCAATGCCCGAGTGGTTTGGTGAGAACCACCTTGTGACCGAAGAACATACCATGTGAAAATACATCGTTGGTTTTATTATTAAAAGAATATCCTTTGTTTACATACTAGGGTAAAACTAAATTGCTTGTCAAAATGTAAATAATACTGGAATGGATACTTTAGGTAGATGACCTTTATGGGCGAATGTTTTCTCTGGACTTAGAAAGTTCCCTACCTTTATAGTAACTAAGTTTGTAATGTTTTCTATACCTCATTGGATCCTTTTGTTATCACATGTATGACTCCCACGGGTTCTCTATTAAGAGTCATCTCAGGGGTTATTTCCTCAAGCTCAGACTTTTGCCCTTCTTTTTCTTTTCTCGTGAATTTTCAGAGGGTGTCATCCCCTTATGAGCCTCTCAATCTCGTCCTTTAATTGTCGAAATTCTTCCATTGTGTGGCTATGATCTTCATGAAAGTGACAATATTTGGTCTTGTCCCATTTGTCCGCCTTCTCAGGGTTAAGCTTGGTGGCCACCTGATTTCTTTATCATTCTTCCTTATCCACATCAAGATACGAGTGGTGAGTCATTTAGTGAGGTATAATTCTTATACTTACTATGTTTGTTCTTTCGCGAGATGGGGTAACTCCTATGATCCCCTTCATGGACTCGTCTCTTGGACTTTTGACTTAGCTTTTGACTTGCCTTCTTGTCTTCTTTTAGTGTCTAAATCTCATTATCCAACCTGATATACTTCTAGACCTTATCTATTAGCTGTTGGTATGTTACTAGGTTTTTTATTGAGGAATTCATGAACTTGACGTTACGGGTCCCTTTCTTCAACGCCTCACATGCTATCTCATGATTCAACTCTTCCACCTGTATGGCTTCAGTATTGAAATAAGAAATAAAACTCCTTAAAGACTCGCCCTCTTCCTAGATGATCTTTCGCAAATTTGAGGAAAGCTTTTCTGGAGGTATGCAAGTGATAAATCTGGATTTCAATATCATAGCAAACTATGTAAAGTTTTGGATTAAACCTGGATTTAAGTGTTGATACCATTTCTGAGCCAAACCCGTGAGTGTCGACGGGAACATTCGGCATAACACAAAATCATTTATATCTTAAAATTGGATAGTCATTCTGACAACTGATAGATGATTTCGAGGGTATGTCGTTCTATCATACTTATCCAAACTGAGCAACTTGAACTTAGCGGGAAAAGTTTCTGCTAGTATTTCTTCTAAAAGAGGCGAGACCCCATCTAAACTAAAATCCTCTTCCTATTCTCTTTTGTATCTTTGTATGGCTCGCACTAGTTTCCAATCCACTCCTTTCGAAGTCTCATCCGATTCATATTTATATTCGAACTTACCTTTATGTCACAATTTGGCTGCTTCCATCTAGGCCCTTGGGGTGTCTATGAAAGCTTCTATCTATTCTTCTAATGTCCATCTTAGGCACCTCTTCATGGGCTTTATCCTACCCGAGAGTAGCCTACAACCTTTGGATATACTGGAATATCTGGTTATTGTTCAAATTATTTGTAATACCCGGCTAGAATCCGGCATCAGGATTCCTGCCTTCCGGCGGAATCTAGGGTGTTGGATCTCTCTAGAAGGGTAAAATGTGTTTTCTAAAATATTTTCAAATGATTTTAAGGGTTTTAATTGAAAGAGAATTGAGTTTTGAAGAGAAAAGACCAAGGAGGCGTTTGCCAGGTTCGGCCGCCGAAAGTGAAGTTCGGCCGCCGAACATGGAAAGGCTTCGGGAGCGCCTTTGGCCTCCTAAAGTCTTGTTTAAACGAGCCAAGGTTCGGCCGCCGAAAGTCAAGTTCGGCCGCCGAACATGCATGAGTTTAGGGGGCACGTTAGGCCGCCGAAGGTCTGTGACCAGGCCACCTATAAAGGGCCCTCAGATCGGAAATGGGTGAGTTTTCTCCCCATTCTCGAGCTCCGGTGAGTTTATGCCTTCCTTTGGTCGTTTTCGTGTTTTCTCTACCCATCTCTCAAGTTTTTCATGATTTCTACCCTTGTGTTTGAAGATTTAAAGCTTAAAAGGAGTTTTGGGAGCTTGGAGCTTTTGGAGCTTGGATTCTCCACACCTCCGAGTTTGGGATCACACCACCCTCGATCTTCAAGAGGTAAGTGTAGATCTTTACTTCCCTAGTGTTTTCATGAAGTTTTATGAAGTTTTTGATGGTTGAGTATGGGTAGATATGCATGTTTAAGGTTTATGTGGGTTTTATACCCAATGTATGTTATGTGATGTTTGTGTTGAGGAGTTTATGCTAGTTTATGCTCCTTTATGCTTGTGGGAGTGAGTATGCATGTTTGGGAGAGAGTATGTAAGGATTTGGGGTGTTTTGAGTTTGGTTTTTGGCTTGGCAGAATCGGACCTGTCGTCCAGAGGGGACCAGGTTCGGCCGCCGAAAGGAGTTTCGGCCGCCGAACCTGCATGGGAGGCAGTCTTTAGGCTGCCGAACGTGCCCCCGAAGGAGGGACTTTCGTTTCTGTCCTAGGGTTTCGGCCGCCGAACCTGCCGCCGAACCTGCCGCCGAACCTACCCGAGTTTCGTCTCTGGAAGGGACTTTCGGCCGCCGAAGGTGCCGCCGAAAGTGCCCTGTCCAGCCGTTTCTTGGGTGTTTCCTATGCATGTTTTAGTGATGTTTAGAGGGGTTTTTGGGGAGTTGTTTATGAGTTATTAGAATGTGTTTGGCACCTCATTCGAGTCCACCTGTGTAGGATCGGACCCGAGAGACCGAGGAGGCCATCAGTGTTAGCAGTTGCAGAGTCAGTCAGCGTCTGCTAGGAGGTGAGTAGAACTAAACTTAATGTTTTATTTTAAGAAATTCTAATGCCTAAAGCATGAGCATGCATCATGATTATGTATAGTAGGTTGATTGCACTAGTTCACGAATATGTTGCATTGCATTATTTCATGTTGATGCTGAGGTAGGTTTGGACCAAGGCGACTTCAATAGCCCATATCTGTCATTGAGTCTTGGGTGAGTCTTTTGAGAGCCGGACAAGTACATATAGGAAAGTCCTTGTGAGCTCTCTGTGGACTAGGCACCCTGTCATGTATGTGAAAGTCCTGTGTGAGCTCCTTTGGGGGAGCCGGGCACCGACAGAGGGATTTTTGAGGTCATGTCCGATCCTTGAGAGTAAAGATGCTAGCAATTCAAAGGAACTCTCTAAAAACACTCCGTGGGGAATATTTATCTGCATGAGCCCCGAGACGGACAAGATGATGTGATTTCTCTGTGTTATGACGCATTTCATGAAAGCATGTAATTAATGAACTGTTTTCTATGTTTCTACTCACTGGGCTTTTTAGCTCATCCCTTTCCCCTAATCCCAGTTTTGCAGGCTTGAGAGAGTTCAGAGGCTGCAGGGTAAAGTCAAGGTTAAGATATGCATGTTGTAATAGCTTAGATTATGTTTATGTTTAGTATGTTGAGTGGACATGTATTATAAATTCATGTAAGATAATGTAATGTTAAGTAAAGTTATGTTTATGGATTAGAGTGTGCTTGGCCCTATAGACTGGTTAGTCCCTGTTAATGCATGGTTATGTTTATGTTTTATGTTGAGTTGAGAACCAAACTTGAGGCATGTAATGTTACCCCATTGGAGTATATGATGAGGACTCCAGTGGAGGTTTTATGATTTTATGATGTATGTTGTATGTCAGGATACATGCACAGGTCAGGTTTGGGTTCAGCAGATGTTCAGTTTTTTTCATGTTTTTATGGTTAAGTTTTAATCATGTATGGGATTTGACCAGGTAATAGTATGTATGTTTGGCTTGCTACGGGTCCCGGCGGCCTTAAGCCGATCTGGATCCTAGCGCCGGTGATGGTTCGGGCCGTTACAGCGGGGTATTGGTTTCCGGGCTGTTACAGAATGGTATCAGAGCATAGGGCCTCAAGAGTACGGTGTGTTGAGCAAAGATGCTCAAGGATTAGAGATATCCCACATCGGAAAGAGGTTAGTTTAGAGGTCATAGAAGGGCAAGCACAGTAGGAAAAATCATGTCCACTAGGATAGGATGTTGAGTCCTGTCTTGATTGATGATGTGGAATGCCATGATTTTATGCATGTGCATTAATGATATGTTATGTATGTATGTATGTTATGCTATGTATGTATGTGATGAGGGTCCATGTGTTTTCACATGAACCATATGATGCTAATGATTGTCTGATTGCTTGTGTGTTGTTCTTCAGAGGAGCCAGAATGCGAGGTGCTCGTCGATCTGTGGAATCGACTGGAGTTCCATCTGAGAGGGAAGGTATGGACACCTTTCCCCCTGCTCTGCCAAGAGCGCAGTCGTGGGGAGTTAGCAGATGGGGAACATCAAGGGACCCTGGAAGGTCTTTTGATGCAAGCAGAGAAGGAATGGCTCCAAGAAGGATGTCAGCTAGTATGAGGGAAGGAGAGTTGGAGGTTCAGAGAAGGGATGTCAGTTTGAGAATCAGAGTGCCAGAGGAAGGCATGGGAGATTCTCAGGAGGATGCTCAGACTCAGGATTCTAGGATTTCAGGTTCAGGAGGGATTGATCCCTCCACTTTGAGTACAGCCTCCACGAAGAGTAAGAAGTGGGGCAGAGGCCTCAGAAGGTCGAAGAAGAAGTTTTGGCAGAATTTGAAGGCTAGTTTGGGTTTTGGTGGTTCGAGCTCTGGCTCAGGCAGTTCAAGATGCTTGAGGTGCGGAAGGCCGCACAAGGGAGTCTGTCGTTATGGGACAACAGCTTGTTTCAGGTGCGGACAGGAGGGGCACATAGCACGTGAGTGTCCCACTGCGCCCAGGTTGGCTCCGTCCCAGCCAGCAGCTCCAGGTAGAACAGCTCAGCCAGTAGCGCCAACCATGTTTCAGGTTAGTGGTCGAGGCAGAGGAAGAGGGTCATTCCCTCGTTCTTCAGGTTCCCGTGGAGAAGGTCCGTCAGCTTCAGCTCGGATCTTCACCCAAGCTCAGCAGGAGGCAGGCACATCAAACATGGTGGTGTCAGGTACGCTCACTTTTGAATGTTCTGATGTGTATGATTTTGTGAACCCTAGTGTTTTTCTCTTTCTTTAGTTGCTCTAGGAGCCGTCGAGAGGTTGAGTTGATAGCTTCTGGGCTAGAGTGTTCTCTTTGGGTCAGTGGACTCAAGCGTGATCCATCTGTGGCAGAGTCTGTCTGCCGGTTCAGTTCTGTGTCAATTGAGGGTAGATGCCTTCCACTCGACTTTGAGGTCCTAGACTTGGCTGTCTGGACGTCAATCGAGGGATGGATGAGTTTCTGCTCATGGTGCTATCTTGGTCTGTAGAGACAAGGTAGTCAAGTTCAGGGGACAGGATGGGTCAGAGGTTTTCTTCTGAGGGAACACAGTAGGGATGCCTAGAGGTTTGATGTCAGCCTATCAGGTTCGTAGGGTACGTAGGAGGAATTGTCAGAGGGTTCAAGCTCTTGTTTGAGAGTTTAGCAGTCAGGTCAGGGAACCAGCCTCAATGCCAGTTATTAGAGAGAGTTCTTAGAAGTTTTCCTCGGCTAGTTGTCAGGTTCACCATCTGCTAGGGAAATGGAGTTTGGTATAGGAGTGGTGTCTGGACGCAGAACCATTTCTACCCTTCCCTATAGGGTGGCGCCTGCATAGAGAGAGGTAGCAGTAGAGGAGAGGCGAGACTTGGTAGGCAAGGGGTTTTTGTCCGACCTAGTACCTCACCCTGGATTGCTCCAGTATGGTTGTGGGAAACGAAGGATGAATTCTTGAGACTTTGTAACGACTGTAAGCGGTTAAACAAGGTCACTACCAAGGGCAGGTATTCCCTTGTAGGATGGATGATCTATTGGGACAGCTAGTAGGAGCTGTTTGTTTTCCAAGATAGATCTGAAATTCGGGTACTACCTGTGAGAGTTAGAGTTAGTTTGAGTTAGCAGCGAGAAGGAGCCAGGTAGTGAAGATGAGAAGAGAAGAGTAAGAGCAGAGAAGGAGGAAGATAGAGAAGGATCAGAGTAGCGCAGCAGAAGCTCGTGGAGTTAGGAACCTGGGAGTTCTTACTCCAGCGTTTGGTGTCTCTCTTTGGAGAGAAGCTTTAGGATTCGCTTGCTTGCTTGCATGCTTGTGTTTGTTGTTTTAACATTCGGGGACGAATGTTTTTGTAAGGGGGGTAGAATGTAATACCCGGCTAGAATCCGGCATCAGGATTCCTGCCTTCCGGCGGAATCTAGGGTGTTGGATCTCTCTAGAAGGGTAAAATGTGTTTTCTAAAATATTTTCAAATGATTTTAAGGGTTTTAATTGAAAGAGAATTGAGTTTTGAAGAGAAAAGACCAAGGAGGCGTTTGCCAGGTTCGGCCGCCGAAAGTGAAGTTCGGCCGCCGAACATGGAAAGGCTTCGGGAGCGCCTTTGGCCTCCTAAAGTCTTGTTTAAACGAGCCAAGGTTCGGCCGCCGAAAGTCAAGTTCGGCCGCCGAACATGCATGAGTTTAGGGGGCACGTTAGGCCGCCGAAGGTCTGTGACCAGGCCACCTATAAAGGGCCCTCAGATCGGAAATGGGTGAGTTTTCTCCCCATTCTCGAGCTCCGGTGAGTTTATGCCTTCCTTTGGTCGTTTTCGTGTTTTCTCTACCCATCTCTCAAGTTTTTCATGATTTCTACCCTTGTGTTTGAAGATTTAAAGCTTAAAAGGAGTTTTGGGAGCTTGGAGCTTTTGGAGCTTGGATTCTCCACACCTCCGAGTTTGGGATCACACCACCCTCGATCTTCAAGAGGTAAGTGTAGATCTTTACTTCCCTAGTGTTTTCATGAAGTTTTATGAAGTTTTTGATGGTTGAGTATGGGTAGATATGCATGTTTAAGGTTTATGTGAGTTTTATACCCAATGTATGTTATGTGATGTTTGTGTTGAGGAGTTTATGCTAGTTTATGCTCCTTTATGCTTGTGGGAGTGAGTATGCATGTTTGGGAGAGAGTATGTAAGGATTTGGGGTGTTTTGAGTTTGGTTTTTGGCTTGGCAGAATCGGACCTGTCGTCCAGAGGGGACCAGGTTCGGCCGCCGAAAGGAGTTTCGGCCGCCGAACCTGCATGGGAGGCAGTCTTTAGGCTGCCGAACGTGCCCCCGAAGGAGGGACTTTCGTTTCTGTCCTAGGGTTTCGGCCGCCGAACCTGCCGCCGAACCTACCCGAGTTTCGTCTCTGGAAGGGACTTTCGGCCGCCGAAGGTGCCGCCGAAAGTGCCCTGTCCAGCCGTTTCTTGGGTGTTTCCTATGCATGTTTTAGTGATGTTTAGAGGGGTTTTTGGGGAGTTGTTTATGAGTTATTAGAATGTGTTTGGCACCTCATTCGAGTCCACCTATGTAGGATCGGACCCGAGAGACCGAGGAGGCCATCAGTGTTAGCAGTTGCAGAGTCAGTCAGCGTCTGCTAGGAGGTGAGTAGAACTAAACTTAATGTTTTATTTTAAGAAATTCTAATGCCTAAAGCATGAGCATGCATCATGATTATGTATAGTAGGTTGATTGCACTAGTTCACGAATATGTTGCATTGCATTATTTCATGTTGATGCTGAGGTAGGTTTGGACCAAGGCGACTTCAATAGCCCATATCTGTCATTGAGTCTTGGGTGAGTCTTTTGAGAGCCGGACAAGTACATATAGGAAAGTCCTTGTGAGCTCTCTGTGGACTAGGCACCCTGTCATGTATGTGAAAGTCCTGTGTGAGCTCCTTTGGGGGAGCCGGGCACCGACAGAGGGATTTTTGAGGTCATGTCCGATCCTTGAGAGTAAAGATGCTAGCAATTCAAAGGAACTCTCTAAAAACACTCCGTGGGGAATATTTATCTGCATGAGCCCCGAGACGGACAAGATGATGTGATTTCTCTGTGTTATGACGCATTTCATGAAAGCATGTAATTAATGAACTGTTTTCTATGTTTCTACTCACTGGGCTTTTTAGCTCATCCCTTTCCCCTAATCCCAGTTTTGCAGGCTTGAGAGAGTTCAGAGGCTGCAGGGTAAAGTCAAGGTTAAGATATGCATGTTGTAATAGCTTAGATTATGTTTATGTTTAGTATGTTGAGTGGACATGTATTATAAATTCATGTAAGATAATGTAATGTTAAGTAAAGTTATGTTTATGGATTAGAGTGTGCTTGGCCCTATAGACTGGTTAGTCCCTGTTAATGCATGGTTATGTTTATGTTTTATGTTGAGTTGAGAACCAAACTTGAGGCATGTAATGTTACCCCATTGGAGTATATGATGAGGACTCCAGTGGAGGTTTTATGATTTTATGATGTATGTTGTATGTCAGGATACATGCACAGGTCAGGTTTGGGTTCAGCAGATGTTCAGTTTTTTTCATGTTTTTATGGTTAAGTTTTAATCATGTATGGGATTTGACCAGGTAATAGTATGTATGTTTGGCTTGCTACGGGTCCCGGCGGCCTTAAGCCGATCTGGATCCTAGCGCCGGTGATGGTTCGGGCCGTTACAGCGGGGTATCGGTTTCCGGGCTGTTACATTATTAAGGTTTATTTCGTTGATCACTGGAGGCATATTCTCCCGGTTATCTAGAATAGATAAAACGATGACTCCCTCATGGGTAGTGATATTGTCAATAGTTGTAGGGCTTCCAACCATTTCAAGTGAGGAAAAATGATAGGAAACCAGTAGTGATCCAAAAGAGAGTTTAATAGATCTTCCTGACAACGGAACTAAATGATGTTACTGAAATTAGATTAATGATGAGGTCGGAAGGGAATTATACTGTGATTGGCTAGAATATACAAGAAAGGAAGCATGAAGCGGTGGTAAGTGCCTATGGTAGCCTCTCGGACGCTCAAGCCAATATCTTAAATGACAGAGAGAATGTAATGGACTACTTAGAGATTTTGTGGTATTAGAAATAGTGTATTTTTGTCTCTACAATAGCTCTCCTTTTATACTATAAGAAGATGGAGATAAACATAGCATTTCCTTTGAATCTGGTGATGGTGTAGTCGGCTACTCGATAAGAGGTGTCACCAGCTAATAAGTTGGTAATCTCGCTATCTTACGCGAGATAAGAGTGTGGCTGACAACGGTAACTTTATGCCAAGAGTCGACCTATCAAGGGAGGACAAGTCTTATCGTCAAACCGAATGTTAAATTGTCTAGATCTCTCTGTCCTTGGACGGGACTATATTTCTCATTTGTCAATTCTTTGTCATGTGACCCCTGTATTGTGGTGAAAACTCATGTCTTATTTTGGACCAATGTTATGTAATTGTGAACTATTGACTTATATAAGTTTTATAATACTTATAATATTATAATTAAAACTCTTATGTATAAAGTATTTGTGTTGTCAAATTTAACTTTCAATATTAGCTACTTAATTATCTTCGTGCTCATATAATTTTTTAAAGCAAAATCAAGCTTTAATAATTTTATTATCATTCTATATATGATTAATAAAAATACTAATAATGACCAAAAACTACTAAACCTATTTTAGTAAAAAGCTCTTACAAAGTTAGGTTTGTACTTAATTTTTTAAGTGATTAAAAAAATGTATATACTTAAAATAGTTAAAAACAATAAATTTTTATTTTATATCTCTCATATACCATTCACGCGTATTGTTATATTACTAAATTATTTTTAAAACTAATAATTTTTTAAAGCGTATTAAAATCAACATATTAAGAATTTATTACAAACTATATTCTTACAAAGAAAAATTGCTTATAATTTTAGATAAATTAAAAAAAATGAAAAATAAGCATATCTTTTATAAAATAGAGGGAATAAAGATATTATAAGAGAAAATGGAAATAATTAAAAATAAAAAATAAAAAAATATAAATAATAGAAATTATTTATAAAATTTAAATAATAAATATGTTCGACGAGTAAAAATAACATGCGAAAGCATGTTAGAAATATTAGTCTATCTAAATATATATTGCAAGCTAAACTCTCCTTAAAATTAATAAGTGATATCCCTTGGAACTCATTCTCTTGAAATATTGACATATGTAATAAGTAATTTCTTCCACATAAATAAAAAAAGAGAAGCATCTTTTTTTTTTAGTTTTCATAATCCACGCAATGCATCTACACAATAAAACATTTTATTTTTAATATACAAAAATATATTAAATTCTAAATGGATTAAACAATTTATTTCTCATTTTTTACGAATATTTTGTAAAAAAATTCAAAAATATTATAATTTGATAGAAATTATTGATTAAAGATATAGTATAAACTGAGTTTTGTTAAAGGATATGATCATTTTCGTTATTTTAATATCACAAAAAATAAGTGATGCTAATATATTAAAAATATAATAAATTTAAATATTATTATATTGTAACTAACTCATAACAATGGTTATTAAATATGCTACTCAACCATAATGTAAAGTAATGAAATAATTAATAAAAATTAATAAAATAAAAATAAATACACACTACAACAATTATTATAATTAGCTTTATAATATATTTTTGCTGCTATATTTTATAAATACATTAACATATGACAATAATATTAATATTTACTGCTATTGTTTCATAAAAAAAAAATATAACAAACAAAAATGATAGGTGTTAATAAAAAAAAAATTTTAACAGTAGTATTTATTGTTATTAATAATTAATTTTTATCAGTAATTATAATTTTACTGTAAAATATATATAATCACAATTTTATAACAGTAACATGCAATAATAATATTTTGCTATTATATTTACAGTTATAATTTATACCAACAAAATATAGATATTTCATATTGATACAAAATTGTGATCATAAATATTTTGCATTAAATTTATAGTTGCTGCTAAGAAATAATTATTAACAATAATAAATATTGCTACTAAAAATAATTTGTTATTAATATCCATAATTTTTATTTATTTTATATTTTTTTATGTGTAATAACAGCAATTATTGATATTGTTGAACGTTAGCAAAATTAATATCGGTGTAGAATTTTTTTGGTGTAAAGTCTTTCCTTTCTCACCCTTATATCTTTACCTCAATCCTTTTCTCTCCGTATCCTTTACATCACCCACCATCTATCTCCTTAGATATTTTTGCATTTACTCTAGTGAACAACCATGACAAATTCTGCTGACTCGGTCTCAGAAATTATAACAATGACGCAATAACTTCACTGCAATGAACCAATGCTAGAACTATCCGCTAATAACAACCCTTATTTGCACTCGCAAAATTGTTTGTAGATTAATCTCTAACAGATCTTTTAGCCCAGGGATCATTAAGACGGTGTTGCAGAAGTCCTGAAAGCTGAAGCAGGATTTTCCTATCTCTGTAAAGGAATAACATCTATATTTTCACTTTTGATGAGGAAGAAGATGCTCAACATGTGTTGCATTTTCGACCTTGGTCTATCCACAATCAATTGCTGGCTATCCGAGAATAGCCAAGTGATATTCCTTTTAGAGAACGTTCCTTTAAAATTTTTAAAAGGGTCCAGGTAGCTTCATCCATTCTTGTTTAAACAATGTCTTGTTTTTGGTTACCCTCAACCCTTTGCAAGGAAATTAATACAATCATGGCAAATTTCTGGTGAGGCCATAATGCATAAGAGAGAAAATTACACTGGGTGTCTTGGACATCAATGTGCGACTCAAAGGCTAGGGGTGGCTTGGGGTTTAAAGATGTTGAGGCTTTTAACATGTCCTTATTGGCTAAGCAGGCTTGGCGCATGTTGCATAATCCTAAATTTCTTGTTGCACAAATCCTAAAAGGGAAGTATTTCCCTGCTTCATCCTTCCTGAATGCCAAGTGTGGGAGCAGACCCTAACGGGGTTGGTAAAGTGTATTTTGAGGAAGAAAGCTTGTAAAAGAAGGGATAAGATGGCACGTGGGTTCGGGTAAAGAGATCCCTTGCAAAACTGCCCTTTACTTCCATCATGTAAACAGATTCATGATCCAACATTTGCTTGGTCAGACATTTAATAGATCATCCAGCCTCTCATTCTTGGAGAACCGATGTTGTGAAAGTAAACTTTTGGTAGAATTTGATGATGGCCCACTTCATTTATTTTGTATTCTTTCGAATTATCAATTTCTTAGACTTTGAATTTTCACGGCCATGACGCATTTGGACTCTGATGCCACTGTAATAGGACCAATAAAGATTTATTTTTCGATTCATTTCTAGAGTGAATACCTCATTCAAAAAATGTTTTTATCCAATCCGTAAGAATTAATAAAAAAGATAAATCCCTTATATACATCAAATCCGGCCCGTTATCATTTTAGTTCCCAAAGAGAATTCTTGTTTTACTTAAAAATGTTTATTTGTATATGCATCATATCTATTACAAGACTTATAAAAATAAATCCAATTTGAATATGTTTGTTGAAATTTGATAATGCCCTTGTCCAAATCTACATGTGGCAATAGTGTTGGACTCCATAACGGGACATAATTGAGTTTGATGCGGTAGTTTTCTCCAAAATGCTCTTAAATAATTTGAATTGAGCTCACTTTATTTTATATACACTTCATTTAATTTTTTTTTTTTCTTCCGATATGGAATTATCTCTTCGCTGGATGCAAAACATATTTTGGCTATTCCTCTGAGTTGAAGGGAGAGAGAGAGGACAGATTCATTTGGCATTACACTTCACATGGGTTGTACTCGGTGAAAACTGGTTATTGTTTGGCTAGGAACCTGAAGCTGGCCTCACAATCTGATCAAGAACAAGCAGGACCAAGTTCCACTGTTCTCATGACCTCCTGGAAGCATATCTGGAAGCTTCAGGTGCCATCTAACCTAACTATTTTTCTATGGCTCCTTTTTAAAAATAGGCTCCCAACCAATGCAAATATTCATAGTAAAATCAAGAACATCGATCCTCTGTATTTTTTGTGGAGCTGAGAAAACAACCACTCATCTCTTCTTTTCCTGCCATAGAGTGGTCACTTTCTAGAGTTGCTCTCCTCTTCAATTTAGACCGAGCATGTTACACTTTTCAGATGCAAAAGACTTCTGGGATACCATCATCTCTACTGTCAATCCCCTTGAGGAGAGCAAAGATATGTTACAGTTGACATTTTTCTTCTATGGAAGAGCAGAAACGCAGTTGTGTTCCGAAATGAAAAATAAGATAGTCATGAAACTTTGAATTGGCCCTTGATCACTTCAGAAATTTTCAATCGGCTTCATCTGTGGACATGCCTGTGGAATCTCATCTTGCCGAACGAGAGGCTCCAATGCTGACCTGGTTGCCTCCTGCCTTGGGTTTTATTAAAATCAATGTTGATGTTGGTTCTGATAAAAGTATGGGAATGGAGCAATGGCAGGGGTAGCTACGTTCCGGAAATTACTATTAAGTTCATAAATTTTTATAAAATTAATTTATATATTTCTATTTTAAAATCACTTAATTAAATTTTTTTTTTTTAAAAACAAACCTACTGATTGTATTAATAAAATTCCATCAAACAAAAAAGGATATCATTTCAAACAGAGAGACGATTATACCTAATAGATTCTCTAGCCAAAGTATGAGCAAGTATAGTAGTATTACGATGAGTTCATCTAATAGAAATATCAGTTCTAGAGTCTAATAAAGATTTTACAATCATTCAAAATCAAACCCTGCTATAGATAATTTGGCAAAGATACTCCTCAAGTGCATATCTAAACCCTTACATAAGATAATTTAGCAAAGATACTCCTCATTTTTTCTCATCTCTCGAGTATAAATTATTAAAGTTTCCCGAAAAGAACCACGGAAGAGAGCTCCTACGAGATGAAGTTTGAATAAGGTTCCAAGACTGACGTCGTCGTTACGATTCCGAAAACCCATAATAACTAGTAAACCTCCATTGAACATTACCTTCTGAAACAACCGAATCAATAAAATTTGAAGAAAAGTCAATCACAGAAATAGACACATGACTCTTCCACATTAACGAAAGGCCTTCTCTCAATCATTGTCTATTAACTGAGAAACAACCATCAAAATGTAAAAAACTATGAAAAAATTCCATATGAGAACTAAGAACTTTTGTTTCTATCAAAAATAAAATGTCCGGCTTGTAACTAGTAACTAAATCCTTCAATACATTAACTGTCCGAGAATTGCTGAGTCATCGGCAGTTCCAACACAGGACGATCATTGCTTTCGGCTATCCCGACCTTTGACGGGATGAGCTACTTCACTGTTACTTGTCAAATTAACATTCGCAGGAGTGTTGTTAGAGGCATCCTGTTGAGAGGAAGAAAAACTGTAATAATGTTATGTTTAGTGTTTCTTGACTTTTTTTAAGCATCATCATAATATTCGGGTTGCAATCTCTTCATCAATCTTATCAAAACTGCCTTGGCCCACAAAATTCTTGTCCATGTCCACAATATGGTCCTCAGTCCTCTTGTTTACAATGGTTTGACTTTTGCCAAATAAGGAGAATTGCCTATTATATGCTGCTAAATTGGTGTTTTCAAAATTTCTCGTTGATGCCAATCCTGCTACAAATCTCGGCGGAGCAGAATTGCGTAATTTATTACTGAAATTACGCAGTCACAAGCTTGTCGGTCTCTGGTTCCAATGAACAGGTGCTCTGAGAAAATCACCCCAACCAAACTTGATATCTTCTTTCTTCAATCTCAATCGCAAGTCACAGAAAGCCGCCACATGACCCAGTTTCCCACATAGATAGCAAAAAATAGTCAGCTTTTCGTATTGAAACATCACAGTAAACACAGTACCATCATCTCCAATAAACTTCTTCCGCCGTTTCAAAGGTTACCGAATATTCAAACAAACTTTAACTCTCATAGGGTTCGGCGACATAGCTGAAACATTTTTCATATCATACTCTTTATAGTGGCCAATAAAATCCTCGACCAATTTAGCCAACGTCTCGTTATAATAACCAGAAGGGAGGTCTTTAATCAGAACCCAAAAATCAGAATGAGTTAGAAGGATATGGAAAGGATTTTCATTACCTTGTATATCCTTCCAAACAAGCAGGAATCGATTGTACAACCAAGGGCCCCCATTCCCTATATTTTCAAAATCAACATTATTAAAAAACCGAAACAGATATCTTTTTGCCTCTAATTCCATAATAGATACCCCTCTAAAGGATGCCATAAATCTGTCAAAGAGGTCTGCATATTCTGAAAATTGATTGGATTGCATGTGAGAAACATCCCCACCATACAGAAATCATAAGTGACGATCGGAATATTTTTGGAGTTCTTAATAGGGATAAGAACATCTTCTTCTTCATTCATAGTCAATTGACGCGGATCATCTTCCATGAAGAAAGAAAAAGAAGAAGTTAGATTTAAGGAAGAGAAAAATGCGAGAATATCGAGTTATAAAATGACTACAGATGAAGCTTACTTAATTAAAATATCTTTATATTTTATTAAATCTATTTTTTTTAATTAATCTATTAAAAAAATAATTGCCTTGAATAATTTATACCATAAGTCTTTATTGTTTCAATTTACATATCATTCGGTTTTTATTATTTTAAATATTTTTACATTTAGTTTTTTTAATTAAAATTAAAATAAATTTATTAATGTTTTTTTAATAGAAATACTAAAAAATTTAATTTTATAAAATATAAAAATAATTATTGTGTTTGGTAATAATAAAAAAAAGATAAAATTTTGACGGAAAATTAATATATACTCATTAATTTTTTCTAAGTAATTGATAATTTTAGATAAAATAATTTTTCAGATATGACAAATAAAAATGGACAGTGAAAATATATAATTTTAAAAATAATAAAATATATCTATATATCTTTTTTTTTTTTTTTACATAATATATCTATATATCTTAAACTTAGTAAAAGGTTAAAATCATATTGGAAAAATAAAAGAAAATATACCGTGCATTTGCATGGACATATAGCTGGTGTTCATAAATGCGTGTGGAGTGACAACCACAGCATTTCCACGTTGACTATTCCAAAACGTTTTTCTGGATTTCCAGAAATATCAACCTGTGGGGCCCACTTGTCGTGTGAAACCACATACCTCTACTATTTCACTTTCTTTGTTTATTTATTTGTTTTAGACATTTACGCAGAATATCATTAAAATATTATACCATTATCTTCTAAAGCAGTTGGTGTTTCAATTATTTCTTGGTCCCAATTATTGATGACATCATAGTAATGACGTCATTTATTTCAGCCGCGTGTTACCAGCTCTTTGTATAATTTTTTGTCCCACGTGAGTCTCCACGAGGAGCAAATTAAAAAAATAAAAATAAAAAATAAATAAATAGATGAAACAAGTCAAGGATAAGGTTTTGGATTTATTTATTTTTTGTTTTTGAAATATCTGTAATTATTTATTTAAAATTAAAATAAATGTTTGAGCTTCCTTCTTTATTTTAATAAAAATTTCTATATTTTTACCTTAAAAAAAATGGAAGAGTTAACTTTTATTCTTATAAGTTAATCTCACAAAATTTGACTTTTTTATTCTGATATTTTTTAGCATTATAATTAAATAATTTAGTAATTATTTTTTTGTATTATCTAATAAAAATTTGGAAACATATTTGTCGATAAAGAAATTAAATCACTTTTAAGAAAAATAATTTTATTTTTTTAGAAGTTAAATTTATATATATTAAAAATTTTATTAATGTTACATATATTAATTAAACTCCTTTTTTTAACATTATCATCAACAACTGAAAAATAATTATTCTTTTAGAATTTTTTTTAAATATATTTTCTACATATCCTTTATTAAAACATTTGATGTTTTATGTTTGTATATGCCATAAATGATGTTTTTTATTTATTTTTTGATAGAGTTAATACATAAGAGATTAGGGGAGTTGAAACTAAAATCTCATAGTTAAATTTTAAATTATTTATTTTAACTCTATATATAACCTTCTAACATGGAATAGTAATATTTGATATATACAAATAAAAATAAAAAAAGATTTCTAACTTCTTATAAGTGTGAAGCACAATTCGCATTCATATGAATATATTCATTAAGTCGAATATACTAGCAAAATGAAATGAAGAATTATTAACTTAAGTATTAATCAAATATGAAGAAAATTGACAGAGCCGAAACTGAGTTGAAGTGTGACCGGTCAATCTGCAAAAGAGAAAGAGGAAGGTGGTTGGTACTTTTGGACAGTTATTCTGACGCTCAAGTCAGTAATTTGTTAGAAAGGGAGAGTGTAATAGATACATTGACTTCAGAATGAGTATATAAGAATGTGTACCTTGAATTCTGTATATCCTTTATTTTTATATTGTAAAAAGATGGATTTAGTTAGCAAATCTCTTAGAAACCCGACTGTTACCAGCTAGTAGATAAGGAATCCCGAAATTATAGTTGTAATGGAGATTTGTAAGATTATATCCTCTAATGGTAACTTTGTATTATGAAAGACTCAACCGGCTCAAGAGAGAGCGAATTTTCTGTCGTGTCAACCATTTATAATGTCTAGGTTTTCTTTCTTATGGATAAGACTTTAGCGGTCATGTGTCATAGTTTATCAAGGTCTTGCCACATGGCCCTATCTCATAGTGACAGCTCACTACATATTTTGAGCGAATACTATACCGTATTAGAGATTCCCCCACTTGTCTTCGACTCTTCAGATTTGAAGATTACAGTTGTCTTCACAATCTTAGACATGTGGCATGCACGAGTTGGCTCTCCATACCATGTCTCTTTGCTTGTTTCTAAACATAAACGTTGATTATCTTACTTCTCAAGCGTATTTAAACCTGTCATCGAAACCATAGTATAAAACCCCTCTCTTGCTATTACCACTTTTGCTCTCAATTGCACTCTACTCTTCAAAAAAGACTCAACCACTCGTTCATCTCTAAATCCTTCATTCTCTAAAAGGTATTTCCTATTTATCAAGATAAATAGGACTTCTTCTTCTTCATCTTCTTCTTTGTCTTCTTCTTCTTCGTCATCTTCTTCTGGTGGAGGTTCCACCTCGAGCTCTTCCTCTAGCAGCCCCATCCATGCTCCACATCCTATCATTCTGTTGAGGGTAGTCCATAATAACGACAGCTTCCTAGTGAATGACATCCCATAAGTGTTGACTGAGAGAGATGTAGATCGACGCACGACAATACCAAAACTCTCAAGAGTTTTTCTGGGTTTAGGCTCCACAGCTGAATGTTTGTGTTGATGACTAGATCCATGCTGAAGATACTATCATGGTATACGAAGAATCGCTGAAGGCAAGTCTTCGATTCCCATTGGACATGTTCTTTATTGATGTCTTCCACTTCCAAAAATTTTTGATCGCCCAATTGCACCTGAATGGCTGGAGGATTCTAGTAGTTTTTCATTTTGTCTGCTTCAATAACAACATTGAGCTAAGCGTAGCCCTCTTTTCCCAATTTTACCAGCTAGGAACTCGAAAGAATGAAGAGTTTTGGTTCTTTAGTGGAAAGAAATGCCATGCCCTCTTTGACCGGATCCCCTCTTCTCTGAAGCGCTGGAAGAACAAGCTTTTCATCCTTCGCCACAGGGTGTTCGAGGGTTTTGGACAATTGCACACTAGCTGGAACATACATGTGGAGCTTAGAAAGGATGGCATCCCACCATGAAGGTACAAGGAAGAGGCTTTGGACTTCCTCTAGAGAATGGCCTTGACCCAAAGGGTATACATCTACGCTCCAGATCCCATCATTCAGTTAAGGGCGGTCCATGATAATGACACGCTCCTAGTGAACGACATCCCATTTGTGCTGACTGATAGGGGTGTAGACCGACTATATGAAAATTACCATATCTCTTGAGAGTTTCTTTGAGTTTACACTCGACACCCGAACATTTGTGCTAATGACTAGATCCCTACTGAGGATACCATTATGGTATATGAAGAAGTGCTGAAGGCAAGTCTCCAATTCCCACTGGACCCATTCTTTGTTGACGTCCTCCTCTTCCACAAGCTGTTGATCGCCTAATTGCACCCGAACGGCTGAAGGATTCTTGTAGCTTTTCACTTTGTTTGCTTCAATAACAATATTGAGCCGAGTGTAGCCTTCTTTTCCCAGTTGTACCTATTGGGAACCCGAAAGAATAAAGACTTCCCTCTTCTTTGAAGCGCCGAAAGGACAAGTTTTTTATTCTTCGCCACACGCGTTCGAAAGTTTTGGACAACTGTGAACCAGCTGGAAGATATATGTGGATCTTAGAAAGGATGAGTCCCACCACAAATGGACGAGGAAGAGGCTTTGGACTTCCTTTAGAGGACGACCTCAACCCAAAGGGTAGACATCAACGTGGCAGTGAGGAACTCCATTATGTCCTGGCAAAGTCATTACCAGGCAGAATAGGCTCGGCCACCTCATCCGCCTGGCCTTCAAAACCCTCAGGAAAATATTCCCCATGCCATAGAATAGGGTACTTTTCTTTCTAAATTTAGTTGTCCTTAAAACTTCGTTACTTACTTTCTTTTTGCTCTATGCAGGCATGGCTAGAAAAAAGAATAAATTTGTCGAAGCGACACGTGCTACTCGCAAGGGTAAAGCTACCACTGGAACATCTGGTCCCTTTCCAAAGTGGGCACATTAGGAAGAAGAGATCATCATGCTTCCTTCTCCTCCTCCTCCTCAACCTGCAACCAAGGAACGAACCACAACTCAACTCAAGTCTTCCTCAAGGAACACTCCTTCACTAGCCCAAGTCTAAACTGAGACATCGTAAGAAGAGGTTGAAACTGGAGCCACATAGCCTCAGGGCATCCAACATCTGGTGTTGGCAGTGACCCGGATGACCACACTTCACGAGGAACCCCGACTTTCAGTCCTCACAGTTAAGAATGCCCCGAAATTTAGGGACCATCATTGCATGAACGAGGTTGAGATAGACGATCTCTATGACAATATCATTCACTTCGTGATGGAGAGTGCCTTGTCTGCATATATGGCCAAGGAGCAGAACAAGGCTCTAAGGAGAGAGTTCGAGGCACAGGAGATGGACAAAAACCTCATTCAGAAGGAGTGCTCGAGGCTAAAGGCTTAGGTTATAGAGGTGGAAAATACAATGAAAGAGACTCTAGAGTTTGTAGACAAGCTCCAGGCAAACCTGGACAAATCTAATGATGTAAAAACCATATTGAGGCTCGAGCCAAGACTGCTGAGGATCAAGTGATTGATCTTCAATAGCGTGTCCCAGAGCTACAATCTCAGGTAGAGAAGAACCGAACCACCACAAAAAGGGTGGTTGAACTGGAGGCTTAGCTCCAACAGACGGTGGCTCGGGGCAGGAAGATGTTTTTCCAAGGTCAGGACTCTATTAAGAAAGAGTTCACCAGGCAATTTCTCGGGGAGGACTTCTCTTGGATTGATAACAAATTCCCGGATGAGGAGGATAAAGATGAGGAGGGGAAGGAGCAAACTGAGGACAACCCCACTGACTGAGTCTCAGCAGATAATGTAATAGACGTAGAGAATACCAAAGTAATAGAGACTCAGGAGAAGGAGTCTGAGAATGACCCTCCCATGTAATTTTCTTTGTTTTTAATGAAAGATTTTGACTTTCATCTTGTCTTTATTTTTTCCAAGTATTTTTAGGATCGGTACTCGACCAAAAACGAACATAACCAAAACTCTCTTCCAGTTATTTTTCTCAAACTAATTGCCAAATAAAACTTAAATAACTTAGATAATTATATTAACGGATCTAATGCTCGGTCAAGTGCCTAGCAGTTACCCGCCTTGTGGCCTTGGCATAAAATGCCTTAGAAATTTAATTAACAGAACTAACACCCAGTCAAGTACTTGGCAGTCACCCGCCTTGTGGTCTTGGGATAAAATGCCTTAGAATAAATCATTAACAGGGATAACACCCGATCATTAGCCTGGCGGTTATCCTCCTTATAGCTTATGCATAAAATGCCTTAGAATAAATTGTTAACGAAACTAACGCTCGGTCATTAGCTTAGCGATTACACACCTTATGGCTTATCTCTGAACAATACTTAATCATCGACTCTTAATTTTGGCAAACCCTTGTTCCTCATAACTGAATAATACACAATACATGAAAAAATATCTCGTTAATATTTATTGATAAAATTTGCGTAAATTACAGATATTCTAAGAATGGAGAATGAATCAGCCATCTAACTTGGCAAACTTATAAGCCTGATAGAGCATATTTTAGTCCATTTTATCATTATGTTCTTGATGTTTATTTACATCTTTTCTACTTAATTTTGTGGTTTTAATTATGTTTTGCAGATATTAGGTGTAAAGAGACAATCTGAAGAAAATGCTCTTAAAATTGCTAAAAAGTGCCAAATATGAAAAGTGCCAAAAAAAGAAAGTTTCCAAATAAGGAAAGTTTTCAGAACAGGAAAGTTTTCAAATGAGGAAAGTACAGAAGCAAAAGCAAACAAGGAAAGCTCAGTCAGAAGATTATTTCAAATTCAAATCGCAGATCTTTCTTTCCTTGTTCAAAGATGTGCACACACTGCAGCAGTCATATCTTCCTATTTAGGCAGCAAGATCTCAAAGAGATGCTCTTCCTCTTCTGCATTCAATATTCAAATTTCAAAAGAGGCTCCACCTAAAAAGGAATGTATGGACAAGCATATCTTCCCCTTTGAAGATCAAAATTTGTGCATCCTTCCTATTCAGAAACAATCTGCGCAATTTCCTCTTCTGAGAGCCATCTGCGCGCCACCTTCCTTTTCTGCAACAACTTGGGCAGCAAGTTGCACATGGGCAGCACCTTGGGCAGCCTCTACACTAATTAGGAAGTAAGATCAGCATCTAAACTTATTTAGGAAGCATAATTTGCGCCTCCTTCCCTTTCTGAGACCAAACCGCGCGCACCAACTTCCATCCGCAGTGCATTTTCGCGCAGCCTTCCTTCTGAAGCCGAAAAGCGCGATTCTTTCCTTTTCAGACACATCTTGGGCAAAAAATACCTCTTGGGCAGTAAGTATGACCTAGGGCCACACTTTTCAACTATAAAAAGCCACATAGGAAGCCTCTACATGGTCTTTAAGCTCCCCTTGGGAGACACCTACGAAATTCACATCTCTTCTTTTACCTTTTTCTTTTCTTTTATTTTTGGTTTTATTTCAGCCATGAGAGGCTGAAATATTTTATTCTAGTTGAGGATTGGTTGAAACTAAGGTTGTTTAATGGGTTGTGAGATCTGAACATAAATTATTGTCTTTGGTTTTGTTCAATATTTATGCAATTGATGCTTTAATTATATGATTACTTTGTTGTTTTGATCAAATTGGCCACTTGATTTTAATTGCAAAGTTAATTGATTGTTAGTTGGGATTATTTTTAGTCCGTAATTGCTGGAAATATTCTGACCTTAGAACACTTGGCGTAAAAACCAAGAAATTGCATGATCTATCGTTATCTCCATACGTTTGGGTAGCTAGGATTGGATCTCTCTATTTCTTTATGCAATTGACAATTGTTTTGATGCCTATGGCCCAAGGACGTTCCTTGGCAATTTGTTAATTAGTAATTAATTAGAGGACGTTCCCTAATTAATTTAATCATAAGGAGAGACATGGTGGTGAGAAGCGTCTTCCACCCCCATAACTAATCTATTGAACCAATCGAGATAATTTAAGTTTCAATGATCAACTCAAACAACCAAAGTGGATCCATATCTTCAACTAGGCTTTTCTCATATTGATTTACTCTTTTTATTTTAATTATTTGCTTTCTATTATTACTCTCATTATTAGTTACTACAATCAATCTCAAACCCCCCCATTTTACTTTTACTGCAATTTATTTTTATTCCACTTTCAGTTTTATCTCGTTTCAGTTTATTTTGCTTTCCGTTTATATCTCATTTGAGTTTATCTCATTTTCAGTTTTTATCTCATTTTTTGTTTATCTCATGGTTTCAGTTAATTTTATTGGTCTTGTTGAGAAAAATAAATAAGTAATCAATTCTCTGTGGATTCGATCCTTTCACCACTATCTGCAGTTGTAAAATTGTTGATAACCAGAGAGGTTATTTTTGACCGGCTTTGACAACCGCGAGTCAAAAATTGGCGCCGTTGCCGGGGAGTTGATCTAACTTGTTTACTTTTCTTTTAGGGCCAAATCTGCACTCAAGGACATTCTTCCTTAAGATTCCAAAAAAAAAAAAAAAAAAAAATTTGAGCACAAAAAGCTTCCATCGCAGATCTGAATCATGGATGAGGTAAGTACATCTAATCTTTCTTCTCAAATTCCTAACCTAGCCTCAAGTGTGAAAACCTACGTCTTAGAACTACGGGCTCGACGACTTGAGCTATCTCAGCCATGTAGGATATGTGCATATGTGGGACATCTAGCTTCTGAATGCCCTACACTTTATGAGGATGACCAACAAGCACATGCGTTTGGAAGATACTATGAACAGCCAAGGCATGATCCCTACCCTAACACATACAATCCATATTGGGGAGGCCAACCGAACTATGGCTACGCTGAGGCTAATGACTACCAGGACTATCAAGGATACCAAGCCCAACCAGCACCTCCAAGTTCAGACCCCGCCATTAGTGAGTTGGCAAAGACTTTGCAAATGATGCAACAGCAGCTGGATCAAATGGCCACCTCATTAAATGCGATCATGTTAAGAAGAGAGGAAGAGCTTCAAGATGTATGGGATGATGATGAAAGTTCACAAGTTCAAGAACAAGCTGCTGAAGAAACACAACCAGAAAACTGTTTGTCCAAACAAACTAGTGAAACAGAACCTGTTGATAATTTAGATATCATTGATTGTTTAAGTGAAAATATTTTTTATGTAAATCAAGATGATATACTAAATGATGATCTTTGCAGGAAAGAGAGCCAGAAAGAGCCAGAACTGAAAGAAACTAACTGTTACATCCAACAGGTGGACTGCGAACACGCACAGAACAAAGGAGAGCCAATCGCACCTCTTCAGATCAATCTTGCGCAGTCAGAAGGAACTCCAACTGAACCACCTCAGCTTGGACCGCAGGACAGTCCTGCAACTCTTCTAGTTGCACCTCTTCAACTTCCATTGCCTGAAACCCTCTCCAGTCCTCCATTGAAGACTATTCTTGCGCAAGATGAAAAAACTGAAATTCCTTTCATCCTTCCAATGCAAACAGTCCATGCCCAGGAGGAACAAATGGTAGTCCAATGGCCCAAACCAAAGGACCATGCAGATCAATGCCTTCCCAAACCTCCGGATAAGGTAGAGTTTGTTTTACCTGAATTCAGTACTAAATTGCAGCTAGCCATAGAGAAACATGAATTGGAATTCAAAGTGCTTCCCAATCATCTCAAAAATGCGAACATAAGGGCTAGAGGCACACCTCATCTGAAAGAGGAGGAGCTAATCATGTTACTTCATGAGTACATGGAAAAAGTAGGATGGGCTATGACAAAATCACAAGGAGTGCTACACTTTTTGCTCAATGCAGTTGGGACTCTTTTCCCTTCTCCAATTACTTGAGCCTTGATCAAGTGGATCGCACTATGCACACCACACCCAGGGGAGTACTCAGTTTCTTTTGCATTTTAATATTTCCTATACATTGAGGACAATGCATGATTTAGGTGTGGGGGTGCATATTTCTGAATTTTTACTTTTTGAGTTTATTTTTGCTTTGATTTTTAGTTTGCTTGCATTAGTTGAAATTTTTTCATTTTTGCTTTCAATAACACACACAAATAGCCACAGTTTTTTTTTATTTACTTTGTTTCTGTTTTTTTTTTAGATGCTTTACTCATCATATAGACTATGTTGGATGAGCTTTTCTTTCCACGACCCCATTGATGTTATGACTCTTTAAACTTATGTTCAATCAATTGCAGTGAGTTATATTCATGTTTGAGAATTGCCTTTTGAATTGAATCTTTGAGCTTTACATGGTGAAAAATATATTGATGACCCTCAATTGATGAGAATAAATTAAAAAATTGTGTGAATGAACTTAATGTGACTTGATTTAGCAATTGGTGTTGATTTACCCAAATTATTGAGAGAAAGAAAATTCAGCAAAGGCAAAGACCTCAAAAGCACAAATCTAAGATTGTTCCAATGGTTAAAAGACTATGAACAGAGCTAGTAGCCACTTGGAAAGGTGACCAACTGAGTAACTGGGGGTGGGTATCACAAATATGTACCTTCACGTAAAAAGGTTGGTGACTTTTTCAAGCAAGATCTAAAGTGCAAAAGTCTGAATAAAGTACTTCAAGGTAAGGGCAAGTCACTCTGAAAGCTAGAAAAAGTCTTATCTGAACAAAATGTGCATGTATGGTCTCTCTTGAGGAAAACAAATCCTAGCCATGGTAAGTAAAGGGAAACAAGGAAAGAAGGTGAGTAATCTTCATGCATATATTCTTCACTGCAATGATTCAAAATAGGTGTCTAGAGTAAGAGCTTAAGTGGAAATAAGGATCACGTAGCAAAGAAAGCTTATTTGACTATGTTTATTTGCTTGAGGACAAGCAAAAAGGTAGGTGTGGGGGTATTTGATAGAGCATATTTTAGTCCATTTTATCATTATGTTCTTGATGTTTATTTACATCTTTTCTACTTAATTTTGTGGTTTTAATTATGTTTTGCAGATATTAGGTGTAAAGAGACAATCTGAAGAAAATGCTCTTAAAACTGCTAAAAAGTGCCAAATATGAAAAGTGCCAAAAAAGGAAAGTTTCCAAATAAGGAAAGTTTTCAGAAAAGGAAAGTTTTCAAATGAGGAAAGTGCAGAAGCAAAAGCAAACAAGGAACGCTCAGTCAGAAGATTATTTGAAATTCAAATCGCAGATCTTTCTTTCCTTGTTCAAAGATGTGCACACACTGTAGCAGTCATATCTTCCTATTTAGGCAGCAAGATCTCAAAGAGATGCTCTTCCTCTTCTGCATTCAATATTCAAATTTCAAAAGAGGCTCCACCTAAAAAGGAATGTATGGACAAGCATATCTTCCCCTTTGAAGATCAAAATTCGTGCATCCTTCCTATTCAGAAACAATCTGCGCAATTTCCTCTTCTGAGAGCCATCTGCGCGCCACCTTCCTTTTCTGCAACAACTTGGGCAGCAAGTTGCACATGGGCAGCACCTTGGGCAGCCTCTACACTAATTAGGAAGTAAGATCAGCATCTAAACTTATTTAGGAAGCATAATCTGCGCCTCCTTCCCTTTCTGAGACCAAACCGCGCGCACCAACTTCCTTCCGCAGTGCATTTTCGCGCAGCCTTCCTTCTGAAGCCGAAAAGCGCGATTCTTTCCTTTTCAGACACATCTTGGGCAAAAAATACCTCTTGGGCAGTAAGTATGACCTAGGGCAACACTTTTCAACTATAAAAAGCCACATAGGAAGCCTCTACATGGTCTTTAAGCTCCCCTTGGGAGACACCTACGAAATTCACATCTCTTCTTTTACCTTTTTCTTTTCTTTTATTTTTGGTTTTATTTCAGCCATGAGAGGCTGAAATATTTTATTCTAGTTGAGGATTGGTTGAAACTAAGTTTGTTTAATGGGTTGTGAGATCTGAACATAAATTATTGTCTTTGGTTTTGTTCAATATTTATGCAATTAATGCTTTAATTATATGATTACTTTGTTGTTTTGATCAAATTGGCCACTTGATTTTAATTGCAAAGTTAATTGATTGTTAGTTGGGATTATTTTTAGTCCGTAATTGCTGGAAATATTCTGACCTTAGAACACTTGGCGTAAAAACCAAGAAATTGCATGATCTAGCGTTATCTCCATACGTTTGGGTAGCTAGGATTGGATCTCTCTATTTCTTTATGCAATTGACAATTGTTTTGATGCCTATGGCCCAAGGACGTTCCTTGGCAATTTGTTAATTAGTAATTAATTAGAGGATGTTTTCTAATTAATTTAATCATAAGGAGAGACATGGTGGTGAGAAGCGTCTTCCACCCCCATAACTAATCTATTGAACCAATCGAGATAATTTAAGTTTCAATGATCAACTCAAACAACCAAAGTGGATCCATATCTTCAACTAGGCTTTTCTCATATTGATTTACTCTTTTTATTTTAATTATTTGCTTTCTATTATTACTCTCATTATTAGTTACTACAATCAATCTCAAACCCCCCCATTTTACTTTTACTGCAATTTATTTTTATTCCACTTTCAGTTTTATCTCGTTTCAGTTTATTTTGCTTTCCGTTTATATCTCATTTGAGTTTATCTCATTTTCAGTTTTTATCTCATTTTTTGTTTATCTCCTTTCACCACTATCTGCAGTTGTAAAATTGTTGATAACCAGAGAGGTTATTTTTGACCGGCTTCGACAACCGCGAGTCAAAGCCCTAGGGCAAATAACCTTCGAGACCCTAAACGGTCCTTTCTAGTTTTCACCCAACTTACTAGAATCGGCACTACTGCCTGTAACATCAGTCCTTTTAAGAACTAAATCTCCTACATCAAAGACTCGAGTTTTGACTCTATGGTTGAACATTTAGGACATTTTGTTCTTGTAGACCACCATTCTAATCATAGCTTGCTCTCGTAAAAACTCGACTTGTTCAAGGTTGAATTGCATCTCTTTGGGGTCCCTTAAGGACTCAGGGTGTTAAGTTTTGAAACTGCTTACTTGGACCTCCACGGGAATTATTGCTTCAGCCCTATATACCAGTGAGAATAGAGTTTCCCATGTGGCTGCTCTTGGGATTGTTTTGTACACCTAGAGAGATGTGAGATAACTCCTTAGGTCAGTTGTCTTTGGCTTTGTGAAGCCTTTTCTTCAAACCTTGTAAGATTGTCCTGTTTGCAATCTCAATCATGTCGTTGGTTTGAGGATGGTATGCTGAGCTGAATCTTAGTTCAATCTCCCATTTCCTACAGAAGCCTTTAAATTTGAAACTCACAAACTGAGTTCCATTATCAGTGATAACTACCTTGGGATTCCAAAATGGGTGAATATGTTTTTACTAACGAAGGAGATTGCCTATTGCATAGTGATGGACTGGACTGTCTCTACCTCGGCCCATTTGCTGAAATGGTCAACTACTATAATCACAAACTTCCTTAACCCAGTTGCTTTTAGGAATAGGCCAAGGATGTCTAGCCACCATTGGAAAAAGGGCTAAGGGCTTTCGATTGCTACTCGCATTTCACAAGGGGTTCGAGGAATGCTTGGATGCACTTGACACTGTCGGTACTTTTGGACGAGCTGCTTTGAATCCTACATTACTGTTGGCCAATAATATCCTTATCTAAATGCCTTCTAGGCAGTCGTCCAAACTCCTTCATGGCTTCCGCAATCTTCTTCATGGATATCTCTGAGGATACTTCGACCATCATCCTCTATTATGCATCGTAAGCATGTTTGTATTAACGACCTCCTATACAACCAACCATATATTATTGCATATTTAGAGGACCTTCTCATTACCTGTTTGGCCGATAATTCGTATATCGACAACTCATCCTCCATTAGGAATCTGTACATCGGAGTCATCCATGATTCTCCCTCCTCGATGGGTAAAGACTCCTCTTCATCAGTTGTTGGAGTGTATAGTACTTCAAATTAGAATGGCTGAGTCAACTGCTGCTCGCCTACCACTGGCATCTTTGCCAACTAATCAATTGCCTTGTTATTGCTCCTAGCCATTTGGTGAAGTTGACAGTCACCTTACCTGTCTTTGATCCTCATCCTTAAGAACTGGAGTTTCTCTTCATATTTGATGAGACTTGGATCCCGGACTTTGAACTTTCCCTGATAGTCATTAACAACTAATTGTGAATCACTAAAATAATAGACTTTTATATACTTATTTTTGCGATAATCCTTAATGCCATGATCATAGCCTCATACTCAGCTACATTGTTGGTGGTATTGAAGGCGAGCTTTGCTACATACCGAAGCTTTATTCCCGTTTGACTTTGTAGAAGGATTCCAATTCTAGAACCTCCTACTCCATAAGCACCATCTGTCCATACCTTCCATTCTTCGACTAGCGGTTTAGAGGTCTCGAAGGGTGGAATCATTTCTGCAATAAAGTCAACTATAGCCTGAGCTTTCATCGCATTTCTAGGGACATACTTGATGCCATATTTTGATAGCATCACCGTGCAAGTAGACCACTGCCCTGATAGTTCTGGCCTATGAAGTATCTTTTGTAAAGGATAGTTTGTCCTTACCTCTATGGTATGAGACTCAAAGTAGGGATGCAACTTTATGGCAGACATCAGGACTGTGAAAGCGAACTTCTCGAGAGGGGGATAATTCAATTCTACCCCTTTCAAGACCTGGCTAGCATAGTAGATGGGGCTTCACTCTCCCTTATTCTCTCATATAAGCACGGAGCTCACTGTTTCCTACGTAACAGATAGATACAAAAACAAAGTCACACCTTCGATAGGTGAGCTTAGCAAAGGAGAAGAAAAAAGTTTTGAAATTTTCAAATGCTTCCATGCACTCTTCCCTCCACACAAACTTGTTTTTGCCTTTGAAATCGGCCAAAAGCTGTGACTCGCCCATTTAGCTTCTGTATGTCATTTGTATACTTGGGTGCTTCCATATCTTGGATGGCTTTAATTTATCTGGGTTTGCTTCTATGCCACTTTTGGAGACTATATATCCTAGAAAATTTTCTTTCCGTACCCTCAAAGTATATTTTTCAAGGTTAAGCTTCATACTTGCCTTATCCAGTACGTTAAAAACCATCTGGATGTCACCTGGGTGATCTTCTAAGGTTCAATTTTTCACCACCATGTCGTCCACATACACTTTCAACCATCATTCCCACTAAATCTTTGAAAATGCTTGACACCAACCTTTGATAGGTTGCCCTTACATTCTTTAACCCAAATGACATTACCTTGTAATAAAAAAACCCTTCATTCGTGATGAAAGAAGTTTTTTTCTGCATCCTCAAAGTCCATTAAGATCTGGTGATAACCTGAAATGGCATCTAAGAAAGAGACCACGACATGGCTTGAGGTAGAGTCTATTAATCTGTTGATAGACGGGAGTGGATAGTGATCTTTTGAATATGCCTTATTCAGACCACTGAATCCATGCACATCCTCCACTTTCCATTTTTCTTTTTAACTAGTATTACATTAGCGAGCCATGTAGGATATTGGACCTCTTTTATTAGTCCTGTACTTAAGAGCTTGTTAACCTCCTCCTTAATCACCTGTTGTCTCTTCACTAAATTTTCTTTGCTTTTGCTTTATCGATTTTATTGTCTCATCGATAAATAATTTATGGGTGATTATAGTCGGATCTACACATGTCACATCTTTTAGAGACCAAGCGAAAGTCGTCATTTTGTATTTTAGTAATTCTATTAAATTGTGTCTTACTTCATAGCTTAATGCAGTTCCAAAGCATACCTTTTTATTAGTTTCTAGTTAGAATTCTTCTATTGGGTATGCTGGTTCTGGCTTTCTGTGAGAATTTAGTTTTTCTAATAGACCGATAGGCATCGTTGCCTCGAACAACAACTAATCCTCCTAGAACTGGCAATTTTAAACACGTATCACCCATGTTAATAACTCTCCCATGGTATTTTAAGACTGGGCGATCGAGTATTATATTGTAGGCGAGTGGAATGTCTACCACCGAAAACTCTGCATACAACTCTCACTTATGCTTCTCATCCCCCAGCACAAGAGGGCGATTAATGGTGCCCAGCACTGCCATGGTTTTGTCCCCTAATCCCACTAATGGATATGAGACTTTAGCAAGGTTATTTTTATCTAAACTTAACTTATTAAAAACTTCTAAAATAATTAGGTTGACGGAACTACTTGTGTCAACTAAGACTCACCTTATGCCATACCTATTCAAACAAATACTGATGATTAATGGGTCATTGTGAAAAAACCTTGTCACCTTATCTACAGGTCTGAACTTTATCCTTATTTTGCCCATGGTTCTTACTCTACAGATAAGACGTCCTCAGCGACAAGCTTGTTCTTACCCTTACCATCATTAGGGCTACTTGCAATCACATGTATAACCCCAACAGATTCATTGTCAATGGTATTTTCAAGAGTTCTTACCTCAAGCTCTAGTCTCCTTTCCTCTCTATCCTTTTTGGTGAACTTTTGGAGTGTGTCATCCCTTATTAGTCTCTCAATTTTATCTTTTAGCTACTGACATTCCTCTGTTGTATGCCCATGATCTTCATGGAATCGGTAGTATTTGGTCTTGTCTCGTCTGCTAGCTTTATTAAGGTTGAGCTTAGACGGCCACCTAACCTCTTTATCATTTTTCCTTATCCATATCAAAATGTGTGT
This sequence comes from Manihot esculenta, assembly GCF_001659605.2. Classification (NCBI taxonomy): domain Eukaryota; kingdom Viridiplantae; phylum Streptophyta; class Magnoliopsida; order Malpighiales; family Euphorbiaceae; genus Manihot; species Manihot esculenta. Next base: position 10,587,961 of record NC_035172.2, read on the forward strand.
TCGTAAGTCATTCAATGGTGTATAGTTCTTGCACTTACCTCGATCGCCCCTTCCTCGAAACATTGGATAATTCTTGCGATCTCGTTTATAGCCTAGTGATCAAACGTAATTTCAACACATTTTTCATACTATTCTTAGCACTTAATTAAGTATTTTTTTAGCTAATTTTATAATTTTGGTCATGTTTTGCAGAAGAGCATAAAGAGAAGAAGATTTGATGAAAAGTAGTTAAAAGTGTGGAAATTAACTTGACCAGTCGATTTGGGCAAACCTTCCATTGTACTGCACAGAAACCCGAAACTGTCCAGACCTACATAACATTTTCAGATAGTGGATTTGCCCAAGTGATTTGCTCAAACCAACTGGGCAAATCGACAGATTTCATAGAACCTGACAATAGTGGGAAAATTTTCAGATTTGAAAATAAGAAGATCAATTCTTCTCATTAAAAGCTATGGGACCCACACGATTTCTCCTCCTTCAGTATGGTACCAAATCCTCCTCAAATCAAGGAGTTCTATCCTTGGAAGAAACATATTAAAGAAAGAATTCCTAATTCAAAGCAAAGAAGGATTTCTAATTCAAAGCAAAGAAGAATTCCTATTCCCAAAAGGACTCTACTAGGTTTAAGCACCTATATAAGCCTATCATTAAGGACAACCGTAGAGAACCATCTCTTCTCCAGCACCAAATCTGCTTCTTCTCTTCTTTTCTCTTTTGTATTTTCTTTCAAAAACCATGAGTGGCTATGACTATACGGTTGTCGAAGCCGGTCAAAGATAACCTTTTTGGTTATCAACAATTTTACAACTGCAGATAGAGGCAAAAGGATCGAATCCACAGGGAATTGATACTTACTTATTTTCCTTAACAAGACCAAGAAAATAAACTGAAAATAAATAAACTGAAAGCAAAATAAAAAGAGAGTTTTGAGATTGATTCAATTAAACTAATAATGAAAGCAATAAAGTAAAGCAAATAATAAAATAAAGAGATTCAAATATGAGAAAAGCTCTAGTTAAAGAATTGGATCCATTTCAGTTGTTGGAATTGATCATTGTTACTTAGGTTCCTTTGTTTGATTCAATAAATTAGTTATGGAGATGGAAGACGTTTCTCACCACCATATCCCTCCTTAAGTATAAATCAATTAGGGAATATCCTCTAATTAATTACTAATCAACAAGTTGCCAAGGAACGTCCTTGGGCCTTAGGCATCTAACAACTGTCAATTGCATTAAGAAATAGAGAGACCTAATTCTAGCTACCCAAACGCATGGTGATATCGCTAGATCATGCAATTTCCTTAGTTTTTACACCAAGAGTTACTAGTGTTTGAATAATCCAAGCAATTACGGATTTAAAACTATCCAAACTAACAATTTATTACCTTGCAATCAAGAATCAATTGGCCTTATTGATCAAAATAACAAAGCAACAATGGAATTAAGCATGAGATTGCATGAATATTGAAAAACAAAAGATAAACAATGTGTGTTCAGATCTCCCAATCCATAAAACAACTAAGTATCAACCAATCTTCAACTAGAAATAAAAGGTTTCAGCCACTCATGGCTGAAACAAAACCAAAAATAAAGAAAGAGATGAAGAAGATATGTGGCCACTTGCAATCTCGTATGTGTTTTCAAGGGAGAGTAAAAAAAGGGTGGGGGAGCTCCTTATGTGTCTTTTTATAGTTGAAAGTGTTGCACTAGGTCTCCTTGATGAGGTGGAGCCTTCTTTTGAATTTTGAATTTTGAATCTTGATTACTTAGGGGGCAAGTATGTCTTCTTGAGATTTGGCTTCCTAAACAAGCTGAATTTTGAATTTTGAATTTTGAATGTGCATCTTCTTGAGATTTGGCTTCTTGAATAAGGAAAAGATTTCTTGAAGATTTGAAATTTGAATTTCAAATTACTTTCCTTATTTGTCTCCTCTCAAGTTGCAACTTGACATGCTTGCTCTCCATTGTTCCATTTTAGGCAGTTTTAAGGGCATTTTCTCCAAATTACCTCTTTACACCATTTTCTGCAAAATAAGATCAAAATCATAAAATTAGGCAGAAAAAGTGTAAATTAACATCAATAATATCATGATAAAGTGGTCTAAATTTGGACTGATCAGGCTAAATACTTTATTTCTAGTTGAAGTTAGAGTGAAATTTCAATTTCTATATGAATTGGGAGATCTAAACTTTAATATTTATACAAATTCTATTCTTCATATTATTATTGTTTTGTTATTTAGGGCTCCTTGTTCTTAATTTCAAAGTATTATATTGTTAGTTTGAATACTTGAAGTCCATAATTTCTTAGGTTATTCAAACATAAGTAACGATTAGTGTAACTACTAAGAAGTTGCATAATTTAACTCAAACCCACCACGCGGCTGGTCAGTTAGAATTAGGTCTTTCTAATACTTAAAAAAATTGATAAATTAAAATCTCAAAAATGTTCTTTGGGTGATTTGTTGACTAGAAATTAATCACCGAACGTTTTCTAATTAATTTAAAACCTAAGGAGAGATTGGTTATGTGGAATGTCTTCCATAACTATAACTAATTTATTGAAACGAATAAAAGTATTTTTATATCGATGATCAATTTTCAAAATGAAATGGATCTTACACTTCAACTAGACCTTGTTTATATTGATTTATTTCTCTTTTAATTATCGCTTCCTTTAAATTGCTTTGATTTTTATTTTTACTCATTATTAGAAAATCCTCCTCTTTTTATTTTTATTGTTTATTTTTCCCAGTTATTGTTTGGAAATTCTTAGTATAAATTCCCTATAGATTCAATCTTATTATCAATATACGCAATTCATATTTGTTGATATTAAATAGGTTATTTTTTGTGGCTTCAACACCCATCACCTCGCCTCTCTGGCTTCTGGTTTTATTTTGACTTGTCCTCTTATCTTCTCTCAGTGTTTGGACTTCATCATCCATACTTATGTACTTCTGAGCCTTATCCATCGGCTATTGATACTTAGTAGTGGGATTCTTAATCAGAGAGTCCATGAACTTATATTGTCAATTCCCTTCTTCAATGCCTCGTACGCTATTTCGTGATCCAATTCTTCAACCTGTATTGCTTTAATATTAAAATATGAGATGAAGCTCTCTAAATACTCACCTTCTCCCTGTTGGATTTTCTACAAGTCTAAGGAAAGCTTTTTAGAAGGTATGTAGATAATAAATTTAGACTTAAATAATATAACAAGCTGTGTAAAATTGTGAATAGAACCTAGACTCAGATTTTGGTACCCCTTTTGAGCAAAACCTGTGTAGATGGGAAGACTCAGCACAATACAAAATTATTGATGTCCTAAAGATGCATTGTTGTTCGGAAGATAGCCAGGTGACTCCTAAGGTCTACAGTCCCATCATATTTGTCTAAACTAGGCAGCTTGAACTTCTTGGAAAATGTCTCTGCAAGAACTTCCTCAGACAGAGAGAAAGCATCCTCCAAATCATAATCCTCCTCCTGCTCCTTTTGGTACCTTTGTATCGCACGAACCAGCTTCAAGTCAATGTCTTTTGGGATCTCGTCTGATGAATCCTCATCCTCCAGCTTAGCCTTCCCTTTGAACTAGGTTTGAATTGCTTCTGTTCGAGTCTTTGAGGTCTCGAAGGAAGCTTCCTCCCTTATTTAGGCAGCCATAGATGAGGCTTCCTCCCGAGTTTTATATTGCTCAAGAGTTGCTTGCAACTTTTGGAGCATTTGCCCATTATTCAAATTGTTGAGGTCTGCTCATTGACCAAAGAAGGAGTGTGTTATCCACTATCAAGGGTGGAGGAGAGGAGAGCTCCTTTGTTGGAAGCAAACTTAGCAATAGCTCATGAGTTTTCAGCCATTGCAAGAGTAAAGGGAAATGAAATGTATTTTTAGGGAAAAAATGAGTAGGAAATCTGATTTAATCAAAATGAACAAGAAGAATTCAATATGATCCTGGCAATGGAACCAAATGATACAGTCGAAAATGGGTTAAAGTGTGACCGATCAATCTGCAAAAGAGAAAAAGAGGGAGGTGGTTGGTGCCTATATGCAGTCACTTCGATGCTCAAATCAGTAATTTGCTAGAAAGGATGAGTGTAATAGACACTTTGAGCTTAGAATGAGTGCGTAAGAATGTGTATTTTAAACTATATATATACTTTGCTTTTATACTGTAAGAAGATGGAGCTAGTTAGCAAATCTCTTAGAAATCCGACTAACACCAACTAGTGGATAAAAGATATTGAGATTATAGGCATAATGGGAATTTGTAGATTATATCCTCAAACAGTAATTTCATAACAAGAAAGACTTGACCGGCTTAAGAGAGGGCGAGTCTTCTATTGTTCCGACCATTTATGATGTCCGGATCTTCTTTTTTATAGGTAAGACTTTTGCTTGCGACTGTATATCATAATTTATTAGAGTTTTGTCACATAATTCTGTCACATGGTGACAACTCACGACACACTTTGAGCAAATAATATAACATATCAAAAATTATTTTTGCTCCTTGAAGATAAAGAACTCATTTAAGTTAGAGATTCATAAAATTAAGAATTTAATATAGATTTGGGAAATAAGAGAACTAGGGATTTATATTTCTCAATCAAAAGTTTAACTATGCTTTAGACTCTTATTATAAAAATTATTAGATAAAATTATAATTTAATCTCTAAAATTTAATAGAATTTATAAATTAATTTTTATATTTTTAAAAAATAACTATTAATTAATTATTATAATTTAAAAAAATCAGCTATTATTAATGGATCTATCTTTATTCATAATCCATGGGTCTAAAAACGTGCTTCCTCAAATTCAGTTTAAATTAATTAACAGCGAATGGTCACTCGTCCATCTACAGTAAATATAGAGAATGTGGCAGGAAAGTGCGATCAAATTCAACATGTGAATTACGTGGGAAATGAAGAGCACAAAGAGAGAAGTTCAGACTGATATACTTTTTACCTACTAATGCAGACATCATCATTTGACAGTGAATCGATAAGTAATGTGTACACGTCATAATGCAGCCAAATATTTTCCTCATCAACAAATCTCTTCGATGTTTATCCAGAGAGCATCGAGAACCAGCGGTTCCTATCTTTTGTAGCTATGTAGATCAACCTCAACATCCCACTAAGCGGGCCTAAGCGAAAAGAGAAGGTTTCAAATATATAAATGTAAACATATAAAAATAATTTTTTTGTAGTTTAAAGTTTTGTGTATTGTTGAATTTCATGTTTAAAAAATTAAGATATTTTTTATAATCTCATTTTAAATATTAATTAAAATAATTTAAATTATTACTTATTATTTATAATTAAGAATAGTTACATTTAATTTTAATAAAATTTAAATTTAATAAAATGTTTTTCTCAATTACAAAATAATTATAAACAAAAACTAAAGAATGCATATAAAGTAAAAATTTTAAAATATATTTTTGTTGACTAAATATTTTGTGTTAAAATATTTTAATACCGGTAAATTATATTTTTAAAATAAAAAAATGATTTAGACTTAATTAATTTTAAAAATTAATTTAAAAAAAAAAACAGTATCTAAAACACTTATAAAAAATTTATTATTTTTATTTTAAACATACGTGGAATTCAATATATTCTTCCTAATCAAGTTGCGAGAAATGTAAGCATAAAATAAAATAAAAGAGACAAAAAAGCACGTTACTAAGAGAAAAATTGGTGAACAAAAAGATGGAGCGGAGCAGACTATTTATTTTTCTTTTGTTATATATATATATATATAACCTAGTAAAAATAATATGTATTAAAAATCTCTTTTAATAAAAAAAAATTATATATTAAACTTTCGAGCGATAGTAGATTAATTAATTTTTTTAATCAATATGATAATTACTAGGTTTTCTACACCTGGGGTAAGATCAGGTCTTAAATAAAAAGATAAGGTCTAAAATTCATTAGGCTTTTTTGGGCAAGACCAACCCAGTTTCGCAAGATTTGATCCGGACACATGGAGCAGACTGGGTTTATAGTAAGGTCGAGTCCAGCAGAAAGTATTCTAACTCGGTGACGTGACATGAAAGAAAATAGTTGATCCAGTCACTTTGCAGTTCTATCCGCATGCTCACTAGGAGAATTAAATGGCCGTCTAACGTGAAGAAAGATTCTAACACATCCGTATATATGGATTTGATTGACAGAGATAGGTGGCACCGTAGAAGAAAAGCGATTAGACGTTACATCTCTGAACATCACAATAAAATTACATTTCATAATAAATTAATAATAAAATTTCTTATTCTATTTCTTTTATCGATCCTTTAAATATATGTGCAGTTATAAGTTCTAATAGCTATCTTTTTATTATATAAAAAAAAGTAAATATGAAATTGAAATAAAATAAAATTGACTAAATTATGGAAATTTTATAGAGGATAACGTAGTATATACTTTTGGAAAATCTTAAACTATCCATAAAAATTATATAGAGATTAGATCACTATACTATCGGCAATATAAAATTCCTAGCCATTTTCATTGCACCTTCTAATTGGGCCCTTCTCTTCTTTAATTAACTGTGAGGGTTACATCCTTGAAGGTCAGTGGTATCTATCTCTGTGATTCAAACACGTTTTGTTTTCAAACTTGAAACCATATAAATGAGAGCATACATTTGTGGAATTATTGATTTGAGCTGAAAATTGATCACTACTTGACCTCTCCTATTGATCATCTTGAGAAAAAGAAAATACTTTCTCAGAAATGGTGAGATCTCCCTTCTTTGACAAAAATGGACTCAAGAAAGGTGCTTGGAGTCCTGAAGAAGACTACAAGTTAAGAACTTATATTGTGAGATATGGTCATTGGAACTGGCGTGAGCTTCCCAAGTTTGCAGGTAGATGGAGAACATTGATTTATTATTTTCAGATCTAGTTATGACAAGCTTTCTCTTTGGCCTGTCTTCATTATTTTCTCTCAGCAGGTTGATGAGAGAAGCTAACATAGAAGGGAATCTGATTTGGGTTTTGGATTTTACAGGACTACAAAGATGCGGCAAGAGTTGCAGACTAAGATGGATGAACTATCTTCGTCCAGGCGTAAAACATGGAAAATACTCCAAAGAAGAAGAGGATTTAATCATCAAATTACATAATCAATTAGGGAATAAGTAAGGATTTTTATTTATGAACATGTGTAATCATACAATCTCACTTCCTTTCCTCTTATATATACTGATAAATTTCTCCTTAATTACTTGAAGATGGTCAAGAATTGCTGCAGAATTACCAGGAAGAACAGACAATGAGATTAAAAATCACTGGCACACCCATCTGAAGAAACGCTCAAAGGAAAGCCAAAGAGAATCTGGGTTGAAAGAAAAATACTCAATTGAGCAATCAAGTGAAACTTCCCAATTGAATGGGGATCTGAAAGTTGAGAGTTTTGTCCCAAATACTCCTTCACACGCTATATTGGAAAGCTTCCCATTATCCCCAGCGCCTTCTTCTAGCGAAATTTCCCACTGGACCTCAGATTCTAATCTGGCTACACTATCTAGTACTAGTACAAGTTCAGACTGGATTGCAGCAGAAGATAGCCTCCCTTCATTTGAAACATTTGAAAATACAAGCGAAGATTTCTGGACCCAACCATTTGTTGCAGACCAAGATGGTTATAAATTCCCAATGCTAGATGAGGGACTTATATCTTCATTTTTGACAAGCTATGAAGATAGTATAGATTTGTTCTACAAGGTGATGCAAGAACTTCCAGGGAATTAAATAGTTCAGGCTTTCATCTCCCTTGTGATCTTGGAAGATATTTTGTAAATGTTATTGTGCACGCTTCCGCGGAACGAAAGGAATTGAATAATCCATTCAAGACATCACCATGAGAAGGTTATGTAACAGTTCGATATGTATGCATATGATAATAGGCGTAATTGAAGGGATTTCTTTATAAAATTTTGATTGAAAGTTGATAGCAACAAAAGCGCCCAGTATGGTTAAAGTCATGCAACATTAATTAGAAGCACTTTTCTTTCCTCCAATTCATAAAAGCAGATACCCAGTTGTCAAAATAGCTTTACATACAGATTTTTTTTTTTTTTTTTTTTTTTTTGCCCTAATTATACTCCATGTGAATTTTAACCCTTCTCTTGGAATAAATAATTTTGTGCAATTTAATTTTTTTTTAAATTTTCTTAGTTAAATTAAAAATATTAATTATTTTAATTTAAGAAGTTTTTATTTAAAATAAATAAATTTTTACATAATTTTACAATAATTCATTCAATTTTTTTCTTATAAAAGAAATTATACTAAATAAAAGGTAAAAAATGTTAATGAATGGTAGATGGTGGAATTCATATATTAACCATACATTTACAACTACAAAGGCAAATAGACATTGGAAGCTATCAAGAAATTTATGTTGTATGTATTATAGTTTTATTATTGATGGGCCGAAATGAAACTGTGCTATAATTGACTAAATCTGTAAAAAAGAGAATGTGAGTTGGTTAGCGTCTCAGTAAACTGGAGAACAAGGCAAATGTAAAACTTGACAATAGTAGTATAAGAAAATTGCATATTTTTATTTCTGTGATAGTTAGCTTTTATATTGCAAGAGGAAGGAGTTAATATAGTTGTAACGACCCGAAAATCGGACCGCTACCGGCGCTAGGATCCAGATCGGCTTAAGGCCGCCGGGACCCGTAGCAAGCCTGACATATAACCTGTAAACCTGTATAATCCCATACATGATCAACAATCATACATAAAAATTTAAAACTTTTCTTTACATGAACATCAACCAAACTCAACCTGTGCATAAACATTAACATAACATTGATCCCTCTGTGGGATCTCATCAGTGCCCCCAAGGGGTGACATAACATACGTTGAGTTGGTTTACATAAACATCGTAAAAATCTCTAAGATCATGTGTAAAAGGGATAACACAATCTATGGTCAAGCACACACTAACATCCATAAACCTTATTACATAACTATACTGTACATTTACATTACAATTTGATCATGTCCATTGCTAGCTATTACATAAGCATGACTTCTTTACTCTATCCGGACTCCCGCACTATACTGTACCTGCAAGCCTGGGGGTAAAGGGAGAGGGGTGAGCTAAAAGCCCAGTGAGCTGAACTATTAAAACACATAAATACTATGCTCTATGAAATGCATCATAACACAGACAATTCACATAAGGGTTGGGTGAACTTGTCACCAATTAGTCCAAGCTAACATGGTGCCAGGCCGTAGCATGGGGTCCTGGTCTTCCTGTCATACATACATTACTTACCATTATTCCAGGGCCTCCTCTGGGCTCCTGGTCTTCGAGTCCACAATCGTGCCAGGCCGTAGAATGGGGTCCTGGTCTTTCATTTCCGTGCCAGGCCGTAGAATGGGGTCCTGGTCTTCCTGTCATGGACTAATTGGGTCATCCAACATTCACCCACATCAACAACACATGATGCAATGCGGCATATTCGTGAAACTAATGCAATCACCCTATTGCATGATCATGATGCATGAAACATGATAAAACATTTAATTTAAAAGATTAAGTTTAGTTCCACTCACCTCTGGCTGACTCTAACAACACCGAAGCAGCTGACCTCACTGCTGGGGTCCTCGGTTCCTCGGGTCCGAACCTACACAGGTGGACTCAAATGAGGGACCAAACATACATGAACATAACCATAAACTACTCCCCAAAAACCCCCTAAAATATCATGAAAACATCACATAAAAACATGCAAGAAATGGCTGAACAGGGCACTTTCGGCGGCAGGTTCGGTGGCCGAAAGTCCCTCCAGAGCCGAAAGTCAGGCAGGTTCGGCGGCACCTTCGGCGGCCGAACCTCCCAGACAGATCCGAAAGTCTGCTTTCGGGGGCAAGCTTCGGCAGCCGAATGCTGCCTCCACAAGGGGGTTCGGCGGCCGAAACTCCTTTCGGCGGCTGAACCTGGTTTCTGCCAGAAGGGCAGAAACTTGGTTCACATGAACCTCTTGCCTCCCAAAACCTCAAATCATGCATAAATCTCAACTAAAACATGTATACAAGTTCCTAGGGGTCTCAAGCAGTCATATACCCCAACTACAACACTTCAAACACACAAAATCCACACACATTGTTCAAAACATCAATATTAACCTATAACTCAACATATAACCTAACATGCATTTCTACCCATAGATCTTGCATAAAACTTACTTAAAACACATAAGGAGCTTAAGATCGGCCCTTACCTCTTGAAGATCGAGAGGGAGACGACCTAAACTTGGAGATCCACGAAAATGAGCTCCTAAGTTCCCAAAGCTCCAAAACTTGGTTTAAATGCTCAAAACTTGCAATGTGAGTTTAAAACTCAAGAAAAATGGAAGAGATTTGGAGGAAGAACACAAGAGTTGAAAAGGGAAGGTCGGAAGCTTGCTGTGGCCGAAAATGGGAGAAAACTCGCCCATTTCGGCTAAGTGCCCCTTTTATAGGTGGCTGGCCAGGCCACGTTCGGGGGCCGAATGCGCTTCTGCATCCATGCAATGTTCGGCGGCCGAACTTGACTTTCGGCGGCCGAAACTGGACTTCCCTAACTCATGCTTTCGGGGGCCTAACGTGCCTCCAAAACGCATGCATGTTCGGCGGCCGAATCTGGGTTTTCCTCCAAAGACTTTTCATGCAAAAACTCATTTAATTTCATACTTAAAATCATAAAACACATTAAAACATTTTTATAGAACATGATTCTACCCTTCTAGAGGTCTTCGACATCCGAGATTCCACCGGACGGTAGGAATTCCGGTACCGGAGTCTAGCCGGGTATTACAATAGTATTTCTTAAAAAGTCGACTATTTGATAAGGGATGTCATCAGCTAGCTAGTCAGTGATTCCACAATTACAGGCGTAATGGATATGCTGGCTTGTGCCTATTAATGGTAACTTTATACCAAGACTCGACCTCTTCAGGGGAGAGCGATTCTTGGTGAAGAACTGGGTATAATGGTGTACAGGTCTTCCTTTACTCGGGTGGGATCGGGTATCCGCTTATCAGACCATTGCTATGTGGCCCTATTTTGGGGTAACAACTCATTGACTATTATGTAGTATCAGAGATCTCCCCGCTAGTCTTTGATTCTTCAAATTCAAAAGTGACAATTATTCTCACGATCTGGAGCATGTGGCTCATTGAGATTGGTCATTCGTAATGCCGTTTTACCTACCTAGCTCTTTAATGATAATTGCCCCATTTCTCCTGTCGCATTTAAAGTCTGCTGTCAAAACCGTCTTATAAGAACATTTTTTTTTCTTCTCCAATTATCACGTTTGCTCACAAATGTCATCTCTACTTCTGACAAGATTCGATCACTCCATCTTTCTCGTTTATACTCCCTTTTTTTTCACAGTAATTTCTGTTTTTTTTTCCTTTTAGAATGAATAAGAATACGTCTCTTCTTCTCATACTCTTAGTGGAGGTTCCGCCTTAAGCTCCTCTGACCCCATCTACGCCTCAGCTCCTATCCTTCCACTGAGGATGGCACAAGAAAATGAAGGTAGCATGATCGGTGACATCTCGTCCATCCTATCAAAGCAAGATGTAGATCGCCTTCATGATAAAAATCAAATTTCTCAAGAAATCTTCTACGTTTTTGCTCTATCCTCGAGTGTCATGCAGATGACCAGATCCCTGCAGAGGATATCATTATAGTTTATGAAGAGCAGCTGAAGGCGGGTCTTCTATTCTCTATGGACCCATTTTTCCCTAAGGTCCTCCAGTTTCACAAGCATCCTAATAGCTAGAGAGTCCTGGTGGCCTTCCGGTTTGTTTGTTCTAATAACAATATCAAGCCAAGCGTGGCCCTCTTCTCCTAGCTGTACCAGCTGGATACTTAGAGAAATGAAGAGTTTTAGTTTTTTAGCAGGTGAAAATGCCAGACAATATTCGACCGGATACCTTCTTCATTAAAGCGATGGAAGAACAAGTATTCGCTCTATTCTCCAATACACTGGCTTAAGCGTCGGAGTGGCTGCTATGGGCACCCACCATCTCATGTTCTTTTTCTTACAGATCTAGCCAATCACAATACAGTTCTGTTTTATGGGTACATCATATACTACAAAATTGTTAGATATATTGACAACCCACTATTTTACCTTTCTACTTTTATATATATTATAGATAAATTATATTCTCAATATATTAAGAAAAATAATAATATAATTATATATAAAATATAAAATATAAAATATATATTACATTCTAAATATAATTTTATTTCACAAATATAAAATTGTAATTTGAAAAATTAAAATTAGTTCTTTATGATCATACTATAAAATTACACAACAATCGTTTAAAATAGGTCACAAGCTGTCACCATAAGATAGAATCACGTGACAAGAATTTGATAAACTAATACGCGGTCCCATCCATGAAAAGGAAGACCCAAACGACCGTAGTGCCCAACTCTTCATCAAGACTTGCCCACTCCTGAGCAAGTCGAGTCTTCACTTTAAGTTACCATTAGCAGACATAAACCAGCATATCCCATTACGTCTATAATCATGGAATCACCAACCGATTAACTGGCGAGATCTCTTGTCAATGAGCTGGCCACATCATTGTTGGATTTTCAAGAAATACTATAATTAACCCCACATTCTTACAGTATAAAAGCCAACAATCCCGAAGACAAAGTTATGCAATTCTCACACAACTATTCTTGACTCCTAAGTAATTTCTTACATTCACCCTATTCTTCAGTTTACTGACTTCAGCGTTTGAGTGGCTGCTGTAGGCGCCAACCACCTCACATTCTTTTTCTTGTCCGTTCAATATATCACAGCACAACTTTATTTTTTGGTTACATCATTTAGTTTCGCTGCCGGAAGATCAATTGAATTCTTTCTATTCGTTTGGATTAAAACCTGTCCCTTATCCCATTTTCTCTTGAAAAGAAATTTCTATTTTCTCTCTCGAAATGGCTGATAATTCATGAGCTGCTGCTAAGGTTGCTACCAATGAGGACCCTATCATTTCTTCCACTCTTAGCAATGGTTAAAACACACCCTTTAGGGTCAACGAAGCAGATCCCAACAATCTAAGCATTGAGCAAATAATCCAATACGTCAGAAGATTGCAGGTTACTTTCAAGCAATGCAAAGATCGGGAGGAGGCATCACTCATGACTCCCAGGGAAAAGAGAAAGCCTCCATTGACATCCCAAGCACTTGAACAGGGACAATATAGACGCAGTCCAAAGGGAAGGACAAGTTCAAGGAAAATGAGTTATCAGACGATGCTTCGAAGGATGTCGACGGGAAGCTAGTACGAGCTGCTCAAAGGTACCGAGAAGGACAGGAAGAGAATAAAAGGACAAGCCAAAAGCAAGACCAAAAGCTAAAGAAGCCAAGATACGAGAGAGACCATAAAAGTTATCTAGTCTCCTAAGAAAGGAATGACCGAGGTAAGTATAAAAATTATATCCCATTGAATGACTCACGAATACATATTCTAATGTGGATTAGGAAAATGATAAGAAGATCAGGTGGCCTCCTAAGCTCAACCATAAGAAAGCTGGAAGGCGAGATAAGACCAAGTACTACCACTTTCACGGGGACCACGGACATACAATGGAGGAGTGCCAACAATTGAAAGAAGAAATCGAAAGGTTAATAAGAGATGGCACACTTCGAAAGTTTTCCAGAAAAAGTAGGAAGGAGAGGAGATCTACACCCAAGAAAACAACTCACGAAACCACCCGACAAGGAACCAGAAGAGGTTATTTATGTGGTGAGGATCGAGTAGAACATCACAAGATATTCCGCTCCTGAGACAAACCTTAAAGTTTTGAAATTGGTCGAGTTAGTTAACTGAGTCTTTTAATTAGCCTTGAAAGAATGTTTGGCATTTACAGAAATGTAATAGAAAAAACTATGATGTGTTCTTCAAACCTTTTTATCAGGAATGTCCAATGCTTTAGACGGCCATAAGATGGGAATCGGTTAGGCCATCTAGGTATTAGTCCCACATCATATGGCATCTCATGCCAGGCTACAAGGCAAAAATCTGTCAGACCATCCAGGTGTTGACCTCGCAATACAAGGCCATCCGGGTGTTAGTCCCACATCACAAGGCATCTCATGCAAGGCCACAAGGTAGAAATCCGTCAAGCCGTGCAGGTGTTAGTCCCGCAACATAAGGCCATCCGGGTGTTAGTCCCGCAACAATAGGCCATCCATGTGGTACTCCCGCATCACACGGCATCTCATGGCAGGCCACAAGGTGGAAATCCGTCAGGCCATCTATGTGTTAGTCCCACAACACAAGGCCATTCGGATGTTAGTCCTGCATCACAAGGAATCTCATGCCAGGTCACAAGGCGGGAATCTGCCAGGCCATCCGGGTGTTAATCTCACAACACAAGGCCATCCGAGTGTTAGTCCTGCATCACAAGATATCTCATGTCATGCCACAAGGCGGAAATCCATCAGACCATCTAGGTGTTAGTCCCGCATCACAAGGCACCTCATGCCATGCTACAAGTTGGGAATTTGTCAGACCATCTGGTTGTTAGTCCTGCAACACAAGGCCATTCGGGTGTTAGTCCAGCATCACAAGGCATCTCATGCCAAGCCACAAGGGCGGGAATTCGTTAGGCCAACTGGGTGATAATTCTAAGAAGTTTCTAAGGCATTTGATGCCAGGCCGCAAGGCGAGAATTCGCCAGGCTGACCAATTGAGTGTTAGTCCCATTTCAAAAAAAGTTCTCCAAGGCATTTGACACTGCTCTTACAATCACTCTCGGAAATCCAAAACTTTTTGCAAAGAAAGAAGACCCGTTGTAGGTGGGTGAGACTTTTTTACAATTGGTAAAAGCAAGACAGATTGCTAAACGAGCGAGTGAAGACTGCAAAGAGGAAAATGACCGAAAGCTTGTTAGGACTGGTCGGGGCAAGAAAGTGCCGGGGAGCTCATCAGGGCTAATCGGGGTAAGAAAAAGCCTGAAAGCTCACCAGGGCTATAGAACACCCAGAAGCTCGTCAGGGCTAGAAAATGCCCAAAAATGCATCAGGGCTAGAAAATTTTTGGAAGCTCGTCAAGGCTAGAAAATGCCTGAAAATACACCAGGGTTAGTTAATGCCCAGAAGCTCATTAGGGCTATAAAATGCCTGGAAGCTCTCTAGGGCTAGTTGGGGCAAGAGAAAGCCCGAAAACTCACCAAAGTGTTACTATAATGCTTGGATCAATTTTGGCTAGTGTGAACAAGCCACGTGCCCCAGATCACAAAGACAACTATCACTTTCGAATATGAAGAATCGAAGACCAGCCATGGGACTTCTAATATTACATAATAATCGCAGAAAATAGGCCATGAGCTGTCACTATAAGACAGGGCCATGTGGCAAGGTATACAGTCCCACGCGTAGAAAGGAAGGTTTGGACGACCATGATACCCAGCTCTTCATCAAGACTTGCCCACTCCTAAACAGGTCGAGTCTTCACTTTAAGGTACCGTTAGCAAACACAAGCTAGCATATTCCATTATGCCTGTAATCATGGGATCACCGACCGATTAGCTGGGGAGATCCCTTATCAACGAGCCGGCCATATCATTGTTGAATTTTTAGGAAATACTATAATTAACCCCACCTTCTTACGGTATAAAAGCCAACGATCCTAGAGATAAAAGTATGCAATTCTCATACAACTCTTCTTAAATTCTAAGTAATTTTTTACATTCGTCCTATTCTCCAGTTTACTGACTTAAGCGTCAAAGTGGCTGCTGTATTATCTTTTTTGCAGGTTCAATTAATTATAGCACAACTCTATTTTTTGGTTACATTAATATTAAAAATTAATAATTTAAATTTATATATAAAATTATATTTTATATATACATACTACATTCTAAATATAGTTTTATTTCACACATGTAAAACTGTAATTTGAAAATTTTCATATGGCAATCAAAATCGAGCACTGAACCACTTATATCATCTCCATTCCTTTCGCCATCTAAGCTATCATAGGCATGATAAGTTATTTTGTAATATACATATGAATATGTGATAACAATATCTGTTAATAACAGATTATTGTAAAGAAAAGTATCTTAATAATGCAAAATTTATTCTATTACTTAAATTAGGTTATTGCATATTTTTATTATATTATTTTTTAAGTAAAAAATACATAAATTTTTATATATTTTATTACATCATTTCAATATATTAATATTTAATTTTCATTAGTTATTATATTTTTTTAATTTTAAATAATTTTCAATTATATAAAATTAAATATTATTGATGTGACTCGGCACTCGTCCAAAATATGTTCAATGTTTGCCACCTACTATTGGTCTACGTGGCGACAACCTTACTCCTAAGGTACACATTAAGTATGACTTAATCACTTGTGATGTGAAAACAAGGTCGATTATAGGAAAGATGTTTGGTTTAGTAAAGGCTTGCACAGTAGAGCTGGCTGAGTCTCATGGAATATTTTTTTTACCGTTGAAGAATGTTACAAAGCAAATTCATATAACACCTACCATCACAGGATCTCTTATCCACTAGTGGATACCAGTCGGATTCTTAGGAACACTACTAACTGGCCCTCATTTCTTACAGTATAAAAGTAACATGGATGCAAGGTACATATTCTAATATACTCATCTCTAAGCTCAAGTTCTCTATTTACACTCGCTCTTCTTGAAAACTTGCTAACTTGAGCGCCAGAGTAGATGCCTCTAGATGCCAACTATCTCACTCTTATTTTTTATAGATTGACATCTATTTGTTAGTCCCAAAAGATAATAATTAAAGGCAAGATTCTGCTAACAAGTGCCACAAGAGGGGTAACTGCCAAACGAATCTTCTAGTGTTAGTCCAAAAGACAATAATTAAAGGCAAGTTTCTACCAAAAAAGTACCATAAGGCGGGTAACTGCCAGGCGAGCCATAAAGCGGGTAATCACCAGGTGAGCCACAAGATGAGTAACCACCAGACTAGTTTTCAGGTGTTAGTCCCAAAAGATAATAATTAAAGGCAAGTTTCTGCAAACAAGTGCCACAAAGCAGATAACCGCCAGGCAAGCCGCAAGGTGGGTAACCACCAGGCGAGTCTTTGAGTGTTAGTCTCAAAAGACAATAATTAAAGGCAAGTTTCTGTCAAAAGTGTCATAAGGCAAGCAATCGCTAGTGAGCCACAAGGCAAGTAGCCACTAAGCGAGTCTTTAAATGTTAGTCCCAAAAGATAATAATGAAGGCAATTTTTGCCAAAAAACCGTTAAAAAGCGGATAACCGCCAGATGAATCTTCGGGTGTTGGTCTCAAAAGATAATGATTAAAACAATTTTTTGCCTAAGGCCACAAGGTGAGAAACTGTCAGGTGAGAAACCCGGTGTTAAATCCCATTTTGTGCAATTAAAATATCTTTATTAGATAATAAAGCTCGGACACGAAATTGTTATAGTCTTATTCCAAGTACCAACCCTTGTTAGCAGTCAGGAGTTCGATGGTCCAATGGAAATTGCAGGAGAGACAGTTGTAGATGGAGGAGGAGGCAGCACAATGATCTCTTCCACACGTCATGCCTGTTTTAGAGGTGGTGCTGAGTATCTGAGTATTAGTCCTACACTATTATTGAAAAAATAATGCCACAAGGCGAAAAACCACCAGGCGAGTGCTTGAGTATTAGTCCCATATTATTAGAGCTAATTTTCTACCAAATTACTTTTTTACTATCAGGCTATGTTTTGAGTACCTACTCTTAATAACATTTAGCAAAAATCCAAAAGCTGGAAAAAATAAACAAAAGCTAAATACATTTCATTAAAAAAAGGAAAGGCAAGTAGAGGAGAACATCCCATCCTCCCCAAAGAAAGGATTTATACTACTGATATGACCGTTGATTTTAATAAGCCTCGAGAAGTGAAGAGTCCTTGGCATACGAGACAACGAGAAACAGGAAGCTAATCTAGTAGCTACATGTATTTATGTATTATATGCTAGCTATAAACTTTGGTATCTGAAAGAATGGAAAACTTATAGAAGAAGTTTTGGTATGTCTCGGTACTCATTCAAAATATGTTATATGTTGGCGACCTATTATTGGTCCACGTGCTGACACCCTTATTCCTAAGGTATACGGACGTTATAGCTTAACCATTTATGATGTGGAGACAAGGTCGATTGTAGAAAAGATGTCCGATTCAGTAAAGGCTTGCCTCGTAAATTTAGCCGAGTCTCTTAGAACATTTTGTTACCATTGAAGGATGTTACAAAGCAAATCCATAAAACACTACTATCACGAAATCTCTTATCCACTAGCTATTACCAGTCAAATTCTTAGGAACACTATAAACTAACCTCTTTTCTTACAGTATAAAAGCATCCTAGATATAGGTAACACATTCTAATGCACCCATCTCTAAACTAAAATTTTCTATTTACAGTTGCCCTTCTTAAAAACTTACTAATTTGAACGTGGAAATGACCAAACACCTCTCTTACTTTTTATAGATTGACAAGTTATATTCAGCTTATTTTCGGCAACATCAATTATTATTTAAAATTTTAATTTGTTAATTTTGAAACTTAAATTTATGTTAATTTGTTTTAAGAATTATTTATAAAATATATAAAGTAATAATTATAGTAAAATATTATATTATATGTATGAATTGCTAAATAATTATTTTAATTATTTTTCCCACTCATTAGTTCTTTAAACAAAGTAAATAAAGTTATTCTCTTTTCATTATTTCCTTTTTTTAATTATTTAAACACAAAATGAGGAAATATTAAATTAAACATAAAAACACCTTTTCTTTTCCCTTTCCCTCAAAATTTATTCTCAACATAGAAAATAAATTTAAAAAATTTAAATAAGATCCTGAATGTTTTATTAAAATTTAAATAAATTCAAATTATCATTTTCTTATTAAAAATATTTTGAATTTTGCATTTAATTCTAAATACATAATAAAATTTATTTTGTGTAATTTTGAAATATTAAAATTATTTGGTATTTTTAATTTTGAATTATTAATTTATTATTTATTTTTGTGTTAATTAAGATTACTTAATAATTTTTAATATACAATAGATATAACATTTTAGTATAAAAAAATTTTATTAGATAAGATCTATTTGAATATAAATGCAAAATTAAAAAGTTTATTTATATAAAAGATTAAATTAATTTATTTAAACTTTAAAGAAAACATTAGGAGCTTATTAATTTCTTTTAAAAAAACAGAAAAAAAAAAAAAAAAAAAAAAAAAAAAAAAAAAACCTTGACAATTTGGAGGAATACATGGTTTCTGGTTGAGAGTTGGGCCACGTGGTTGGACTAGGAAATCAACACTTAGAGTGGAGAACCGACAAAATAAATTTTGAAGACCAACTTTCCGTGTGAAAGTTTTAAATGATTTATCTTTTTCACTACAATTAAGATAGCAGCGTATTATTATATTAATAAATAAAATTATTATATTGACATTTTTGTCTTGGTCCGATTGCCCAGGTCTTTCTTTAATAACGAAAAATTATTGCTCACGTCAGCATTACGACGTCACTTTCTCAATCTCATACCTCGTTGTAATCATTCTTCACGTCCCAAGATTTTTTCCTTTGGAAGGCAGAAAATACATCTTTGATCTTGAATAGACAGGGCCAAAGCCCATTATAAGCCTACACCTAAGCTCTAGGCTTAGGTGAACTGGATATGAACAAATCCCTGAAGTAAAGAAAAACGCTAGAGCTATTGCTGGAACCAGGGACATGAAACCCGAGTGGTATCCCGGCATTTACTATAGGCCAAGATATGTTCTTGAGCTCTGCAAGGTCTCCCTAGTCACCGGGGATTGCCGTGTTAGCAAATGAACGGGTGGAGAGGGAACCTACTCAGCAAAGACTGGGTCTTGATGAAGCACAATCAACAAAGCAAAGCTTAAACCCACAACAAACTAGGCTAAAACTAGCACAAACAACTACAACAGTGGGGTAACAAAAGAAAGAAGAAAGAGCTTCTTGTCATAGCCTAAAGAGTAAGAGGATAACATGATGGCTCCAGCTTACAAAAATAGGATGTCGCTTCCCTCAAAACCGATTTAAGTATATCTCCCCTTTGAATCTATACAACTAACTCCGAGAAAACTCGTAGCCAACACAAAAACAATACATGCAAATCAAATCCAAAAGAAAACTTTGACTAAAACCCACATTCCATGAAAGAAATTCTCCACCTATTATTGAGGCCAAAAATAAAAATTCGAAATAAAATTTATTACCTTATTAGATAAAACCCATTTACATTAAAAAATAAAAATAATAATTTATAAATTTAATATTATTAAAAATAATTATTTCTTATAACTTATTTTTTTTAACATATAAATTTAATATTATTAAAAATAAATAAAATAAATTTTTCAACGATATAGAATGTATATCTTTAAAATTAAAGATGAATGGGATATGATTTATAAATTTAAATTAAATTTCATTATATTTTTAAACATTGGAGAGCATATAATGACTCAAGCATCTGAAAAGCCCATACCAAATGAGTAGAGGAGACCAAAAGTAGTCTAGAAAGTGGTACATAGTTTACACGCACCGCTCTCGGTTTGTCGCTGCCAGTCTAGGCAATCGGATTGAATCCAGTATGGGCCAGTACTGGGCATTAAGCCAGGCATGCGATGCTAGGCTACAGGCCTAATGCTCGCAAGCTGGGCCCAGCCTGAGCTATGCACATTGGCAGCCCAGGCACACAGCAAGCAAATGTTCCATTGTTTGCAGGTCGTTTTATACAAGCTTTTTTTTTTTCAATTTTTTTAAAGAATCATTTGTTTGGAGTTTTTTTGAAAAAAAAAATCTTATATGGTCCAAAATTAATTAAAAAAAAGACATAAGTGAAATAAAAATATGTAAAAATATTTCTTGAGCTTTTTTTATAATTATTTAGTAATATTCATTATTATTATTATTATTATTATTAAATAAGCTTATCAAATTTTTAGTAAAATATTTTTAAAAAATTTTATTTTTTTTCTTTTTGTCTCTTTTATTATTATTATTATTATTATTATTATTATTATTATTATTATTATTATTATTATTATAATTATACCTTATTTTTGCTGTATGTTTACTGAAAATAGAGTGTGTTACTTATAGGATGCAAGTCATTTGTATTTTTCATAGGATCACTACTATCGAGCAAATAGCTAAGATATACAAGATGATTAAATAGCTGATTCTCTCAGATAGATTCTATAAATGCTTTAAATGAGTCAAACGATCTAGTTCATTTTATTATTTATATGAATGTAAAGATACAAGCAATCATTTAGTATGGTTGTTTCTTACCAGACGAAGAGAGATGAAATTGTGACTAATTAAGTAATCGAGAGTGGGTATCACAAATATGTATTTTTACATAAAAAGATTAGTGACATTTCAAGCAAGAACAAATACTTTAAATGAAAGTATCCAAGAAACCAACTAAATCTAAACCGGAAACAGTAAGGGCAGGGCTTAGTAATTACTGTACAGCCACCTCAAACTTAAATGCCTTAATGAACATGATAGAGCATATTTTAGTCCATATTTTCATGATCTTATTGATGTTTATTTGCACCTATTCTACCTAATTTTGTGGTTTTAATCATGTTTTGCAAATATTAGGTGTGAAGAAACAATTTGAAGAAAATGCTCTTAAAAGTGCCAAAGAATGCCCAAAAACAGCCACTTTCGGAAGCACCTTCGGAAGCACTTTCGGAAGCCAAAACTCAACCACTTTCGGGGGCACCTTCGGAAGCACTTTCGGAAGCCGAAAGTCACCCACTTTCGGGGGCACTTTCGGCGGCCTAAAGTCCAGTCCAGAGGCGAAAGTCACCCACCTTCGGGGGCACCTTCGGCCGCCGAACCTTGGCTCCAGAGACGAAAGTCCTGCCTCCGAAACTTAACTTAGGCAGCCGAACTTGCCCCCGAACATGCTCTTCCCTATTTAATGAGCCCAATCTTGAAGATCACATGTTTCCTACATAGTGCTATGTTCATTCAAAATTCAAATCAAGGCTCCACCTTCCTCTTTAGTGCATGAATCTTCTTGGACACACCTTGGACATCAATAAAAAGACCAAAAAGGGCTTGCAACTCCACACATGCACAAAGAAAACTCAATGGCACTATGGGGCAATCACTCAAAGATACATGGACACTAAAAAGGAAAAAGGCAGCCTCTCAAGATCTATTTAAAGGCCTCAAGAAGACCAAGAATCAACATCTTCCATCAAGGGATTGATCAAGGCTCTCCAAAGGCTCCTCCACCTTAGTTCTTCATCTTCTTTGTTCTTTTCTTTTATTTTCTGTTTTGGTTCAGCCATGAGTGGCTGAAACCCTATTTCTAGTTGAAGTTTGGTTGAAACTAAGGTTGTTTAAAGGGTTGTGAGATCTGAACATAAAGTGTTTGCTTTTGATTTATTCAATATTCATGCAATTGTGCTTAATTATAAAGATTGCTTTGTTGTTTTAATCAAATTGGCCACTTGATTCTTGATTGCAAAGTTAATTGATTGTTGATTAGGATATTTGTTAGTCCGTAATTGCTGGAAATATTCTGATCTAAGAACACTTGGTGTAAAAACCAAGAAATTGCATGATCTAGCAACATCTCATGCGTTTGAGTAGTTAGGGTTTGGATCTTTCTTGTTCTTCATGCAATTGGCAATTGTTTTGATGCCTATGGCCCAAGGACGTTCCTTGGCAATTTGTTGATTAGTAATTGGTTAGAGGACGTTCCCTAATCAATTTGTTCATAAGGAAAGACATGGTGGTGAGAAGCGTCTTCCACCCCCATAACCAACCTATTGAGTTAATCAAGATTACCATGTTTCAATGATCAACCCAAACAACCAAAATGGATCCATATCTTCAACTAGACCTTTCTCTTATTGATTTCCTCTTTTATTTTTATTACCTGCTGTTTTAATTACTTTCATTAGTTGTTAATCAAATCATCTCAAAACCCCCTTTTTACTTTCCTTGCACTTTACTTTTATTCTATTTGCAATCACTTGCTTTCACTTGTGCTTTCAATTGGTTTGATTGGTCTTGATTAAGATAAATAAATAGGTAATCAATTCTCTGTGGATACGATCCTTCACCACTGTCTACAGTTGTAAGTGTAGGTAACCAAGAAGGTTATTTTTGACCGGCTTCGACAACCGCTCCTGTCAAAAATTGGCGCCGTTGCCGGGGAATTGATTTCACTTGTTTGTTTATTTTCTTTCATGACCAGATCTGATTCATGGATAAGGCTCGACGACTTCAGCAATCTCAACCATATGGAGGATTCTATGAACAGCCTGGTTAAATTAAAATTTATAAGATAATTTAGATAAAAAGGTTAAAAATTAATTAGATTAAACTTTTCTTGTAAACTTAAGAGTAAAATTGAATATTAAGCTTTTTAATTTTTAAGAACATAATTTCTTTTAAAAAATTTGTGCTGCAGCATGCATTCTGCACTCAGCAGAGCAGCAAGCATGCTGCAGCGCAGCAGCAAGCTCAATTTCTTTTTTTTTTCTTGATGTTTAGGTTAAATTAAAATTTATAAGATAATTTAGATAAAAAAAGGTAAAAATTAATTAGATTAAACTTTCCTCATGAACTTAAGAGTAAAATTGAATATTAAGCTTTTTAATTTTTAAAAACATAATTTCTTTTAAAAAATTTGTGCTGTTGTTGTGCTGCAGCATGCATGCTGCACTCAGCGGAGCAGCAGCAAGCTTGTTGCTGTGCTGCAGCATGCATGCTGCACTCAGCAGAGCAGCAAGTTTACTGCAGCAGCAAGCTTGTGCTGTGAATGCTGCACTTAGAAGCAGCAACTATTGGTTACCTTTATATGAAAAATAATTACTTTCTGTTTTATGCATAATACTTTATAAAATATATTTATTTAATTCCTTACCTTTATATGAAAAATTATTCAGTTTTTTTTTTTTGTTAAAAAAATAAGTGGAAGAATATTTGGATTACTTTTATTTGAGACTGCGCTGAGCATGCATGCTTATATGATAATATTCAGATTTAAAAAAAAAAAATCAAATTTAGTGGCAGAGATCAATTCAACACTAAAAGCTCATTTTCATAACTTTTGATATGTATAGTTCGGCTTGGTCGGTTTACTTTACGTGCCTTCATTCAACTCTACTTTGATATGTATTGTTAAATTGATTAGTGTGTTTGATTTGTTAATTAGTATATAATTAGAGTTGAATTTGTTTATATTTCAAAATATATTTATCATATCAGTAGATCGTAGATGGATGTATGAGCGACTAGATTAAAATGACTTCCTTAATTCTGAATTTGAGATTGGAGTGGAGACATTTCTAAACTTTGCCTATGCACAAGTACAGTTTACATGCCAAGATAAAATTCGTTGTCCATGTTCTAAGTGTCAGAATAGAAAATTTCAGAATAGGCAAGATGTTACTTATCACCTTTGCAAAAATGGATTTGTTGGAGGATATACTAAGTAGATTGTGCATGGTGAATCTATCACTCATGAAATTAATTCTGAACAACTTGAGGAACAGTCTACTAATTATCTTGCTACAACCAACAATGTCAATGACTATAGAAGCATGGTCATAGAAGCAGTGGATATAAATTATGGTACATTTGGAGTTGGTAGTTCTAAAATAGGCAATCAAACCATGGAGCCGAACTTAGAAGTTTCAAAATTCTATGAATTGTTACATGGTGCGAATGTGCCATTATGGGAAGCCTGCAATAATCATACCAAGTTATCTGCTGTATCTCAATTACTGAATTTAATGTCAGAATTTCACATTAGTCATAGTTGTTTTAATAAGTTCATGGGAACAGTAAAAAGTATGCTACTAGAAGGAAACCTCTTACCAGATAATTTTTATAATACAAAGAAGATGATGTCCATTGCTTAGTCTATTAGTATGAATGATTGTAAATTTTATGGATTAAAAAGCCATGATTGGCACATATTGATGCAAAGACTGATACCAATTGCATTTCGTGACACATTGCCTAAAGCAGTTTGGGATGTTTTGACTGAGTTGAGTCATTTTTTTAGAGACATAATTGCAACCACACTCACAGAAGAAAATTTGAATATCTTAGAAAAAAATATTGTTGAGAGCATTTGCAAGATGGATAAGATATTCCCACTCGGTTTCTTTGACTCAATGGAGCATTTACCTATTCACTTGGCATACGAGGCAAAAGTAGGTGGACCTGTGCAATATCATTGGATGTATCCTGTAACGACCCGAAAACCGAACTGCTACCGGCGCTAGGATCCAGATCGATTTAAGATCGCCAGGACCCGTAGTAAGCCTACTATACATCTTGTGTACCTGATAAAATCCCATACATGATCATACATTTGCATAAAAATTTTAAACTTTTCATATACCATGCTTGACCTGAGCATGCATCATAACTGTGTACATAAAAACCCCATACTAGCGCCCTCATCAAATGCTCTAGTAGAGTCAACATTTCATACATCAAGCTTGGTTCCACATTTCTTATCATTAAAACATTTCACATAGATCATGTACAAAAGGGATTACCACTACTATTAGGGCCAAGCACAATACTAAACCCTGAAACATTTCTCTACATTACATTACATCATACCATTTTATATTACATGTCCACTACTAATCTATTACACTTAATACAACCTTCAACCTTGACGACTTCCCGGTCTATCCTGAACCTGCAAACCTGGGGGTTAGGGGGAAAGGGGTGAGCTACTAAAGCCCAGTGAGCAGAACAATAAAAATAATTTAATAAACGTGTGCTTTCATGAAATGCATCACGACACAAACAATTCACATCACGGATGGACTTATCACCAGTAACCCTCTACATAATCCAATTGTGCCAGGGGCGTAGTGCATGCCACACCTGGTCTTTCTCTTACATATAACATATCATAACATATCCAACATGCCGGGGGCATAGTGTAGGCCACACCCGGACTTTCTCTTACATAGTGCCAGGGGCGTAGTGCAGGCCACACCTGGACTTTTACATCATAACATAGCATATCATATCGAGGGCTAGTGGGTCATCCAATATCCATCCACATCAACAGCAATTTATGCAATGCATCATATTCGTGAATTCTAATGCACACTACAAAAAAACGGACTATCAGCGACGGATTTAGCGACGGAAATTACTTCTGTCGGAAAAAAAAATTTAGCGACAGAATTAGCGACGGATCAGCGATGAATAATTTATGTTTATATTTCTGACGGATTAGCGACGGATTTTAAAAATATTAGCGATGGAATAAATTCTGTCGCTAATCTGTCGGAAAATGCAAACAATATAAAAAGAAAAAACCCTAATCTTCTCTTTCATTCTCTCTTTTTGTTTCAGCCACCCTTTTTCTCTCCTCTCTTCTCCACCCTTTTTCTCTCCTCTCTTCTCCTCAGCGCCACATCTTCTTCTTGCCATTGTCGCCGCTGCCGCCGTTGCCGTGGTTGTCGCACATTGCTGTAGCCTCGCCGTCGTTGTTGCTGCTGCTTTTCCTGCTGCCGCGACTGTGTCACCATTGCTGGAGCTGCCATCGCCGTTGCCACTCACCGCCGTTGCAGTTGCCGATCGTCGCCACTCCATGTAAGTTAGTGATGGAATGGTTGGTTGATCCTAATGTATGCTTATCCTACTACTTTTTAATTTTATATTAATGAATAGATTAATAATTTTGAAAAGATTAGGTGATTATTTAGCCATTGAGTTTGATGGGTTTATTGCTTAATTGTTTGTATTTGTGTTCTTTATTTATTTATTTGGGGTTTTGAGTTGGCATCAATTATTGAGGACATGATTATTAAGTTACTAATTTTTATAAATCAAGTAAGATAACTTGCAAAATTTATGTTAAAAATAATGTGGAATTAAAAAGAAATGGGATGAATTTATTAATTACAAAAAAAAAAAAATGCTGCAACATTTTTTTACATATTGCTGCTGCTGCAAGCAAGCGCAGCAACAAGCAACTTGCTGCTGCAGCAGCAAGCAACTTGCTGCTTGCTTGCTTGTTGCAATAAGCAAGCTTGCTGCTGCAGCAAGCAATGTTATTTTTAATAATATTAATAAATTAAATTAAAATTAAAATTAAAATATTTTAATTAAATTTTAAAATATTAAAAATAAAATATAAAAAATAAAAACTTTATTAAAAAATCTAATCCATCAAATCAAATTGAATTAATTTTAATTTGATTTAATTTAATTTAATTTCTATTTACAATTAATTTAATTTAATTTTTATAAATATTGAAATATTTATTTTTAATTTATTTAATACAATTTAATTGTAAATAAAATCTATGCGTTTCTGATAGTTAAATAATGTCAAAAGTCAAATTTTCTCACATGTGGGTGAGAGTCTGCATTACAGTCTATCATTAAGGTTTAATCTAATAAGATTAAGTTAGTGGGAACCCTTATGATGGATAAGAGAATCTCAAAAAGCATTAATTAATTATGTTGGATTTAGTGTGTTGAATTTACAATTAATTAACGATAGAGTGATTACTCTACTTTGATATGTATTGTTAAATTGATTAGTGTGTTTGATTTGTTAAATTAGTATATAATTAAAGTTGAATTTGTTTAAGTGGATTGCACATGGTGAATCTATCAAGAAATTGTACCAACAACCGAACTTAATGATCCAACAATGTTACTTGATTCAAGTATTATAGTTGAGGTAGATGTTAATGAATTGCAACATGTGTAATAACCACTTGGAGTGGTGGAAGATGAAGATGAGGATGTAGAGTGTAACGCCCCGGAAATCCGGACCGCTACCGGCGCTAGGATCCGGGTCGACTTAAGGCCGCCGGGACCCGTAGCAAGCCTGACATAAAACCTATAAACCTGTATAATCCCATACATGATCAACAACATGCATAAAAATTTAAACTTTTCTTCATACATATTGTCATTCAACTAACTCAACCTGTGCATACTCTGAACATATACATAACATAGTCCCTCTGTGGGATCTCATCAAGCCTTAAAGGCAAAACAACCTATGTTGAGTTAGTTTACATAAACATCATAACATAAGATCATGTATATACAAAAGGGATTAACAATATATTATGGTCAAGCACAACTCTATCCTCAATAACTTCATTACATAACATCCTGAATATTTTTATATTTCATCATAATACAATTGTCATGTCCACAAACTAACTATTACATACATATGACTTTTTCTTCTTGCCTTCTCTATCTATCCCGTACCTGCAAACCTGGGGGTTAGGGGAGAGGGGTGAGCTAGATGCCCAGTGAGTAGAACTATAAAAAGAATATTTAAAATATGCTATCATGAAATGCGTCACTGCACAAACAAATCACACCACGGATGGACTGATTCAAAAATCCCTCAACTCCATGCCCGGCCCTATTATGGGCACCACAGGACTTCGTATTGCCCGGCCCTATTATGGGCACCACAGGACTTCGTACTCGGAGTTATTGCCCGGCCCTATTATGGGCACCACAGGACTTCATATTGCCCGACCCTATTATGGGCACCACAGGACTTCGTATTGCCCGGCCTTATTATGGGCACCACAGGACTTCGTATTTAGAAGGCTAATGAATCATCCTAATGTCCATCCACTATCATCTATCACAACAATACAATGCGGCATGGTCGTGAATGCTAATGCAAACAACCTATAATATGATCATGATGCATGAAGCATGATAAAAGCATTTCATTTCTCAATTTAAAAGGTTAAGTTTAGTTCCACCCACCTCTGGCTGACTCTGACAAACTCTGTAGCAGCTGGCTCACTGCTGGGGTCCTTGGTTCCTCGGGTCCGAACCTACACAGGTGGACTCCAATGAGGGACCAAACTTACATAAACATAATTCTAATATATTCCCCAAAAATCCCATAAAACATCCTGAAAATATCACATAGAGATATGCATGAAGTGGCTGAACAGGGCACTTTCGGCGGCACCTTCGGCGGCCGAAAGTCCTGGACAGAGACGAAACTCAGGTAGGTTCGGCGGCACCTTCGGCGGCCGAAAGTGCCAGACAGAGACGAAAGTCTCTTTTCGGGGGCAACTTCGGCAGCCGAAAGGCCTGCCTCCCCAGCCATGTTCGGCGGCCGAAAGTGCCTTCGGCTGCCGAACCTGGTTTCTGCCAAAGGGCAGAAACTTGGCTCCTTTGTGCATTTTCGCCTCCAAACTCACCAATCATGCATACCACTCAACCAAAACATGCATACAAGCTCCTAGGGGCCTCAAACAAGCATATACCCCAACTACAACACTTCAAACATATTCAAACATGCCACATTGCTCAAAAATCACATAAAACCTAACATTTACTTAAAAACTCATACAACCCTATACATGCCATTCTACCCCATAAAACTTCTTAAAACTTCTTTAAAACACATGAGGAGCTTAAGATCGGCTCTTACCTCTTGAAGATCGAGAGGGAGACGACCTAAACTTGGAGATCCACGAAAATGAGCTCCTGAGTTCCCAAAGCTCCAAAACTTGGTTTAAAAGCTCAAAACCTTCAATGCAAGCTTAAAACTCAAGAAAAATGGTGGGGATTTGGAAGAAGAACACAAGAGTTGCAAAGGGAAGGTCGGAAGCTTGCTGTGGCCGAAAATGGGAAAAAGCTCACCCATTTCGGCTAAGTGCCCCTTTTATAGGTGGCTGGCCAGGCCACGTTCGGGGGCCGAATGTGCCTCCGCATCCATGCAATGTTCGGCGGCCGAACTTTGACTTTCGGCGGCCGAACCTGAACTTCCCTAACTCATGCTTTCGGGGGCCTAACGTGCCTCCCAAAATGCATGCATGTTCGGCGGCCGAACTTCACTTTCGGCGGCCGAACCTGGGTTTTCCTCCAATGCTATTTTCATGCAAAAACTCATTTAGTTTCATACTTTAAAACCATTAAAAACATGAAAACATTTTATGAAAGCATGGTTCTACCCTTCTAGAGGTCTCCGACATCCGAGATTCCACCGGACGGTAGGAATTCCGATACCGGAGTCTAGCCGGGTATTACATTCTCCCCCCCTTAAGAACATTCGTCCCCGAATGTACCTCAACTAGCACACATAGCATGGCATAAAACATAACATACATATATAGCACATAAACACAAAGAGATCCAACCTTAAAAGAGATGAGGGTACTGCTGGAGCATAGACTCCCGTGTCTCCCAAGTGCATTCTTCCAAGTTGTGGTGGTTCCACAGGACTTTCACCATCGGGATTTCCTTGTTTCTTAACTTTCTGATCTGGGTGTCTATGATCCGCACTGGCTGTTCAACATAGGTGAGATCCTCTTGGACCTCCACATCAGGCTCACTAAGAACCTTGCTCGGATCTGACACAAACTTCCTTAACATTGAAACATGGAAAACCGGATGGATTCTTTCCATCGAAGCAGGTAAATCCAGCTTGTACGACACATTCCCAATCTTTTGCAAGATTTCAAAGGGTCCGATGTATCGTGGGGCTAGTTTACCTTTCTTCCTGAAGCGAACCACTCCCTTCATTGGAGACACCTTGAGCAATACCAGATCCCCCTCCTGAAACTCTAACTGTCTTCTGCGGTCGTCTGCATAGCTCTTCTGTCTGCTTGCAGCAGTCTTGATTCTTTCTCTGATTATGGGTACCACCCTACTGGTGATCTCTACTAACTCAGGCCCTGCCAAGGCCTTTTCTCCAACTTCCTCCCAGCAAACAGGTGATCTGCACTTCCTTCCATACAAAGCTTCATATGGAGCCATCCCGATGCTAACATGATGGCTGTTGTTGTAGGCAAACTCCACCAAAGGTAGATGTTGCCTCCAAGAACCGCCAAAGTCTAGCACACACATTCTGAGCATATCTTCGATAGTCTGGATGGTCCTTTCTGACTGTCCATCAGTCTGGGAGTGGAAGGCAGTACTGAAGTCCAACCTAGTACCCATGGCATTCTGCAGACTCCGCCAAAACCTGGAGGTGAACTGGGGCCCTCTATCTGACACTATAGAAACAGGAACCCCATGCAGCCTGACGACCTCATCCACATATACTTGCGCCAACTTGTCCACAGAGTAGCCACTCCTGACAGGAATGAAGTGAGCAGATTTGGTGAGTCTGTCCACAATCACCCATATGGAGTCCACTCTGTTGGACGCCGCCGGTAACCCCACTACGAAGTCCATAGCTATATTTTCCCATTTCCACTCTGGAATAGGTAGCGGGTTAAGCATTCCAGCCGGCTTCTGATGTTCCAGCTTCACCCTCTGACACACTTCGCAGGCTGACACGAACTGTGCCACTTCTTTCTTCATAGCTGGCCACCAATAAACCTTCTTCAGATCTTGATACATCTTGGTGGCTCCGGGGTGAACGCTGTATCTTGCATTATGAGCCTCTCTCATAATGTCTCCTTTTAGCCCTATGTCATCTGGTACACATAGTCTGCTCCCATAGCGGAGGATCCCCTTGCTGTCGAATCTGAACTCACTATCATTGCCTGACTGAACAGTCCTGGCAATCTTCACTAACTCCGGGTCCTTATGCTGTTTCTGAGCCACCTGCTCCAGAAACACGGGTGCCACTCTCATCTGGGCTACTAAGGCACCTGTACCAGATAACTCCAACTGTAGACCTTCCTCAATGAGCTTGTAGAACTCCTTCACCACTGGCCTCCTCTCTGCCGATATGTGGGATAAACTACCGAGTGATTTCCGGCTTAAGGCGTCTGCCACAACATTCGCCTTACCCGGATGGTACTGAATCTTGCAATCATAGTCACTCAGCAGCTCC
Organism: Manihot esculenta; assembly: GCF_001659605.2. Taxonomy (NCBI): domain Eukaryota; kingdom Viridiplantae; phylum Streptophyta; class Magnoliopsida; order Malpighiales; family Euphorbiaceae; genus Manihot; species Manihot esculenta. The sequence continues at coordinate 10,619,858 of NC_035172.2, forward strand.
ACCCACCTCCTCTGCCTCAGATTCAGATCCTTCTGACTCAAGATGTACTGCAGGCTCTTATGATCTGTAAAGATCTCACATTTCACCCCATAGAGGTAGTGCCTCCACATCTTGAGTGCAAAGATTACTGCTGCCATCTCAAGGTCATGTGTGGGGTAATTCAACTCATGCTTCTTCAGCTGCCTAGAAGCATAAGCGATCACCCTCTCATTCTGCATCAGTACACAACCCAGTCCCACACGGGACGCATCACAAAAGACTATAAAGTCCTCATCACTAGATGGCAGAGCTAAAACTGGTGCTGAAGTCAACCTCTTCTTAAGCTCTTCGAAACTCTCTTCACACTGGTCGGTCCACAGAAACTTCTGATTCTTCCTGGTTAGTCTGGTCAGAGGAGCTGCTATCTTTGAGAAGTCCTGAACGAACCTCCTGTAGTAACCTGCCAAACCCAAGAAACTTCTAATCTCCGTCACTGAAGTGGGTCTAGGCCAGTTAGCCACAGTTTCTGTCTTCTTGGGATCTACCTCAATACCATTCTCTGACACTACATGCCCCAAGAACGAAATGCTCCTCAGCCAGAACTCACATTTAGAGAACTTGGCATACAAGCCATATTCCCTCAAAGTCTGCAAGACCAACCGCAGATGATGGGCATGCTCCTCTGCATTCCTGGAATACACTAAGATATCATCTATGAAGACAATAACAAAGTGATCCAGGTACTGGCTAAACACTCTGTTCATGAGATCCATGAATGCTGCAGGGGCGTTAGTTAACCCGAACGGCATCACAAGGAACTCAAAATGCCCATATCTGGTCCTGAAAGCCGTCTTTGGCACATCCTCATCCCTTATCCTTAGCTGATGGTACCCCGATCTTAGATCTATTTTGGAGAAACAACCCGCTCCGGCTAGCTGGTCGAATAGATCGTCGATCCTAGGCAATGGGTACCTATTCTTGGTAGTGACTTTGTTCAACTGCCTGTAGTCGATACAAAGTCTAAGGGATCCATCCTTCTTCCTCACAAACAAGACCAGAGCACCCCAAGGTGAGGTACTCTGTCGGATGAAACCCTTTTCTACCAGCTCTTGCAATTGCTCTTTCAACTCCTTTAACTCGGCTGGAGCCATCCTGTAGGGAGGGATAGAGATCGGTCTAGTGCCAGGCACCAACTCTATCTCGAACTCTATCTCCCTAGCAGGTGGTAAACCTGGAAGCTCATCCGGAAAAACATCCTGAAACTCTCTGACAACTGGCACCGAGGCCGACTCCCTGACCTGACTGTCTAGCTCTCTCACATGAGCTAAGTACCCTTGACATCCCTTCCTAAGCAACCTACGAGCCTGAAGAGCTGATATCAGACCTCTAGGTGTGCCCCTCTTGTCTCCTCTGAAGACGACCTCTGACCCGTCCTGATCTCTGAACCTGACTACCTTGTCCCTGCAGTCCAAGGTAGCACCATGGGTAGATAGCCAATCCATCCCTAGAATGACGTCAAAATCTGTCAAATCTAGAACCACAAGGTCGGCGGAGAGGCATCTTCCCTCAATAAAAACTGGACTGTACTGGCAGACTGACACTGCCACTGACGGGTCACACTTGGGTCCACTGACCCATAGGGGACACTCTAACCCAAAGACTATCAGACCTAACCTCTCAACGGCTCTCGGAGCAATAAATGAATGAGATGCACCCGGGTCCATTAATGCATACACATCAGAACACCCAATAACGAGATTACCTGACACCACGGTGTTGGATGTGTTAGCCTCCTGCTGTGTCATGGTGAAGATCCTGGCTGGAGCTGATGGACCTTCACCTCGGGAACCAGAAGAAGAGGCTGCCCCTCTCCCTCTACCTCTGCCACTGCCCTGAGTTGTGGCTGGAATTGCTGGCTGTGCCACACTACCAGAAGCTGTCTGCTGGGGCTGGCCCATAAAAGGCGCTCTAGGACAATCCCGAGCCATGTGTCCCTCCTGTCCACATCTGAAACATGCATTAGTCCCAGCTCGACACACTCCCCTGTGTGGTCTTCCACATCTCTGGCATTCTGTACCATCTGAGCCTGAGCTCGAGCCACCGCCAAATCCCAGACCGGATTTCAACTTGTTCCAAAACTTATTCTTCTTCGGCTTCTTGGTGGTGCTATCCCACCTCTTCTTACCTGAGCTCTGAGAAGAGAAACCTGGTCCTCCTCTGCTTGGGGTCTTAACCCCTGAAGACTGGGTCATTGACTGCTTCACTGACCCCTCAACTATAGCACTTGCCTCCATTCTTCGAGCCATATCCACCACAGTGTGGAAACTTTCTCTCTCAGCTGACTGAACCAACGAGGAGTACCTGGAATGCAGCTTCATAACATATTTCTTGGCTTTCTTCGTATCTGAATCTAGAGCTTGCCCTGAAAAAGCCAATAGCTCCAAGAATTTATCCGTGAACTCCTCTACACTCATGTGCTCTGACTGCCTCAGTTGCTCAAACTCAATCATCTTCAGTTCTCTAGAACTATCTGGAAAAGCCCATCCAGCGAACTCATTCGCAAATTCTTCCCATGTCATACCGTCTAGTCTCGGGTCCACATAACACTTGAACCATTCCCGTGCCTTCTTGCACTTTAAAGTGAACCCTGCCATCTGAATGGCCCTGCTGTCACTTGCCCCTAGCTCATCAGTTATTGTCTTCACCACTCTCAGATACTCAAAGGGGTCATCCCCTGACTTGTATTTGGGAGCATCTAGCTTGAGGTAATCTGTCATTTTCACTTTGCTCCCATCGACTGAGCTAGGTCTAGGAGGTTGAGTAACTGGGGCTGCTGGTTCTGTAGGTGGTGGAGGTGGAGGTGCAGCATTCCCCGAGGTGGGGTTTGCCGGATTTGGATAGAAGGGTGAGGGTGGATAAGCTGGGTACTATGTGTATGGTGGGTAGAAAGGTGGATAAGGCATGTAGGTAGGGTAGGGGTTAAAGCTGGAGTAATCCGACGTACCCCCCATCGGATACCCTGAACCCTGTGGGAAGGGTGGATAATGGGGTGGAAAACCATACTCCGAGGCCTGAACGCCTCCCTGTGACTCCCCTGTCCCTTCTTCCTACATGCTCACATCCAAGTTCCCATCCCTCCTCTGATCCTCTTCCATAACCTCCCTCACATCTGAAGAACTCCCTCCTCTATCAGTCCCCCTTCTGCTGGCATCAAAAGGCCTTCTAAGGTCCCTTGACACTCTATCTCTGTTGGCTCTACAAGACATTGCCCTAGGCAATGTAGGAGGACGGGCGCTCGTGCCCTCATCCTCAGGTGGCACTCCAGTCAATCGCGCAGATCGACGAGTTCCTCTCATCCTATTCTCTGAAAAACAGCTCATAACAAGCAAACATTAGCATTATATGGTTCATGTGGGCACACATGAACCCTCATCGCATACATCACATAGCATAGCATATCATTAATGCACATGCGTAAAGTCATGGCATTTCACATCATCATGCAAGACAGGACTCAACATCCTATCCTAGTGGACATGACTTTCCTATTGTGCTTGACCTTCCATAACATCTATGAGCCCGACACTCTAGGTCCGACCATATGAACCTAGGGCTCTGATACCATTCTGTAACGCCCCGGAAATCCGGACCGCTACCGGCGCTAGGATCCGGGTCGACTTAAGGCCGCCGGGACCCGTAGCAAGCCTGACATAAAACCTGTAAACCTGTATAATCCCATACATGATCAACAACATGCATAAAAATTTAAACTTTTCTTCATACATACTGTCATTCAACTAACTCAACCTGTGCATACTCTGAACATATACATAACATAGTCCCTCTGTGGGATCTCATCAAGCCTTAAAGGCAAAACAACCTGTGTTGAGTTAGTTTACATAAACATCATAACATAAGATCATGTATATACAAAAGGGATTAACAATATATTATGGTCAAGCACAACTCTATCCTCAATAACTTCATTACATAACATCCTGAATATTTTTACATTTCATCATAATACAATTGTCATGTCCACAAACTAACTATTACATACATATGACTTTTTCTTCTTGCCTTCTCTATCTATCCCGTACCTGCAAACCTGGGGGTTAGGGGAGAGGGGTGAGCTAGATGCCCAGTGAGTAGAACTATAAAAAGAATATTTAAAATATGCTATCATGAAATGCGTCACTGCACAAACAAATCACACCACGGATGGACTGATTCAAAAATCCCTCAACTCCATGCCCGGCCCTATTATGGGCACCACAGGACTTCGTATTGCCCGGCCCTATTATGGGCACCACAGGACTTCGTACTCGGAGTTATTGCCCGGCCCTATTATGGGCACCACAGGACTTCGTATTGCCCGGCCCTATTATGGGCACCACAGGACTTCGTATTTAGAAGGCTAATGAATCATCCTAATGTCCATCCACTATCATCTATCACAACAATACAATGCGGCATGGTCATGAATGCTAATGCAAACAACCTATAATATGATCATGATGCATGAAGCATGATAAAAGCATTTCATTTCTCAATTTAAAAGGTTAAGTTTAGTTCCACCCACCTCTGGCTGACTCTGACAAACTCTGTAGCAGCTGGCTCACTGCTGGGGTCCTTGGTTCCTCGGGTCTGAACCTACACAGGTGGACTCCAATGAGGGACCAAACTTACATAAACATAATTCTAATATATTCCCCAAAAATCCCCTAAAACATCCTGAAAATATCACATAGAGATATGCATGAAGTGGCTGAACAGGGCACTTTCGGCGGCACCTTCGGCGGCCGAAAGTCCTGGACAGAGACAAAACTCAGGTAGGTTCGGCGGCACCTTCGGCGGCCGAAAGTGCCAGACAGAGACGAAAGTCTCTTTTCGGGGGCAACTTCGGCAGCCGAAAGGCCTGCCTCCCCAGCCATGTTCGGCGGCCGAAAGTGCCTTCGGCTGCCGAACCTGGTTTCTGCCAAAGGGCAGAAACTTGGCTCCTTTGTGCATTTTTGCCTCCAAACTCACCAATCATGCATACCACTCAACCAAAACATGCATACAAGCTCCTAGGGGCCTCAAACAAGCATATACCCCAACTACAACACTTCAAACATATTCAAACATGCCACATTGCTCAAAAATCACATAAAACCTAACATTTACTTAAAAACTCATACAACCCTATACATGTCATTCTACCCCATAAAACTTCTTAAAACTTCTTTAAAACACATGAGGAGCTTAAGATCGGCTCTTACCTCTTAAAGATCGAGAGGGAGACGACCTAAACTTGGAGATCCACGAAAATGAGCTCCTGAGTTCCCAAAGCTCCAAAACTTGGTTTAAAAGCTCAAAACCTTCAATGCAAGCTTAAAACTCAAGAAAAATGGTGGGGATTTGGAAGAAGAACACAAGAGTTGCAAAGGGAAGGTCGGAAGCTTGCTGTGGCCGAAAATGGGAAAAAGCTCACCCATTTCGGCTAAGTGCCCCTTTTATAGGTGGCTGGCCAGGCCACGTTCGGGGGCCGAATGTGCCTCCGCATCCATGCAATGTTCGGCGGCCGAACTTTGACTTTCGGCGGCCGAACCTGAACTTCCTTAACTCATGCTTTCGGGGGCCTAACGTGCCTCCCAAAATGCATGCATGTTCGGCGGCCGAACTTCACTTTCGGCGGCCGAACCTGGGTTTTCCTCCAATGCTATTTTCATGCAAAAACTCATTTAGTTTCATACTTTAAAACCATTAAAAACATGAAAACATTTTATGAAAGCATGGTTCTACCCTTCTAGAGGTCTCCGACATCCGAGATTCCACCGGACGGTAGGAATTCCGATACCGGAGTCTAGCCGGGTATTACATAGAGGAAGAGGAAGAGGAATAGGAAGAGGACACTGAAGAGTCAGATGACGATTTAGAAATTGATGGTGTTGATAGTGATGATGATGTCAATTTAGAAGATGATTCTGAATGATACATTGTAAAGTATATTATATTTTTATATATATTCATAGACTTAATATTTGATTATGGTTTTATATATTGTTTGTTTTTATTATTAATTTAAATTTATGGACAATTATTTTTTCAGATGCCTCGAAGATCAGTATCATTTAAAGGTAGAGGACATAGTCATCAGCTCTCTATGAATGAAATAGATGATGATGTCAATAAAAAAAGACCTTCACCGCATAACACAACTGCAGATTCTACTTCTCTATCAGATGGTTCAATAAATTCATAGATTAGTTTTAAATTTTATGAACATTGTTAAGTATTATGGATTTATTTTAAATTTTATGACTGTTGTTAAGTATTATGAATTTATTTTAAATTTTATGAACATTGTTAAATATTATGGATTTATTTTAAATTTTATGAATATTGTTAAGTATTATGAATATTAATTATAATTATTATGAATGATATTTGATTTATATTAAATATGATTTTTAATTATAAATTATTTGATTATACAGGAAATATCTAAATAAAAGCAGGAAATTATTTTTGGTGATTGAATTTTAACAGATTAGCGATGGATTTGTGAGAATATCCGTTAAAATTTGTTAATATTAGCGATGGATTTCTGACGAAAATATTACGTCGCTAATTATTTCCAACAGATTAGCGACAGATTGTTCATCAAATGAATTTGGAATTTCCGATGGATTTAGCGACGAACAGAGTTCGTCGCAACAATTTTCGACGGACTTATCCGACGAAAAATCCGTCGCTAATATTTCCGACGGATCAAAATTCCGTCAGAAAAATTAGCGACATGACTTTAAGCGACGGATTTAAGTCCGTCGAAAATCCGTCGCTGAAAGTTTTAGCGACGGATTTCAGACTATCAGCGACGGAAAAATCCGTCACTGATAGTCTGTTTTTTTGTAGTGGCAACAACCTATAAACATGGCTCACCTTTGGCTGACTCTGAAATAGCTAACTCTGCTGGCCTCCTCGGTTCCTCGAGTTCGATCCTACACAGGTGGACTCAAATGAGGGACCAAACAACTCTAACACGACTCTCAACAACTCTCCCAAAAACCCCTTAAAACATCATAAAACATGCATAGAAGATAGGCAAAGGAAGGCTGGGCAGGGGACTTTCGGCGGCAGGTTCGGCGGCCGAAGGTCCCTACAGATCCGAAAGTCAGGCACTTTCGGGGGCAGGGTTCGGCGGCCGAAGGTCATTCCAAAGCCGAAAGTCACCATCCTTCGGGGGCAGGTTCGGCGGCCGAAACTTCCCTCCAGAGCCGAAAGTCCAACTTTCGGGGGCGAGGTTAGGCGGCCAAAACTGCCTCCTCTGGCAGGTTCGGCGGCCGAACCTCGCTTCGGCGGCTGAACCTCGCTTCGGTGGCTGAACCTGGATCCTCCTGGGTGGCAGAACCCGATTCTGCCATCCCACAACTAGCCTCCCAAAACCCTCCAAACTCATACTCAACACTCAAAAGTATGCATAAACACATAATCAAGCATATAGGGGCACAAAACTAGCCTAAACCCCAATAAACATCACATTTAACATCATATTTCTCATTAAACTAACATAACCCTAACAATTAGATCTACTCTCAAACATGCATTAAATACCCTTAACCCTTCATAAAACTTAATTAAAATATGAAAGAAGAGGAGGATCTACACTTACCTCTTGAAAATCGAGAGGAGATGCGATCCCAAACTTGGAGATGTGGAGGAACGGGCTCCGGGGGTCTCTAAGCTTCAAGACTTTGATTTTGAGCTTAAAAACTTCAAAACAAGATAAAAGCTTGTTAAAAAACTTGAAAGATTTGAGGGAAAACATAAAATCAACCAAAGGAGGGCGAAATCTCACCTATGCCCGAAAATAGAGAGAGAAAACTCGCCCATTTTCGGACAATGGGCCTTTTATAGGTGGCTGGCCAGACCACCTTCAGGGGCCAAAGGTGCTTCCGCAAGAGGCCAATGTTCGGCGGCCGAACATGAGGTTTGGCTGCCGAACTTGGCTTTTCCCATCCTTGGTCTTTTCTTTCAAAACTCAATTTCTTTCTTCATTAAAACCATAAAAATATATAAAAACATTTTGTGAAACCCTTATTTTACCCTTCTAGAAGGCTCCAACATCCGAGAATTCCAGATCCCAACGGAGATTCCGCCGGAAAGTAGGAATTCCGATGCCGGGGTCTAGCCGGGTATTACATATCCCTTTGAACGGTAAATGCAATACTAAATATTTACATATTGTGTATTGTAAATAAATGTCAAATAAATCAACTAACAGTCTAATTATTCTTTTACTAGATACCTCTTTGACTTGAAGAAAAAAGTCAAAAATAAAGCTTATGTTAAGGGTTCAATAATTGAGGCATATCTTATTGAGGAAATTTCATCTTTTTGCTCACACTACTTTGAGCCATCTATCTCGATAAGGCTAAATAGAGTTCCAAGAAATGATTATGGTGGACATGTAGAACCTATGGGACGCCTTTCGATTTTCAATCATACAGGTCGGCCTTTTGGGCATTTGGATCATGGCATAATGTTGTCAAATGAAGAGTATCGCGTAGCACATTTATATGTGTTGTTGAATTGTCCTAAAATTGATCTGTTTATTGAGTAAGTGATTTAAATTAAGTATCAACATATTAATCATATAAAATAAATTATGATACAAAAAAATTAATTTTTTTGTGTAGGATTTTTTATTTTCATTTACGAGAAACAATACCAAATATCAGCGATCAACAAATTGAGCAAATGCGAGAGCGAGAACTGGCTAATTGGTTAAAAGACTATGTAAGTATTGCAAGTGATGATTTTAACATGTGCATTATTGTTGACTTCTAACTTAATGTTTCAACATTAGGTGGGAAGGAAAGAAGTTGATAATTGCATTTATCAAATAACTCAAGGGCCCAGCCGAAAAGTACAATCATATAAAGGGTACTTTGTGAATGGATTTAAATTCCATCGATATGATTATGGCAGAGAGCGAAAAACATTAAATAGTAGTGTATGGGTCAAAGGAAGTTGTTATAATAAATATGAAAGTGATTACTATGGCTTGCTAAATGAGGTATTAGAATTAGAGTACTTTGGAGAGAGAAACAAGATAATCCTTTTCAAGTGTGAATGGTTTGACACTAATAGAGGGGTAAGAGTCTATCCTCAACATGGTCTTGTGGAAATCAATGTCAAATTAAGGCTAGCATTATTTGATCCATATATTTTAGCTCAACAAGCTCATCAAGTTTGCTATATTAAATACCCTAAAATCAATAAAGTCAGAGTTGACTGGTGTGCGGTTTTCAAAATCAAAGCTAGGAGCACTTACAATATTTGACCTTCCATGGTTAACAACAATTCAAATGAGCAAAACTCTAATGATGTTGCTTATCAGGATGATGATGTCTCAAGATCTCAAGAAATTGTACCAACAACCGAACTTGATGATGCCACAATATTATTTGATTCAAGTATTATAGTTGAGGTGCATGTTAATGAATTGCAACATATGCAACAACCACTTAGAGTGGTGGAAGATGAAGATGAGGTTGTAGAGGAAGAGGAAGATGAGGTTGTAGAGGAAGAGGAAGAGGAAGAGGAAGAGGGAAAGGACACTGAAGAGTCAGATGATGATTTAGAAGTTGATGGTGTTGATAGTGATGATGATGTCAACTTAGAAGATGATTCTGAATGATACATTGTAAAGTATATCATGTTTTTATATATATTCATAGACTTAATATTTGATTATGGTTTTATATATTGTTTATCTTTATTGTTAATTTAAACTTATGGATAATTATTTTTTCAGATGCCTCGAAGAGCAGTATCATCTAGAGGTAGAGGACATAGTCAGCAGCTCTCTATGAATAAAATAGATGAGGCAGTACAAGTACAAGAGAAAACACAGGAGCACACTCCAAAAGCATTAGGGGGGCATGCAAACACATCCTCATCATCATCAGTTCAAACTAGAGGTTTGAACTTGGGACATCCTATCCCATCAAACCCGTCTGATCGACAATTGATTAGATTGAAAGGAAATGTATAAGTCATATACAACTTTTTACTATTGATTTAATATGTATTGTTACTTATAATTACTCATTATATATAAAAATATTGTAGTTTTTTAGATTCCACAATTACTATATCAATCACTAATGACATTAAGATGCGCTACACTGCTCCATGGAAAACTTGGTCAGAATTCCTTTAAAGACAAAAGACGAGCTCTTCGGACTTTTTCGGGTAAATACAACTTATATTCTAAAATTTCTAATATGCATTTTAAGTTTATTAAATTTACATAACATTGATTGTTATTTATAGAGTCGATATATATGGGATGAGAGTGAAGAAGATATGGTTCGAATTGCTTGGAAAAAGGTAGGTAAAGAAAGACTGTGAGACATTCTTAATAGAGTTAGGAGCGAATTGTTGCGCAAGTACAAAAAGACATATGTTGCTTATCTATACAATTTAAGACCAGATTGGATGGAGGCAGAGATATGGAATGAACTTATTGCATATTGGAGTACACCATAGTGGAGAAAGAAATCAGAAGTTGGTAAAGCAAATAGAAACGTAGAAAAAGATGGGACTATTACGAAACACTCTAGTGGTTCAATAAAAATGGAGGTTCATGAGAATAGATTGGTATAACTCTTTTATTTCTTACTTTTATTTATACAATTTTGTTTTTATATAGATGGTTAGAAATTATTTGTGCATCTTGTGTTATGTGATTATTTCTTTTTTGTAGGTAAAGAAGTTAGGTAGGCAACCAACTCAACTTGAACTATTTCGTGCAACTCACACAAAAAAGGGGGAGTCAAGGTGTTTTCATTGATGGAAAATCACGACGAGTTGATGTAAGTTACTTTTTGCTTATTTATTGTTATCACATTATTTTTCTATTTGTTATGTTATTATTAGTTGTGTATGGTTAATGAAATGTTTATTATGTTTTATTTTTTTACTTAGAGAGCTTATTTGAGTGCCATTGCTGAAAACGTGAATGACAATTATGAGAGTCAGCCTGCTTTTGATTTGAATAAGTAGATTGAAATTTCAGGAAGTAGTAAAGCCTCGGTTTATGGTTTTAGATCTTCTGGTATTGCAAAATCAGGAACCCCAACTACCTCTTTCTCATGCACATCAGCTCATCCTGAAGGACCTTCTCAAACTATGTTTTCTTTAGAAAAGGTTGAACAAATATTAGAGCAAAACCAGATCAAAATGAAAAAAGACATGGAGCAAATGCAAGAGCAAATGCGAGTGCAGATAGAAAAGTAAATAAAAGATTAGATGAAATCATTGAAGAATAAAAAAAGATCTTCACCGCATAACACAACTGCAAATTCTACTTCTCTATCAGATAGTTCAACAAATTCATAGATTAGTTTTAAATTTTATGAACATTGTTAAGTATTATGGATTTATTTTAAATTTTATGACCATTGTTAAGTATTATGAATTCATTTTAAATTTTATGAACATTGTTAAATATTATAGATTTATTTTAAATTTTATGAATATTGTTAAGTATTATGAACATTAATTATAATTATTATGACTGATGTTTGATTTATATTAAATATGATTCTTAATTATAAATTATTTGATTATACAGGGAATATATAAATAAAAGCAGAAAATTATTTTTTGTGATCGAATTTTAACAGATTAGCGACGGATTTATGAGAATATTCATTAAAATGTGTTAATATTTCTGATTATTTTCGAGAGATTAGTGACGAATTTTTAACTATCAGCGATGGAAAAATCCGTCGCTGATAGTATGTTATTTTGTAGTGTTAAGCCGTAGTTACCCATTTAATGTTATCTTTTGTTCACTATTTTGAACATCTATCATTTAGCTTGTTTTTCTTTTTACCTTAGGACCTACCAAACTATACATATATCTATATATATAAAATCCTACCCTTTGAATGGAAGTTGGATATACAAGAAAAAATAATAACTTTTTACTCCAATGTTTTGAGTTTCTTAGTAGTTAGGAGTAGATATGAGCCACATGTTTACTTTTACGTCAAGGACAGCTAAAAATAAGAGCAAGTAAAACACCCTGAGCAATTTAATTTATTGAATAACCGGGTACCAACATTACAAATGTTCACGTAAAAAGATAAGTGTCAACTTATAAAAGATATTATAAAATAAATAAATAAATATTTAAGTTATGTGTTTGATTTCCATTCAATTGTGTTGCCTCTTGTCTTTCTTTTTATAGCTTAGTTTTACCATATATCTAACTTTATTCCATATAAAATTCTCATGATTCCTTTATTTGTGAGTATTATAATAATGAAAAAGTTATGCATTTGCATAAAGACTAGAGAATAAGAAAAATTTTGAATTATAGAAATTGATTTGAGGTGGATAGAATATCAATAAAATGCATGTCTATTCTTTGTGAGTATAAAGTCCTCATGTTATTCTCTTTGTCTTTCTTTCTATAAATTAGTTTTACCATATATCTATCTTTATTTCATATAAAATCCTCATGATCTCTTTATTTGTGAGTATTATAATAATTAAAAAGTTGTGAATTTGCTTAAAGACTAGAGAATGAGAAAATTTTTGAATTATAGAAATTGATTTGAGATGGCTAGGATGTCAGTAAATGCATGTCTATCCTTTGATTGTATAATGCATATGATTTATTTGTAAATATTTATTTACAAGTAGATATTTAAATTTTACTGAACATTAATGCATGAATTGAGTTTTAATGAGTTATTAGTTAAAATTATATTATTTTATTGAGTTTTATTGAAAAAAGTTGGACTGAACTCTGTCTATCATGTTGCTGAGAAAATTAATACTCTTATTTGCTTTTCTCTATTTATTTTGCTTGAAGACAAGTAACACTTTAAATTTGGAATATTTGATACGGTGATAATTTATATATTTATTTATACATTTTTAGAACCATTTTGGTTTATTTTTATTGATTTTTCTTAACTTTATTAGATTTTAATATTTAATTTTATGATTTTAAGTGCTACTCTATTATTTGATATTTTTATATAATTTTTAGTATTTTATAGGCTAAAAGCAAGTTAAGGAATGAATGAGACACTTTGAAAAGAAATTTAGAAAAGTTCGAAGAGATTTTGAAGAAATAGACAAAAACATAAGGCTATTTTTCAGGCTATCCCATATTTCTCCCTGGACGAAAAAGTAAAGGAGAAAACACACGGTGAAAAACACGGAGTGGATTTGTATTTTCATGGTCTATCATGTATTTCACTCATTTTTACACGTAATCCTCTATATTTTTGCCAAAAGTCTAAATTCTCTAAATTTATCTCTAGGACCACAAAATAGGAATCTTAATTAGGGTATATATGCATCATAATGAAGAGAATGAAAAACCTTTTGTTCACTTGCTAACACCTATACACAGCGAAAATCGCAATAAACTCAAAGAAATAAAAATCTAGAAATAGAAATCCAAATATCTAGAGTTTTTTTTTTATTTTTTTTCCTTATACTTTAATTTGTTAGAATGATTTTGAATAATTTCTCATTTCAGTTTATCCTTGAATTTTTTAATACGAGCAACTAAATTCATTTGCTAAGGGATTTAATATAACTTAAATTATTTATTCTTTTTAATTTATTTAAATTTATTTTCTTTACCTATTTATTATTCAATTCTTAAAATTAATGCTTTTGAGTATTTTTGGAACACTTGAATAATTTTATTCTGAGATTAATACTGATAGGGAACATTTTAGGACCGAATAGGAAATTGAATATTATAGAAATATTAATTAGATTAAAAATAAAGATTTAACTTATAAAGTCTTAAATAAAATAATCACATTATTTAAAAAATTAATTAAAGTATTGTCAGATTATTGAGAGATAGATAATAACTTTTTAATTAATTAAATTGATTTTACTTGTTAGATAAAATTAATTATCTTAAAATTAATTATTTGCATTAAATTTAATAATTAAAATTAAATTGTTAACTAAATAAAATAACTAAATCAGTGAATTAAGATACATATTATTTAATATTAATGGTTTTTCAAATTCTATTTTATTGAATTGTTTAATTTTATTATCTTATTTTATTTTAATTTTACAATTACTTTTCACGATTAATAATTAAAATAATAATTACATTTATAAATATTTTGATATTTAATTTTCAATTCTTATGAATACAATACTATAATAACACTTTATTATTTGATATTATTCTATCCACTTATGTGGATGTCGCACCTAACAGTGTTTGAAAAGAATATTTTATAATTTTAAGAATATTTTTAATCAATAAAATTTGTTTTCAAAAAAATCAATAAAATTATTAATATTTGTATGGATAAATTAAATCCTCTTGAATCCTTGCACAATTTTATTTTAATTACCGACATCATTCAAAAATATGCACTACAAATTGTTTGGTTGGGTATTGATAAATAAGATATCATATTTTTTAAGAATGGGTCACCCAAAATATATATATGTTTGCTAATTATATTACAGTGAAATTAAACATAAAGAACTGTACTCCTAATAAATTTATGTAATATAATGAATTTAATTATTCATATACATAAACAGAATATTCACAACATATATAATAAATTACATAAAATGAAATAAGATGGTACTTTTTTTTTTCAACCAATCATTTCACTTTTATACTGATTTTATTCAAAATATATCTTATGGGTTTGGCCTAAAATATTATAAGAAATTTAATTGGACTTTATATATATATTTTTTTAAATGAAAATTAAAAATTGAGAGAGTAGAACCTGATATCTTTCAAATTTATTCAGATATATTTATTATCAGATTAGGAATTTACATGTTATATAATACAATTCCCTAAAAATGAGCTAATTTATCAAAAAGCATATGTTGACACGAAATATTTTACCCTTAAGAAGAATGATTCATCACAGGGCAGGACAATGCTTGTGTGGCTATTAAATCCATACTCATCTGCTGCTTTCTGCATGAGTTGCTGAAATGTTGAATTCTTCAAGTATGATAAAGGAACAATGTGTCTGCTAAGTTCATCTCCCACATAGACCACAAAATGGCCCTTGGGTGCTCTTCTTATTCCTTCATTACCTTCCTTTCTTCCCATGTGATCTTTAGTACTCAAATTCAAAAGTGTTTGTGCGTTTAGGATGTGTTTGCCTTTGCCTGTAAAACATCATAGTTTTCTTTTTGTGACTATATAAGAAATTGAGATGGTGTTGTCCTTTTCGAGCTTTGAATAAATGAAATGATCCAAGATGTTTGACAATGTGCACTTGTTTTTTGAGGTCACCTAATTATTGTACGTAGTGGTAGCTAATCACGCGTAGCAAAGCTCCAATTTCGTAGAAGAAACCTATAAATCAAAAGTAAAATACGCTCAATATTTAGTTTAAATTTAAAAAAAAATGATTTATTTTTTATTTATTTTTAATTTAATTTAATTTTTAATTTTAAAAATTTTGATTATTTTAATTAAATTCAATTTTAGTAAAATAAATTGAAAAATTCAAACCGATTAATGATAATATAATAATATATTATTTTTTATAATATAGAGAAGTTAGATCATAATTAAAATTTAAATATTTCAATTAAATTTAAGAATATTAAAAATAATATATAAAAAAATAAAAATTCATTAAAAAATTCAACCAATTAAATCTAATTAAATTAATTTGAATCGATTTAATTTCTATTCAAAATTAATTTGATTTGATTTTTATAAATAGTAAAATTTTAATTTTTAATTTATTTGATTCGATTCGATTTTAAAATGAACTGATGGAATACTTACTTTAACATATTATCATAATAAATAAATTTTATTAATTTTTAATGCAGAAATATTCAAATTATTAAAAAAAAAAAACTATGATTAGTTTCTTGACATGCAACAATTTATTGATTTACAATAATTTATGAAATCGTAGAAATGGAGACTTTTTCTAAAAAAAACGACTTTTAACTTATAGTAATTATATTTTTTAACCATTAAATTAAGCAGGTTTAGACAATTTATAATTCATTTTATTTTGTATATGAGTTATTTTGTTTATATTTATTATTAACCATCAAACCAAATTTAAAATGTAAATAAAAAATCAACTTTATCAAATTTTAGAGAACCAATGATTTTTTTAAGATAATATCATATTTTTCAATTAATGTTATAATTTTAGACTCTAAATATTTGATTTTGTGCTAATATTTATCTATTAGTGTGAGATAAGTTAGCATAACTTTTTAACGTTTAAGTAATATTTCAATTTTAGTATAAAACACTCCTTTCCTGATCGAGTCAATAAAGTGTTTTTTAATATAAAACAAACTATTTTAGTTTTGAATTGCTATGATTTTCTTTTAAATTTTCAAATTTTCTATCACTAGATTCTCTTTCGTGTTTTTCAAAAGTTACAATTATAGTAAAATCAAATCAATTCTTAATTACCCAAAATTTCTATCATTAGATTTTCTTTCATATTTCTCTAAAGTTGCCGTCATGATAAAATCAAATCAATTCTTAATCACCCAAAATTTTTATCATTAGATTTTCTTTCGTGCCTCTCTAAAGTTGCAGTCATGGTAAAATCAAATCAATTCTTAATGATCTAGAAGATTGTGTTGAACCAAATATATGCATAAGAAATTTTTTTGGATAAGATGCAGATATATACATTTAACCAATTAAAAAAAAGTCATATATACTAAAATACAATAGCATTTAGGTTTCATTTATTTTATAAAAAATATATTTTTTTATATCTTTTATTGTTTAAAATACTATAAAAATTTAGTCAATTGAAATATTTTGCTTGTCAAAAAATAATATAAATCATTTTAAGAAAAATAACTTTATTTTTTTTAAAGATAAACTCATTTTCCATCCCCTCATATTTTTATTAAAATCTTTATATATAAATTTATCAATAATTTTATTTTTTAAATTAAATAAATAATAAAAAAAGTTATTTCTTTAAATTTTTAAAGTACAAATTATTATTTTTAAATAAATAGAGACTTACTTATAAAAATAGAGATTTGGTATTTATATATTTTAATGGGATAAGATATTTTTCAAAATTTTGGGATTGAACGCAAGCTTCTGCACATGGGTGATGTTGGTGAAGAAAAGAAGCAACTCTATAGTCCATGTTCAAAAATTGCGTGCTAAAACAACCTAAAAGAAATTAAGAAGCCTTTAAATAAGGTTAATCTCAACCGGATGCTAATGCAATGCATGTGTGTGATGCCAACCAATTGATAAGACATAGCATGCCCAAGAAAGAAACACATGCATGGTCTTAGATATCTTTTCTTAGGAGGCTATTGATGTCTATTGTCTACAATGTCCGCATCCACCCTTCTCTCCTGGCTTAATCTTTTGGAAGATTTGTTATCTAAATCTTTATAATATAAATAAATTTATTAATTAATCTTTTTATTAATTTTAACTTACTATTTAATAGATGTGATACGAAAAAAATTCATTACTATTAACAGTAAAAGCTTTTAAAATTTCATATATATATTTTAGTATATTTCTAAAATTAAATAATTAATTAATACAATTTTTTATACAATATAAATTAAATTGTAATTTTTCTAAATCACATGTCCTCTCCGTCAATTTTTAAATTTATTTTTAAATTTTTTTATTTAAAATAATATTCTAAATTAATTTTATACTATATTAAATATTGATTGAAAAGTGAATTATGAATTATTTTAACGAATAAAAATTTAAATAATTATTTGAGGTTTGAGTTAATATGACATGGTTATTTAGTCAAAATTATGTGATTTTTAAATTTCTATCTTTCTAACCTATACTATAAATTTACTAATGAGAGAAAGGCTAAATTTAATAAATTTAAACCAAAGAAAAAGTAGTTCCATTATATTCTGAAAACCGATCAATGAGTCTACTAAGTAAAAAAACAATATTAAAATATATTATTTAAGGTTATAGATTTATGCATATAGGGTTAGTACAAATAGCAATCAAACCATTAACTGTAGAAGGCTTAGATACAAGTATACATGTAGCTTTAAGAGATGGCAGACATCACACATATAAAGACTCTTTGTTAGGATTATTTGAAACAAGTTTAACAAATGGACCAATTTATTCAAACTGTTTTCCCAATTTTACAATCTCATTAACCGATCCTCATATCATGAAAATACTAACATTAGATATTTTAACCCATAACTATAATATGCTTAAAGGATCACATATTTATGAGATATTTTACAGATTAAATTATAAAGTAATGAATACAGGATTATGTCCCAATGCAATAGACCATAACAGACAAACAGGAGAAACAATTTTTTGGGAAATTGACCAAACCAAAGCTAATATAACAATACCAAAAAATATACAATGGAAAGATGTTAGTCTACCAGATAGCTGGAAGTATCCTAGCAAAACGATACCAAATCAACCCACAAAAGAAAATAAAGAGATAGATTACATTATACAAAATGATGATGGATCAATAGAATTAAAATATAAAAGATCAAACTCTTTTCGACAACCCAGTTCAACCATTTATCAACCATCTAGACATTCAATAGGATCTTCCCAAAGAAGACCCAATATTGAGATCAATACAGATACTAGTATTTCTGAAGAAACTACTATCCCACCATATACAGGACCTTTCGTTGGAGAAACCTCTGGAACCAAACCTGTAGAAGAAACATTTAATCACCAAACCAATTCACAACCTACCAAAGGTATCAAAATACAAGAAGGTGTCTTTAGACAAGGCCAATTTAGTCAACCATATGAAGATAGTGGTTATTCTATAAATACCTTCACTTCATGTTTTGAAATTGATAAAGACCAAATTCAAGCTGACTATATGTCAGATCAAAACCAGGGGAAAAGGGAGACATTTTTAAACCAATATTCCAGGAAAGAACAAAGTCATATGAAAAAACAATTTTTTGCATTTTGTGAACATGTATAGCAAACCATACCATTCTTCACCTACTTAAAATATTACCATGAAGATAGACTAAATGTTTTAGAAAAAAAGATACATAAATGGCACAAAGTCAATAATGTAGGAGAACCAAGTGAAATATATCATGAGTGTGAAAGACCACCAATAGATAGAGTATTCTTTAAAAAGAACCAAATAGCTCATGGAATGCAACCCATAGTAGATACAACAAATATACCAAGTAACGACATAAGAGATGTCACTTTACAAAATAACTGGACCAATGTATCCCTACATATTATAGGACAACAATTAGACAGAATAGAAGAAAAAATAGAACAAAACCATGAAGCAATCACAAATATAGAACATATAGAAACACCATAAACACCATCACCTCTAACTCCTAAACCAAACACTACATATTTATCGCAACGATATAGTAATGCAAAGCCATATGATATAGATCCCTCTAAAAAGCAATTAAACAAACCTTTTACAAAAATGATACCACCTTCTAAAAACCCAATAGATATAACAACTATAAAACCAAAAACAGAATTAAATAATATGTCAAAATTATTACAAAAGATCATACATGAACAAAGTACTTCACCAAAAGCTAAAGTGTCAGGAGGTATTAAAATAAATGAACCCATACAAACTCAAAGTAATATACCAAGCGAAAGTACTAGTAAAGATAAAAATAAAATAACAATTTTAACCGAATATAATGAAACTTCCTCATCTGAAGATGACAGTATAGACAATCCTTTAGAAGCATCAAACTCTGACCAAGAAGACAATATTCCTGTAAATACTATAGGACGGAATTCTGATAGAAGACCAGATGATTTAAAAATATTAGATAGAAAACAAAAACAATATAATGCAAAAACTATTTATGAGTGGAATATAGATGATATGTCTGAAATGGAAATTATACAAATAACCAAGGAAATGGTAATTGTAGGAAATATATATAAACAAAGAGTTGGAGTCACTGAACCAGAGGCAGCAGAGAATATAATATTAGGCTTTACAGGAGAATTAAGAACTTGGTGGGACAAACTATTAAGTAATGAAATAAAACAGAATATATTGACAGCCAGAAGAATTGATAATACCACAGGAGAATATGTTATTGATACATCTACAGGACAACCACAATCTTTCACATTAGCTTATTTAGTTTATAATCTTATCTCACATTTTATAGGAGATTTAGATTTATATACAGAACGCAATAGTGAGATATTACAAAATCTTAAGTGTAGAAAGTTAGAAAATTTTAGATGGTATAAAGACAATTTCTTAAAGAGGGTTTATGCATTAGCAGACCCAAATGCTTATCATTGGAAAGAGAAATTTTTAACGGGACTACCAAGATTATTTTCTACAAAAGTAAAAGAAACAATTGAACAAAAATTTGGACACATATCATATGATGACTTAACTTATGGAGACTTAATTACATGTGTCAATTTAACAGGAATAAGATTATGTAGAGATATGAAACTACAACAAAAACTAAAAATGGAAAATAAACAATCTAGAAAGGAATTAGGTAACTGGTGCGAACAATTTGGTTTTGGAACAATAAAGAAACCAAAATATAAAAGATATAAACCATTTAAAGACAAAATCTATAGACACTATAAATATCCTAGGAAGAAGTTTTATAAGAAACAATATGATAAACAGCCCACTAGAAAATCATTTATCAAGCGACCATTTAAAAGAAATAATTTTAGAAGATCCAATAATAAAAATAACATAACATGTTATTTATGTAACCAAAAGGGGCATTATGCCAAAGAATGTCCTGCAAGAAAGAAAATACACGAATTAGGTTTAAAATTAAACATTGACAATATAGATCAATTATTAGATAAGATTGACCAAATTAAATTATCTTCTTCAGAACTAGACGACGAATACAGTAGTGACAATTCATCAAGTGCAATTAATAGTACAGATAGTAACCATAATTGTCAAGGAGAAATTTGTCATTGTAATAATAAAATAAATGTCTTAACAGAATATCAACAAGTGTTAGAACAAATAGAGCAAGTACAAGATTCCAATATAAAACGAAAAATGTTTAAAAAATTAACAAAATTAATCAATGAAGAAATAAAACAAGAAACTGCACCACCTACTAAATTTGAAGATATTGAACAAATGTTTAAAAATAAAAAAGCAGTAACAATAATTTCTTCCATGGACTTACAATCAGAAATAAAACAATTAAAATCAGAAGTTAGACAATTAAAAATAAGATGTGATTATCTAGAACAAAATCAAAAAATGCAAAATCAAAACCAAAATATAGGACAAAGTTCAGGAAAGGACAAAACAAAAGTAGAAGAATTAATAGAAACTGACACAGAAGAAGAACAACCATTAAAGTTTAATGATATTACTAGAATTAAATATCAAAAATGGTATGTAAAAATAAATCTCACAATTAAAGACTTTACATTAGAAACCATAGCTATGTTAGATTCAGGAGCTAACATGAACTGTATAGATCAAGGGATAATACCAAGTAGATATTTTCATAAGACTAAACAGACACTATCAGCAGCAAATTCAACTAAAGTAAAAATAGATTATAAAATACCAAGTGCACATATTTGTAACAATGGAATATGTTTTAAAACCAGTTTCATGTTAATAAAAAATCTCAATACACAAATTATTCTAGGAAATCCATTTTTACAAATGTTGTATCCATTTAAAGTCACACAATTAGGATTAGAAACCAATGTATTAGGACAGGATATTATATTTCAATTCATAACACCAATAAATTACCATGAGGTCAATTTATTTCAACAAGAAAACATAAGTAAAATTAATAACTTAGAAAACCAAATAAAATTCTTAAAGAAAGATTTACATTCTCTTAGAATAGAAGAACAGTTACAAAATCCCAACATTAAACAACAAATTCAAAAACTGCAAGAACAATTTGAACAAGACCTATGTTCAGATTTACCTACAGCATTTTGGAATAGAAAACAGCACTTATGTCTGTTCCCATAGCGGAGGATCCCCTTATTGTCAAATCTGAACTCTTCACTCTTGCCTGACTGAACAGTCCTGGCAATCTTCACTAACTCTGGGTCCTCGTGCTGTTTCTGAGCCACCTGCTCCAGAAACACAGGTGTCACTCTCATCTGGGCTATCAAAGCACCTGTACCAGACAACTCTAACTGTAGACCTTCATTCATGAGCTTGTAAAACTCCTTCACCACTGGTCTCCTCTCTGCCATGATGTGGGATAGGCTGCCTAGTGACTTCCGGCTTAGGGCGTCTGCCACGACATTCGCCTTACCCGGATGGTACTGAATCTTGCAATCATAGTCACTGAGCAGTTCTACCCATCTTCTCTGTCTCAAATTCAAATCTCTCTGACTCAAGATGTGCTGCAGGCTCTTATGATCTGTGAAGATCTCACATTTTACCCCATAGAGGTAATGCCTCCACATCTTGAGTGCAAAGATGACTGCTGCCATCTCAAGATCGTGTGTGGGGTAATTCAACTCATGCCTCTTCAGTTGTCTGGAAGCATAAGCGATCACCCTACCATTCTGCATTAACACACAACCCAAGCCTACTCTGGATGCATCACAGAACACTGTGAAGTCATCATTGCTAGTCGGCAGAGCTAACACTGGTGCTGAAGTTAACCTCTTCTCGAGCTCCTCAAAACTTTCTTCACACTGATCGGTCCATACGAACCTCTGGTTCTTCCTGGTCAATCTGGTTAGAGGAGCTGCAATCTTCGAGAAGTCCTGAACGAACCTCCTGTAATAACCAGCTAAACCCAAGAAACTTCTGATCTCTGTCACTGAGGTGGGTCTAGGCCAGTTAGTCACAGCCTCTATCTTCTTGGGGTCTACTTCAATTCCGTTCTCTGACACTACATGCCCCAAGAACGAGATGCTCCTCAACCAGAACTCACACTTGGAGAACTTGGCATACAAGCCATGTTCCCTCAAGGTCTGCAGAACTATCCTCAGATGATGGGCATGCTCCTCTGCATTCCTGGAATACACTAAGATATCATCTATAAAGACAATAACAAAGTGGTCCAGGTACTGTCTAAACACTCTGTTCATGAGATCCATGAATGCTGCAGGGGCGTTAGTTAACCCGAACGGCATCACAAGGGACTCAAAATGCCCATATCTGGTCCTGAAAGCTGTCTTTGGAACGTCCTCTTCCCTGATCCTCAACTGATGGTACCCCGATCTCAGATCTATTTTGGAGAAACAACCCGCTCCGGCTAGCTGGTCGAATAGATCATCGATCCTTGGCAATGGGTACTTATTCTTGGTAGTGACTTTGTTCAACTGCCGGTAGTCGATACAAAGTCTAAGGGATCCATCCTTCTTTCTTACAAACAGCACTGGAGCACCCCAGGGTGAGGTACTCGGTCGGATGAAGCCCTTGTCTACCAACTCTTGCAACTGTTCTTTCAATTCTTTCAACTCAGCTGGTGCCATCCTGTAGGGAGGGATAGAGATCGGTCTAGTTCCAGGCATCAATTCAATCTCGAACTCTATCTCCCTAACAGGTGGTAAACCTGGCAACTCGTCTGGGAACACATCTAAAAACTCATTGACCACTGGCACTGCGGCGGGCTCTCTAATCTGACTGTCTAGCTCTCTCACATGAGCCAAATACCCCTGACATCCCTTCCTAAGCAACCTACGAGCCTGAAGAGCTGAGATCATACCTCTAGGTGTACCCCTCCTGTCTCCTCTGAAGACGACCTCTGATCCATCCTGACCTCTGAACCTGACTACCTTGTCCCTGCAGTCCAAGGTAGCGCCATGGGTAGATAACCAGTCCATCCCTAGAATGACGTCAAAGTCGGTCAAATCTAGAACCACAAGGTCGGCGGACATGCATCTCCCCTCAACAAAAACTGGACTACACTGACAGACTGACTCTGCCACTGATGGATCACACTTGGGTCCACTGACCCAGAGAGGACACTCTAACCCAGAGACCATTAATCCCAACCTCTCTACGGCCCTCGGAGCAATAAAAGAATGAGATGCACCAGGGTCCATTAATGCATACACATCAGAACACCCAATGACTAAATTACCTGCCACCACGGTGTTAGATGCATCTGCCTCCTGCTGTGTCATGGTGAAGATCCTTGCTGGAGCTGACGGACCCTCACCTCTGAACCCTGCTGAAGAAGAGGCTGACCCTCTCCCTCTGCCTCTGCCACTGGCCTGTGTCATGGCTGGAGCTACTGGCTGTGCCACACTACCAGAAGCTGTCTGCTGAGACTGTGTCACAAAAGCTGCTCTAGGACACTCTCGTGCCATGTGTCCCTCCTGCCCACATCTGAAGCAGGCTGATGTCCCAACCAGACATACTCCTCTGTGCGGTCTCTCACATTTCTTACATACTGCATTCTCTGCACCTGAGCTCGAGCCACTTCCTAGTCCCAGACCTGACTTGATCTTGTTCCAGAACTTGTTCTTCTTAAACTTCTTGGTGGTACTGCCCCACCTCTTACTGCCTGAGCTTAAGGAAGAAGGATCCACTTTTCCCCTACCTGGGGTTTTGGAACCAGAAGGCTGTGCTGCTGACTGTTTGACTTTTCCCTCGATGATAGCACTAGCCTCCATCCTCCTAGCCATGTCTACTATGGCATGAAAACTCTCTCTATCTGCTGACTGTATCAAGGAGGAATACCTGGAATGGAGCTTCATGATATACCTCCTTGACTTCTTCTGGTCTGTATCAAGGTTCTGCCCAGCAAATGGCAGCAACTCCATAAACCTGTCAGTATATTCATCTACACTCATGTCATCAGTTTGCCTCAACTGCTCGAATTCTATCATCTTCATTTCCCTTGAACTATCAGGGAAAGCCCACCCTGCAAATTCATTAGCAAACTCCTCCCATGATAGACTATCCACCCTCGGTTTCACATAGCTCTTGAACCACTCACGGGCCTTCTTGCATTTTAGTGTGAACCCAGCCATCTGAATGGCTCTACTGTCATCCGCCCCTATCTCATCTGTTATCGCCTTGACCCTCTCAAGGTACACGAACGGGTCATCACCGGTTTCAAACTGGGGAGCACCCAACTTCATATAATCAGTCATTCTGACCTTGCTCCCTCCAGATGAGCTAGGTTGAGGTATTTGGGTTTCTGGGACAGTAGGTGCTGCTGGTGGTGGAGGAGGTGCAACATTTTCTGTGGTAGGGTTTACTGGATTTGGATGGTAGGGTGGTGGTGGATACATAGGATACTGTGGGTATGGTGGGTAATATGGTGGGTATGGCATCTGTGTGGGGTAAGGGCTAAAACTAGGGTAATCCGATGTACCTCCCATCGAATACCCGGGATTCTGTGAGAAAGGTGGGTAATGAGGTGGCTGAACATAACCCGAGGCCTGAGTGCCTCCTTGGGATTCTCCCATACCTTCCTCTGACATACTCATCCCCAAACTGCCATCCCTCCTCTGGTCCACATCCATGTCATCTCCCACGTCTTCTGACATTCCTCCCTGAACTGTTCCTCTTACTGACCTGCTTCTACCCAGATCCAGAGACCTTCTAGGGTCTCTCATTGCTCGGTCCCTGTTGGACCTACTTGACATTGCCCTAGGCAATGCTGGAGGACGGGCGCTCATGCCCTCATCCTCAGGTGGCACTCCAGTCAATCTTGCAGATCGACGGGTTCCTCTCATCCTGTTTTCTGAAAAACCACACATAGCACAAACATCAGCATCATATGGTTCATGTGGGCACACATGAACCCTCATCACATACATCGCATACATAACATATCATTTATGCACATGCATATAATCATGGCATATCACATTATCATGTAAGACAGGACTCCACATCCTATCCTGGTGGACATGACCTTTCCTATTGTGCTTGACCTGCTATAACATCTATGAGCCCGACACTCTAGGTCCGAACATATGAACCTAGGGCTCTGATACCACTCTGTAACGCCCCGGAAATCCGGACCGTTACCGGCGCTAGGATCCAGATCGGCATAAGGCCGCCGGGAACCGTAGCAAGCCTGACATAACCTGTAATTCTGTTTAATCCCATACATGATCAACAATACTCATAAACCTGTAAACATTTTCCTATAACAACCAAGCTCAACCTGTACATAAACATAAACATATCATAAACCTCCACTGGAGCCCTCATCAAATGCTCCAATGGGGTATCTCATCATACATAAGCTTGGTTGAAACATAACCTCATATCTCATATCATAAAGAACATGTACATACAAGTGGGATTAACAATCTGTATTGGTCAAGCACAACTCTATCCTCAATATTCAAATTACATAACATAACTGGACTAGACTTTACATTACATCATAATCATTTGTCATGTCCACAATCTATCTATGACTTCATAACTCTGGCTGACCTCCTGGTCTACCCTGTACCTGCACATCTGATATTAGGGGAGGGGGGGGGTGAGCTAAAAAGCCCAGTGAGCAGAATAGAGAAAACATATATTAAAATATTTCATGCTTCCATGAAATGCAACACATCACAAACATATCACATAAGGATGGTACTGTCACCTATAGTCCTCAACATAGTCCAATCGTGCCAGGGGCGTAGAATGGGCCTCACTGGTCTTTCTCTTACATACATAACATAACATAACATTCCAATATGCCAGGGGCGTAGAATGGGCCTCACTGGTCTTTCTCTTAACATAGTCCAGGGGCGTAGAATGGGCCTCACTGGCAATCCATACCGTATCCTCATCATATCATATCATAGGAGGACTAGAGGATCATCCAATAGCCAATCCGCATCCACATCATACTATGCAATGCAACATATTCGTGATTTCTAATGCAAACACCCTATAATATCACATGGCATATATGATGCATGAACATGCTCAAAAAGTTATATTTCATTTATTTAAAAACTTAAGGTTTATTCCACTCACCTCTGGCTGAAGCTCTACAGACTCTGAAGCAGCTATCTCACTGCTGGGGTCCTTGGTTCCTCGGGTCCGAACCTACACAGGTGGACTCCAATGAGGGACCAAACATACATAAACATAACTCTAATAAACTCCCCAAAAACCCCCTAGAACATCATGAAAACATCACATAAAAGTATGCATGAATTGGCTGAACAGGGCACTTTCGGCGGCACCTTCGGCGGCCGAAAGTCCTGGACAGATCCGAAAGTCAGGCAGGTTCGGCGGCACTTTCGGCGGCCGAAAGTCCCAGACAGAGACGAAAGTCTCTTTTCGGGGGCAACTTCGGCAGCCGAATGCTGCCTCCACAAAGGGGGTTCGGCGGCCGAAACTCCCTTCGGCTGCCGAACCTGGTTTCTGCCAAACGGGCAGAAACTTGGTTCACATGAACCTCCTGCCTCCCAAACCTCAAATCATGCATATCTCTCATCCAAAACTTACACACACAGCATACATAACACCTAGGGGTCCCAAACTAGCATATACCCCATCTACAACACTTCAAACACATAAAAATCAACATACATTGTTCATCAAAACATCAAAACCCATAAACTCATCAGCAAGCCTAAACATGCATTCTACCCCATAGATCTTGCATAAAACTTATTTAAAACACATAAGGAGCTTAAGATCGGCTCTTACCTCTTGAAGATCGAGAGAGAGACGACCTAAACTCGGAGATCCAAGCAAATGGGCTCTTGAGTCTCCCAAGCTCCAAAACTTTGCTCAAAAGCTCAAATCTTCAAAATAAAGTGAAAACAAGTGAAAATCTTGAGAGATTTAGAGGAAATACATCAAAGATGGGTGAGGGGGCGGCGGAGACTCACCTTGGCCGAAAATGGGAAAAAGCTCGCCCGTTTTCGGCTAAGGGACCCTTTTATAGTGGCTGGCCAGACCACGTTCGGGGGCCGAATGTGCCTCCGCATCCATGCAATATTCGGCGGCCGAACATGAGGTTCGGCGGCCGAACCTGCACTTTCCTCACTCATGCTTTCGGGGGCCTAACGTGCCTCCAAAACGCATGCATGTTCGGCGGCCGAACTTGACTTTCGGCTGCCGAACCTGGGTTTTCCTCCAAAAACTTTTCATGCAAAACTCATTTAATTTCATACTTAAAAACATTAAAATACATGAAATCATTTTATAAAAACCTGGTTTTACCCTTCTAGAGGTTTCCGACATCCGAAATTCCACCGGACGGTTGAAATTCCGATATCGGAGTCTAGCCGGGTATTACAATTTTAGTTACCACCAGATCATGATGGATACTAAAGATGTAAAAAAAACTTCGTTCATTACTAATGTAGGAGTTTTCTGCTACAAAGTGATGTCATTTGGACTAAACAACGCAGAGGCGACTCACCAAAGGCTAGTATCAGATATCTTTAAAGACATGGTGGGGTCAACAGTAATGGTGTACGTGGATGACATGGTGGTAAAGAGCCAATCTTTAGAAGATCATCTAGATGATATCCAGAAAGTTTTTAACATATTGGATAAGGCAGGTATGAAACTAAACTCTAAAAAATGCACCTTCGGAGTAAAAACTAGAAAGTTTTTAGGGTATATAGTATCAGAAAGGGGCATAGAAGCAAACTCTGAAAACATTAATGCCATCTAAAATATGGAGGTGCGAAAATCATAAACAATGTGCAAAAGTTGAATGGGCAGGTTACAGGTCTTGGTCAGTTTATATCATGTTCGACCAGGAGGTGCCTCCCATTCTTTAAAGCCTTAAAAGGAAAAAATAAATTTATATGGGGAAAGAGTGTATAGAGGCATTTGAAAGCCTGAAAACTTTTTTATCTTCTCCCCCTCTTATAAGCTTGCTTATTGAAGGCAAAGTCTTGTATTTGTATTGATCTATGACGTAGGAAACTGTAAGTTTGATACTCGTTCCAGAGGACAAAGGAGAGTAAAGCCTAGTCTATTACGCCATCCAAGTTTTAAAGAGGGCAGAGTTGAATTATCCCATTCTTTACAAAATTGGCATTTGCAATCCTGATGTCTGCAACGAAATTGCATCCCTATTTTCAGTCACACACCATAGAAGTCAGAATAGATTATCCCTTAAGAGGAGTATTATATAGGCTGGAACTATCAAGGCAATTGTCCACCTAGGCGATAATACTATCAGCCTTTGATATCAGCTAATTTTCTGGCCAAAATGCAACAGTAGGTGAACAACACCTGACCCAACCATTTTATTTTGATGAGCTACATAATCCTGCAACCGACGAGGAAGAATCTTTCTCCATAAAGGAAGGAGAATCGTGGATGACACCCGTGCACAAGTTTTCTGACAGAGAATGAACTGTCGGCCGATAAATTATTGGCTAAATAGGTAATAAAAAAGTTCTCTAAATATGCACTAATTAATGATTGATTGTACAGGAGATTCTCAACTCAATCATGGCTATGATTAGTAACAGAAGATGAGGGCCGAAAAATCCTTAAACACATTCATGAAAGTGATTATGGAAGTCATGAAAGAGCTCAGACGATCGCCCAAAAAGCATTCAGATAGGGATACTATTGGCCAATAATAATATAAGATGCAAAAGAACTTGTCCAAAGGTGTCATTGATATCAAGTGCATGCAAGCATTCCAATGACTCCTCCTGGAGTGATATAAGTAGAGTTTGGAAGCCTTGACCTTTCTTTTAAGAGGGGTTAGACATCTTTGGCCCATTCTAAAAACAATTAGGTCAAAAAAATTTGTAATTGTGGCAATGGATTACGTTAGTAAGTGGTTAATAAGTAGGTTGAGACTGAAATTACTAAATATTGAAATTACTAAAGGGCAAATTAATCTCTCAGTCTATGAAATTTTAATATTTTATATGAGAAAAATAATAAATAAAAATTAAATAAAAAATCACTCATTTTCTTTTGTCTTAATTAAGTAAAAAAAAATCATCAACGAGGGAAAAGCGAGACAAAAAAGATTTCATTGGAATTGAATCTAGATGTATACTATCACAAGATTTTTTATTTAATTTTTATTTTCTTATTTTATTAACAAATATAATATATCTAAAATTAATAAACATGAAAAATTTTCATGTATTACCGATCATTAAACTATTTTAATATTTAAATTTTCTATCTAAAATTTGAGAGAGTCTCCCTTAAAATTTAAATTTAGATGCATCTAGAGAATTTTATTGTATGTTGATCTCTATAATTAAATAATTGTCTACCCTAATATATCATAGTAAAAAGCAAGGTCAAATTTCATAGCTATTAAACATACTAACAATTCAGAAAATACTATTTAATAATGAACTATTATGAGAATTTAAGAATGTCACCTGAATCTTTGAAATATAAATTCTTTATAACAATTAATTTGTACAAATAAAGAATCGCTTAAAATGAATTATAAATTGTCACTGCAAAATAAGATCTCTCGTAAGCAGATGCATAGATCCGCTTAAAGAAAAAAAAAATTCGAACACCATTACACTTGATTCTTTATTAAAACTCGTCATCTTCCGAAAAAGTCGAACCTTCACATGAAGTTACCGTTAGTAGACACAATCCAGCAGACTCCTGTTACACTTGTAATCACGGGACCACTGACTAGTTAAACTGACGAGATCCCTTATTAAATAGCCGACCACATCTTCATCGTATCAACAATCACAGAGACAAAAATTATACAATTCTTACACAATTACACTTGAATTCTAAATAATTTTTTATACTCACTCTATTTTCCAATTTACTGAAGTATCAAAGTGGCTGCCATGAACACTCTCCGTCTTACATTCTCTTTCTTATAAGTTTAGCTAATTGTAACACAATTTTATTTTTTTTATCACATCAATTTATATGATGAACCGTAAACAAAAACATATATTCACACACATAATTGATTGAATTTATATTTTATTAATTTTAATGTAATTAAATTATTAAAAATCATTAAAAAATGAGTAGATCGATTGAGACCACTCAACATGCAATAGCTCTACCCTATCATGAGATATTTAACGCTTACATAACTAATAATACTTTTTTTTTATAACTAATAATGAAGTAAATATGATTTATCAAAATGAATTTCAACATATATAATTCATGAAAAATATTTTTTCTTATAATATAAATTCAATTAGTTATATAAATTATAAAATTATCATCATATAATTTTTTTAAAGTAAGTTTCCAAAATATTATATTTTTTATTTAAAAATTTACCATTAAACTTCTCTATAGAAATTATTTATGATATAAACAAATATTGAATTTATGTTTGAAAAAAGTATATAATCTTTTAATTTTTTCCAAAAAAAAAAGTAAATTAATGGATTAAAATGATTAAAACTTTATATTTCTTTTAAATAATTAAAAAAATTAAAAATTACTGAAAAATTTAGTCCTCTAATTTAATTAA
The DNA here is from genome assembly GCF_001659605.2 of Manihot esculenta. Lineage (NCBI taxonomy): Eukaryota > Viridiplantae > Streptophyta > Magnoliopsida > Malpighiales > Euphorbiaceae > Manihot > Manihot esculenta. The sequence continues at coordinate 10,651,253 of NC_035172.2, forward strand.
ACTTATATATTTATCCTTATGATTTAAAAGTTAGAGATTTAGTACTTGTAATTTTTGAAAAATAATAAATTATTCTATAGTATGAAATATATATTTAAATCATTATTATGACATTATTTATTTACTAATTAATTTGTTGTATATATTTAAAATATACATAGTAAATCATTAGATATATAAAATTATGGAGAGATAAATTATTAAAGATTATAAATAAAATAAAAATCTGTACAGAATAATTTTTTAATTTTAAAATTATAATTAATAAATAAATAGTTTTCTAAAAATTAATATATTAATTTATTAAATTGTAGAAATTAAATTATAATTTACCTTTATTCAAATAAAGTTTAGGGTTAATCATATGGAGGGCTTCGGCTCAATCTCGTGGGCTGCCGGGCCCGGTCGTAGTCACCGAATAATAAGGCTAGAAACTGCAAAGCGAATGAGAATCTTGCGTTGATTAATTGATTTGACAAAAATGCCACGGACCCGAAGGTAGGATTCAATGAGATTTGAACATCCGCTGGTGTCCGCCTCTCCAGAAACTTCTGCTTTAATCTATTATTGCTTCTCTCTTCCTGATTATTTCTTCAATTAAAATCATTTCAGTGTATCGCGAGACCCCATCTCATCACTCAACAAATCACAAACAGACTGGTAGATCCCTTTTCTTCTCATGGTAAGCTTTCAATTCTGCGATTTTCAATCTCGATTGATTTTTCAATTATGTATTACGAATGGTGTTCAGAGATTGAACTTTTTCCAACCTTGTTATGCTCGTTTCAGTTCTAGATGAGTTTTCTTAATTCTCTGTTTCTACCGAACTTGAATGGCTATTTGTTGGGTTCTTTTTAGTTTTTGATGAATTTTCTTAATTTTCTGTTGTGTTATTTGTTTCTAGCGATTGTGAATATCTATTTTGTGGGTTCTTACTTCTTAAGAGTGCGTTTTATTGATAAGCATTGTTGTTTATATAATTATGGTCAGCGTTTTAGATTGAAAATTTTTGCAGTTTATTGAACTTTTTCTTCTTCTTCTTCTTATATCATTGGGAATTATGCTCTCTTTTGAATCTTTTCTCTGTAAAAGATATATATATTTTTAATTTACATATAAATTGTGCTGATCTGATTGTGTTCTAATTTCTTGGCCTTTGTTGTCGGATTTAATTAAATTTATAAATTGGGTGCAAAGAGAACTTCAATTTTTGGGTTTTAATTATCATAAGGGAGCAGAAATCTGTTCTTTTTTGGTTTTTATCGTTTTATGGCTCTCCTTGGATTGATTCTTGTGTCTACCAATAGATCCTAGAGTAATACATGTTTTTGCTCATTCTAGTTGTAATTTTTTTTTTCTCATTTAATTATATTCTTATTTCTCAGATGTCATACTCTAAAAGGTCAAGATATTCTCCCTCTCCTTCTCCATACAAGCGATACAGGTCTGTGTCGAGGTCTTTGTCTGTATCAAGGTCGAGGGACAGGTCAAGGTATTGCCATGGTCTTCAGGTGATTACGTTATTGTGGTCTCTCAATGCATAGTTTAACATGTCTGCTTTGGTTTGATAAGCAGGAGCCCCTCAAGTGATGTGGAAAATCCTGGTAATAATTTGTATGTGACTGGACTTTCAGCCCGGATCACCAATAGGGACCTTGAGAAGCATTTTGCAAGTGAGGGAACGGTATGCCTAAAATAACTAGAATTATTTTTTATTGGCCAATTTGGGAAGATTAGAAGTTTCTCATGTTGAATTCAAAGGAATGGTTTAATAGTTTAAGTGCTCATAACAGGGTTTAGTATGTTTCATTTATTTTGTATTACCCTTAGGCTTTATTTTTCCAGGTGGTCGATGTTCATCTCGTTGTTGATCCATGGACTAGAGAATCTCGTGGATTTGGTTTTGTAACAATGTCCAACGTTGATGAGGCTGATCGATGTATTAAGTATTTGAACCGATCTGTTCTTGAAGGCCGTGTCATCACAGTGGAGAAGGTAAAAGCTTCACTTATTTTAAACTCAAATTAAAGTTTTAGGGTCTAGACTGTGTCTTGATTGTCGTAAGTTAGGCAGAGAGAGTGTAAGTCCTGCGGAAATGTTTCGAGAAGGAAGTGTATGTTGAAACCCTAAAGATTTTACAATGAGTATATTTAGGAGAAATAGATCTTCTAGGTCCAGACAATCAGATGAAGAACTTATGAACGATTTAAATATTAATACATATAATAATAAAACAATGCTGTCTAGAGAAAGTACTTGGAATAGTCAACAATTAACTAATTGGAAACCACCTACCACACCTATATCAACAATATATAAGAAAGGTATATTAGATTTTAAAGCTGCTAGAGCAATTAAGACCAAAGAAAAAGTTGTACCGTTATATTCTGAAAACCAATCTATGAGTCTATTAAGTAAAAAGACAATATTAAAATATATTAACCAAGGTTATAGATTTATGCATATAGGCTTAGTACAAATTGCAATCAAACCATTAACTGTAGAAGGTTTAAATACAAGTATGCATGTAGCATTAAGAGATTGTAGACATATAAATTATAAAGACTCCTTATTAGGCTTATTTGAAACAAGTTTAACAAATGGACCAATATATTCGAATTGTTTTCCTAATTTTACAATATCCTTAACTGACCCACATATTATGAAGATATTAACATTAGATATTTTAACACATAATTACAACATGTTAAAAGGATCACAAAGATCACATATATATGAAGTATTTTATAGATTAAATTATAGAATAATGAATACAGGATTATGTCCAAATGCTATTGACCATAATAGATTAACAGGAGAAACAATTTTTTGGGAAATTGACCAAACAAAAGCAAATATAACTATACCAAAAACTATACAATGGAAAGATGTTAGTCTACCAGAGAGTTGGAAATATTCAGTTAAAACAATACCAAGTTTACCTCCAAAAGAGAATAAAGAGATCGATTATATTATACAAAATGATGATGGATCAGTAGAATTAAAATTTAAAAGATCAAATTCCTTTAGGCAAACCAATTCTAGTATATACCAACCCTCTCGACATTCATTAGAATCCTTTAGAAGACGACATAATATAGATATACAAACAGATACAAGTATATCTGAGGAATCTACTGTTCCTCAATACCAAACACCTTATTTTGGAGAAACCTCTGGAACCAAGCCTGTAGAAGAAACCTTTGACCACCAAACCAAACCACAAAATACTACAAAAGGAATCAAAATACAAGAAGGTATTTTTAGACAAGGACAATTTAGTCAACCGTATGAAGACAGTGAATTTACTATAAATACTTTAACAAATACTTTTATTTTAGATAAAGATCAAATTCAAGCTGATTATATGTCAGATAAAAACCGGGGGAAAAGAGATATATTTAAAAACACATATTCTCTAAAAGAACAAAAGAAAATTAAAACTCAATTTTTTAAATTTTGTGAACAAGTTGAACAAACAATACCATTTTTTACATACTTAAAATATTTCCATGAAAATAGATTAAATGTATTAGAAAAGAAAATACATAAATGGAATAAAGTAAATGACATAGGAGAACCAAGTGACCAATATTATGAATCAGAGAGGCCACCAATGAATAGAGCATTTTTTAAAAAAGATCATGTTTATAATGGGATGCAACCAATTGTGCAAACATAAACTATACAAAATAGTGAAATAAAAGATATTTGTTTACAAAATAATTGGACCAATGTAACATTACATTTATTAGGACAACAGTTAGACAGAATAGAAGAAAAAGTAGAACAAAACCATGAAGCTATAACAGACATAGATCATATTGAAATACCAAAGACACCATCTCCCATAGAGTATAAACCAAATACTACATATACATCTCAAAGATATACTAATGCGTAACCATATAGTATAGATCCTGCTAAAAAACAAATAAATAAACCCTTTACAAAAATGATACCACCCTCACAAAATCCTATAGACATAACAATAAATCCAAAAAACAGAATTAAGTGATATGTCAAAATTATTACAAAAAATAATAAATGAACAAAACACATCTCCAAAAACTAGTATCTCAGGAGGTATTAAAATAGAAGAACCATTACAATCCCAAAATAATATAAAAGAAGAAAGTACTAGTAAAGATAAAAGAAAAATTACTATTCTAACTGAGTATAATGAAACTTCTTCGTTAGACGTTGAAACAATATACAATCCTTTAGAAATATCAGACTCTAACCAAAATGATAACATTCCTTTAAATACTATAGAAAGACAATATGATACCAAACCAGATGATTTAAAAATTTTAGATAGAAAACAAAAACCAATACAATGCAAAAAATATATATGAATGGAATATAGACGAAAGATCAGAAGTAGAGATAATACAAATTACAAAAGAAATAGTAATTGTAGGAAATATATATAAATAAAGAGTAGGAATTATTGAAAAAGAAGCAGCTGAAAACATAATATTAGGATTCACAGGTGAACTAAGGACATGGTGGGATAAGTTATTGAGTAATGAAATAAAAGAAAATATTTTATCAGCTAGACGAATTAATACAACAACAGGGGAATTAGTTACTGACCCAGCAACTGGACAACAACAATCTTTTGTTTTAGCATATTTAGTTTACAACATTATATCACATTTCATAGGAGATTTAGATTTATATACAGAAAGAAATAGTGAAATCTTACAAAACCTTAAATGTAGAAAATTAGAAAATTTTAGATGGTACAAAGACAATTTCTTAAAAAGAGTTTATGCATTAGCAGACCCAAATGCTTACCATTGGAAAGAAAAATTTCTAACAGGATTACAAGACTATTTTCAACAAAAGTTAAAGAAACAATTGAACAAAAGTTTGGACACATTGCATATGATGATTTAACTTACGGTGATTTAATAACATGTGTGAATTTAACAGGAATAAGATTATGTAGAGACATGAAATTACAAAATAAATTAAAATTAAAAAATAAACAATCTAGAAAAGAATTAGGAAATTGGTGTGAACAATTTGGTTTTGGAACCATAAAACGGAAAAAACATAAAAAATACAAACCTTTTAAAACAGATAAAATTTACAAAAAGTATAATTATCCAAAGAAAAATTATAATAACAAACATAACAAATATATAGATAAAAGAGGAAAACTTATAACAAGAAAAATAATTATAAAAGAACAAATAATAAAGATAATATAACATGTTATTTATGTAATCAAAGAGGACACTATGCTAAAGAATGTCCTGCTAGAAAGAAAATACATGAGTTAGGATTAGAATTGAAGATAGACAATATTGACCAATTATTAGATAAAATAGACCAAATCAGCTTATCTTCTTCAGAATTATATGATGATTATAGTAGTGATCATTCTTCTAATTCAATAAACAACTCAGATAGTGACCATAATTGTAAAGGAGAAATATGTAATTGTAATACTAAAATAAATGTTTTAACAGAATATAATCAAGTATTAGAACAGATAGAACAAGTACAGGATTCGAATATTAAAAGAAAATTTTTTAAAAAATTAACAAAATTAATTAATGAAGAAATAAAACAAGAAATGGAACCACCAACAAAATTTGAAGATATAGAGCAAATGTTTAAACATAAGAAACCAGTAACAACAATTTCTTCTGTAGATTTGCAATCAGAAATTAAACAATTAAAATTAGAAGTAAGACAATTAAAATTAAGATGTGATCAATTAGAAAGAAATCAAAATGTAAAACACAAAGAGAAAATAGAGGAAATTACGTCAGATAATGAAAGTGACAAAGAATTAAAATTTAATGATATTACTAGAATTAAATTTCAGAAATGGTATGTTAAAATAACCTTAACAATTAAAGATTTTAAGTTAGAAACCATTGCTATGTTAGACTCAGGAGCCGATATGAATTGTATGGACCAAGAAATTATTCCAAGTAAATACTTCCATAAAACCAAACAAACCTTATCTGCAGCAAATTCAACCAAAGTAAAAATAGATTATAAAATACCAAGTGCACATATTTGCAACAATGGCATCTGCTTTAAAACTAGTTTTATGTTAATAAAAAATCTTAATACACAAATCATATTAGGAAATCTTTTCTTACAAATGTTATATCCTTTTAAAGTTACACAATTAGGATTAGAAACTAATGTATTAGGACAAGATATTATTTTTAAATTTATATCACCAATTAATTACCATGATGTAAATTTATTCCAACAAAAAAGTATAAGTAAAATAAATAATATAGAGAATCAAATTAAATTTTTAAAAGAAGATTTACATTCTGTAAAAATAGAAGAACAATTAAAGAAACAACAAATAAAAGAAATTCAAGAACAATTTGAAAAAGATTTATGTTCAGATTTACCAACTGCTTTTTGGAATAGGAAACAACACATTGTTACTCTACCATATGAACCAGATTTTAAAGAACAAGATATTCCTACAAAAGCCAGACCTATCCAAATGAACCAAGAAATGTTAGAATTTTGTAAAAAAGAAATTCAAGACCTATTAACAAAAAATTTAATTAGACTAGTAAATCACCATGGTCATGTGCAGCTTTCTATGTTATAAAAAATGCTGAGATAGAAAGAGGTGCACCAAGATTAGTAATAAATTATAAACCATTAAATAAAGTTTTGAGATGGATTAGATATCCAATACCAAATAAACAAGATCTCTTAAATAGATTGTACAAAGCTGAAATTTTTTCTAAATTTGACATGAAATCAGGTTTTTGGCAAGTACAAATAGATGAAAAGGATAAATACAAAACTGCATTTACTGTACCTTTTGGACAATATGAATGGAACATAATGCTATTTGGATTAAAAAATGCACCAAGTGAATTTCAAAAGATTATGAACGACATTTTTACACCATATGATTTTATAATAACATATATAGATGATGTTTTAGTATTTAGTCAAGATATCTCCCAACATATTAGACATTTACAAATTTTTTATAAGACAATAAAAAGAAATGGATTGGTGTTATCTAAACCAAAAATGAAAATATTTCAAACAAAAATTAGATTTTTAGGTCATGAGATTTTTCAAAATACGATTATACCAATAAATAGAAGCATTGAATTTGCAGACAAATTTCCTGATGTAATAAAAGATAAAAATCAATTACAAAGATTTTTAGGATCATTAAATTATATTTCTGATTTTTATCCAAATTTAAGAATATTTTGCAAACCATTATATAATAGATTAAAAACAAATCCTAAACCTTGGACTGAAGAACACACAAAAATAATTCAAGAAATTAAAAAATATGTTAAAAATTTACCATGTTTAAATATTTGTAATCCAAATTATCCAAAAATAGTTGAAACTGATGCATCTGACCAAAGTTATGGTGGAATTCTTAAACAACATATAAATAACAAACATTATATTATAAGATATTACTCTGGAATATGGAATCCAACACAAGAGAAATATTTCACAATTAAATAAGAAATTTTAGCAATAGTTTTATGTGTTACAAAATTCCAAAGTGACTTATTAAACCAAAAATTCACTATTAGAGTAGATTGTAAAGCTGCCAAAGATGTATTAACCAAAGATGTAAAAAATTTAGCGGCTAAACATATTTTTGCACGATGGCAAGCCTTTTTATCCATATTTGACTTTGATATTGTACATATTAAAGGAACTGACAATTCTATTGCAGATTTTTTAACCAGAGAATTTTTGCAGGGAAGATGACTGACAAAGGCAAAAAAGTGGAAAAGATCTCTTTGAGATCACAGACCAATATTTCTAAGACAAATTTGATCAAATTACAATTATTTACTTCAGGACATAGTCCTATACAAAGTCGCTCTTCTGGACAAAATATTACAGGACAGTTATCTGTTCCTAGACCATTGTATACTAATACTACTAGTATTATAAATAGACCAATAGGTCATATATCAAGTGCTCTTATTACACAACCAAAATATCCAAGGCCCAGATCACCAAGGCCTAATTTCACTTCACTAAATAGATTTAGCCCATTACAAACAGAACCAATACCCCCTTCTACTTTTAAACAAATAGTCACAGGACCATCTTCTCCAAATCCAATAGCCTCTTTAAGCCCATCTTCTTCAAACTAAATAGATCCAGCCCAATATAAATATAAACCCATTGAAGACCATATTATCACTATAGAACCAGAATATTGGGCCCAAAATCCCAATTTAAATGTTTACCAACTTTGTGAATCCATTTTTCCAAAAACTCATTACTACATACCAGACAATTTCCAAAAATCCCAATCATATTATGAAGCCATTCTCATTCATACCAATTCTATTCTGATTCAAAACAATTATGACCCTCAAATCCATAATAAAATCAGATACTGCAAGGTCAGACTGTTAAAGGTATGGACTCTTACTGAGTGGGGACAAGAGCCCCATCGCACAAAAGAATTTACTTTGACCAATGAACAAAATACAAAATATAATTACTATGATTACCAGAATGCTTGGGAAAGAGCCTTCCTAAAGCAGAATGACCAATTATCTATTTCTTTCTTTTTCTATATTTCTGACAATTTTACATATCCTATACCTTTTTGGTTTCACCAATGGTGGAATAAATTTGGACTCAATGAAAACATTATTCCTGACCAAATCCAAACTGCACAAAACCAATTTTTTGAGAAAAATAAATTACCAGACACCATTATTTGTTCTCCCAAATGGCTCATATATTCCCACTATTTCCATATACCATGGATCTTTATGATTGAATATCAGATTAAAGACTAAACTATTGATAATTTCCAGATACCTGTGCTTATTCGAAAATTCAAAATCAAATGGTGGACCAAAACAGACCTTCAAGCCTGTGGCCCCACAGCCATAGAACAATTTTTTATAACCTATCCACAATATTGTAAAAGCCCAAGCCCATCCTCCATAACCAAGCAAGAAATATTTTTAGCCAGAAAACAACAAATCATGTCACAAATGGCTGCTTGTACTTCTGAACAAGAATATGAAAAATTACTTGAAGAACTCAAAGAAACAAGGAGCTCCACGACATCACCCTCACCAGTAGATTTGTCTAATGAGAATGATGATTTTTTCACACAAGTAGAGATGTAGGACCCACAATGGACCTACATTCTGATTCAGCAGACAAAGACAAACATGACTCAGCCGACAACGACAAAAGAAGTGACACAGCAGACAAAGATGGGACCCGAGCAATACACAGACCAGTGGCAGACAAAAACAAAAGGTTTGGGACCCACAGAGCATTATGCAGACAAGTGGCCGACAAAGACAAAAGACCTAGGACCCACAGAGCACTTACCAGATGACCGCTCAGTCAGATTACATAAACATTTGAAGTCCAGACCGCTCAACCAAATTAGATAAAATTTGAAGTCCGCGTCTATAAAAGGAGGCATCCAGTTCATTTGAAGACACACCGAAATTTCTCACAATCAAAATTTCTTTCTATGTATTCAAAGTTTAGTTTAGTTCATATTCCAACAATTTGTAAGGAAACCGAAGTTTACAACAACTCGGTTGTAGCAGTTTCTGTATAATTATTTGTAGTACAAGTAAGTTTGTATTTTGTATTCAGTATTTAATATACTTTTATTTTATCAACTGTTACTATATAAGTCCGTGTTGACGGCAACTATTCTCTCTCTCTCCGATTACCGCTCTGACTTATCTTTGAGGATCTCAAGATAAGGTTGCAGGAACCCTAACCAACATTAAAATATTGCATTCATGATAAGTATGCTCTGTGGTTGCATTTTAGACTGATCTTCCACATCAGAAATTGCGTTGCTCATTTGACTAAAATTAATTGAAAATGGAAATTGAAATTACTGTTTATTATTGTTATACCTGTAGATGTTATTATACTATAGTTACTATAGTTAATTAAAATACTGTTTACTGTATTCGTATTATCGTATATCGCATGTTTTAGCGATACAGGTCTGTGTCGAGGTCTTTGTCTGTATCAAGGTCGAGGGACAGGTCAAGGTATTGCCATGGTCTTCAGGTGATTACGTTATTGTGGTCTCTCAATGCATAGTTTAACATGTCTGCTTTGGTTTGATAAGTAGGAGCCCCTCAAGTGATGTGGAAAATCCTGGTAATAATTTGTATGTGACTGGACTTTCAGCCCGGATCACCAAGAGGGACCTTGAGAAGCATTTTGCAAGTGAGGGAACGGTATGCCTAAAATAACTAGAATTATTTTTTATTGGCCAATTTGGGAAGATTAGAAGTTTCTCATGTTGAATTCAAAGGAATGGTTTAATAGTTTAAGTGCTCATAACAGGGTTTAGTATGTTTCATTTATTTTGTATTACCCTTAGGCTTTATTTTTCCAGGTGGTCGATGTTCATCTCGTTGTTGATCCATGGACTAGAGAATCTCGTGGATTTGGTTTTGTAACAATGTCCAACGTTGATGAGGCTGATCGATGTATTAAGTATTTGAACCGATCTGTTCTTGAAGGCCGTGTCATCACGGTGGAGAAGGTAAAAGCTTCACTTATTTTGTTTACGGTGACCAACTCAAGTTTATTGGATCTTGGTTAATTTGTACTGCTTAAATTTGTGTGAAGAATTCTAGATGGTTTGCTATTAGTTCTTATGAGTTTGAAAGTTGTTTGCTTCTTTCCACTTGAAGCTTCAGCAGGTTAGCTGTGTGTAGCAGCTCTTCATCAATCTCCAAAGTTCTTACCACAACTAAACAAACAAATCAAACACACCAAGAAGTTTCAGACTGTTAGGGTTGTATGCCCTGCATTTCTCTCCTTTTTTTAGCAATTAAATATTGTGCTGCTTAAGTTATATCTCATACCAATTTTGTTATCACTTCATTTGTTATGAATGTTTTACTCTCTTAATACATAGGGATGGATGTATACATTGGAAAGGAGTAAATTTTATTAACATCTTTCTATTACAGTTGTTTTGTATTTCCATGAACTAACTTTCTCAATTCATCTTAGGCTAAGAGGCGGAGAGGACGGACTCCTACTCCTGGAAGGTATTTGGGCTTAAGAACTATTCGAGGCAAGGATCCCACATTATATCTTAATTTGTGTTTAGTTTTGGCTTTTATGTATCTCTCTCTAATTTATTTTCTTGACCTTTTGTTGCAGTGCGACGATGGACTCCAAGTTATTCTCCCCGTCGATCTCCCAGCTACTCTCCTTATCAGAGGAGCAGGAGTCGGTCACGGTACTATTCATCTGAACGCAGTAGGAGCAGGTCATATTCTCGTCGCTACAGCCGGCATCGATCCTACTCTCCTTGTTACCGTCACAGGTCATATTCATCATACTACTACAGCCGTCGCCAATCATACTCCAGGTCTACTTACAGTAGGTCCCCTGCAAGTAGGCGAGATCGGTCACACTCACCTTATGATTCTAGATATCACTTGCCAGATTACAGATACTATGGAAGACACCATTATCACTCGATCTCCCGTAGCCCTACCCCACAGAGGAGGAGAGGCTCGATGAGGAGCTACTCGAGCAGTATTTCCCCAAGGAGCTACTCGAGCAGCATTTCCCCGAGGAAGAGCTCAAGAAGGAGCTATTCACGTAGCTTTTCTCCAATATCAAAAAGAAGCTTGAGGAGTTACTCTCGAAGCCCTTCCCGAAGGGTCAGGAAGAGCTCAAGGAGGAGTTACTCTAGGAGTGTTTCCCCAAGGGGTAGGAAGAAATCTAGGAGTCTATCTCACGGTGGCTCGTACTCTAGGAGCGCAAGTGCGAGTCCTATTTCCAGATCTGTTTCTAGATCTGTTACCCCTAGGTCTGCTTCGCCATCATCTTGAAAAGTAGAATAGTGTGCAGATGGTGGCTCTATAGGATAAGCGGCCATCCTCGTTAGGTGTTATAGTCCCCGCATGACAAACGGTTTGCTGTACATTGGAGGGTTTTTTTTATTGTTAAAAGTAGCTGTACCTTTTATTTATTAATAGCAGGGGTTAATGCTTGGCAGTTGTTGCTTTAATGGTGTCTTGGTTTGGTTGTGAATGGTTGGTAATGGTTTTGAAGTACCAACGGCCCTGAGAGGCAAGGGTTCTTCAAGTTGCCCTAGATTGAACTGATTCGGTGGCTGTTTCTTGCGTAGGATGTCCCGCTCCCCCGCTCCTAATTCTATAAATCAAGGACCAAAAAAGTTGAAATTTAAGTTGGAGTGGAGGGTTAAAATTTGAGTGAACAAGATTTTAGGTGGACTGACAGCTGTTTACTTGTATGAATGGAGAACAAAAAATTGTTTAAATTTTGATTGGTGAGGGTCAGCTGACGGCTGGAAATAGACTCCCGGGGGTACGAAGTAAGTGCGCTATGTCAATAAAATTAAAATAGATAGGTCGAAGGGGGTTCCCTGGGGAAAAAAGGAAGAAAGAAAATTGAGGATTTACGGGAAAAAAGAAAAAGGAAGAAAGAAAATTGAGGATTTACGGGAAAAAAGAAAAAAGGAAGGAAGAAGGGACAAAACAACGGCGCTACTTTTTGTTTCTCCAAATATTACGAGGAAAAAAGTCAAGAAATAGTTGACAAATGGCTGGTTTACAAATTTTCATGTTTATAAATAAATTCAAGTTTTCATAGTTGCTTCAATGTTAACTATTTGTAAATTTTGTTAATCTCCATGTCAGCTAGTTTATTATTTTAAGGTCTACTGGATTAAAAATATTAATTTTTATATTAATTTATTTTTATATTCAAACTTCTAAGTTTTGATAATAAAATTAAATTAAATATAAAAATTAAAAAAATCATAATAAACTATAATATAATTTCTACCGTTTTATTTAATTAATAAAATAAATTTTAAAATATATATTTTTATTTTAATTATATTCTTATTATCAGTTTTATTATTTACTTTGCACTTATATATATATATATATATTATAAATTAATATAAAATTTAAAATGTAAAAAAAATTATAAACTCAAATATATATTATTTCAATTTAGTTAATATTACTAATATAAAATATAATTTTTTATATATTAAAATACTTCATTTATTTGATATTTATGAATGAAAATTTATTTGTAATAAATATTTATTTAATATAATATAAATAATCCTAATTATGATTAATATAAAATAAATTTTCTTTTTAAATAAAATTTGAATTAAAAAATATATATTTTATTAATATAAAATTTTAAAAATTATATAGTAATTTGTATTTAATTTTTTCATATTCAATTTAGTTTTTTTAATCATTCAAATTTAAAAATTATTATTATTTAAAATTTAAAATTTTAATTATGAATATAAATGTTTGATTTTTTTATTCAATGAGTTCTTTAATATAATTTACATAATTTTATGTCAATTTAAAAATTTTTTTTAATTAAAATTAATGATTAAAATTAAGGAATATGTGTAAATTTAAGTCTATTATTTAAATTTTAAGATTAAAATATGAATATAAAAACCGTAAACTATATATATATATATATATTGTGTAATAGATGTTTTACAAATTTGCTATTGACTCTATTTTGTTTGAAGTATTCATTAAATTATCAATCTCTTAAACGTTTCAAAATGAACCTCCATTCTTCAATCAACTGCCGTGGCTACTTCATCGTTTCTTTTTTCGCTTTCACATGCTTTCTTTGCAAATCCTCCAAAATTAACTCCTCGTTATCAACCTCCCATCACTAAATCCACAGCTTGAATTTTCTAGATCTCCTCCATAGCCGTTGATGATGATCCCACTCTGAATTAGATTTCCATGAAAAAGCTAAAAGTCAGCTACTAATTTTTCTTCTATGATGGTCGGTAACGATATTTTGACTTCCATCTCCAAACAAACTCTTGGATCTCATTAGTTTTGAGTGGAGATGGAAATCTTAGGCCTGCGTTGGGAAAAGTTATTGTTTTATGTTTTATTTGTTTTTTTATTAAAACAAAAACTAAAAACATGTACGTTTGGAAGCTACATTGTTGTTTTTATTTTTTCTTGAAATGGAAATTGGAGATGGTAATTGAGGATTGGGGATTGGGGTTTGGATGTTGGAAATGGAATTTCAACATCTCAAAAGTTAATACAAAACCACAAAAATGAATTTCACTTTCTCTATTTTATTTTATTTTCTTCAATTTACATCTAACATGTTATTTCAATTACTCTATAATTTCTTTTAATATCTCTTTGTTTATTTATTTAAATCAGAATATTTCTAACAAAATTTCTTTCATAATTAGATCTTAGATCTTTATTTTGATTATGTAGGGTTATTTTAAAGAGAGATTATAACTTATTATTATAATTATTCAATCAAATTATTTGATAAAATTATTTAAATAAAATTGTTGTTGTGGCAAAAATTTTAAGACCACAATCTTATTGCTTTCATACTCATTTCATTCAAACAAAATTTATAAAAAATAAATAATAAAAATCTTCTGATAATTTTTTGTTTTTAAAAAATTAAAAATTAAAAATATGTTGTGTTACCGAACAGACACTTGGGTGTATTTATTTTTATTATAATTTTTTTTATTTTTTATTTGATAAAAAAATAAAAAAATTTATTCAATTGTTAATATTACATTTTTATTTTTACTCCTTATTAAAAAATATTTCTAAAATAAAAAACTAAAAATCAAAAACTACAAATATTAATCTTATTATATATACTATCAAACCATTATTTCTTTTTAATTTTTATCAAATTATCATTAACAATTTCAAAATTTCATTTCCATCAATTAAATTTTTTCTTTTTAAAAAATAATATATATTCTTAATTTATAACATATATTTTTATTTTATTATTATAAAAAATTATTATTTAGTTTCTCAAATATAAGCAGACTCATTAATTAATTTCTTAATTTTTAAAAAATATTAAAACATCATTTTAAAAATTTATTAATTAATTTTTTTTTAAATTTTAATTATTAAATTTTTTATTTTTTAATTCTTATAATATGTAAAAACTTATTAATTGAATGTTTTAGTTTTGTAAATATATCTATCAATTATTTTCCCATATTGAACATATTTTAAATTTTTGTGAAAAAATTTATTATTTAGTTTTTATAATATGAACAAACTTATTAATTAACTTTTTAATTTTAAAAAATATATCAAAATATCCTTAAAATTTTAAAAATCTGCTAAATAGTCTTTCTATTAATTATAATTGTTAAGTTTTTAATTATTTAATCCTTATAATATAAAAAAAATAGTTAGTTGATTTTTTAATTTTGTAAAAATGTCTATCAATTATTATCTCTATATTGAATATATTTTAAACTTTTTATAAGAAAAATATATTATTTAATCTCTATATTATAAAAAATTTATTAATTGATTTCTCGATTTTAAAAAATACATTAAAATATTTTTCAAATACTAAAAAATATACTAATTAGTGATTTGCTAGTTTAGTCATTAAATATTTTATTATTTAGTACAAAAAATTTATTAATTGATTTTTTAATTTTATAAAAACATCTATAAACTAGTTTTTTCGTATATCGAGAATTTAAATCAATTTTATAAAAATATCTATTAACTAATTTTTTTGTATATCGAGAACATTTTAAATTCTTTATACCCTTGATAATTTAAATTAGAGAAAAAATTAATTAGTATATTTTTTAAAATTTTAAGAACGCTTTAATATATTTTTTAAAATTAATTAATAAATTAGTGAGTTTTCCAATATTAAAAAAATTAAATAATAATTTTTTATTTTTCAACACTCAACAACAAAAATTAATGAATAAATTAGTTAGTAAATTTTTAAAATTTTAAAAATATTTTAATTTATTTTTTAAAATTAAAAGATTAATTAATAAATTTTTTATGCATAACTATTTATATTATATTTAAAAAATATATTATTACTTATTTTTATATAAAATTTTATAAACTTAATTTTATATAAATAATTTTTAGAAAATAATTTTTAAATAATAAAAATTAAAAAACTGCTTTTAATTTAAAAAAATAAAGCCAAATATATAAATAACTTAGTCA
The DNA here is from genome assembly GCF_001659605.2 of Manihot esculenta. NCBI lineage: Eukaryota > Viridiplantae > Streptophyta > Magnoliopsida > Malpighiales > Euphorbiaceae > Manihot > Manihot esculenta. The sequence continues at coordinate 10,667,302 of NC_035172.2, forward strand.
CCTAAATTATATCATTTTTATTTATCTCATACATAAATAAATCTCATAAAGACATCTAAACTCCTTAAAATCATTAATTATAAATATAGTCTGCTACAAACTTAAATACATGTGATTATGTGTATCTCTTTCGCCAACTGTCTAAGAAAAAAAATATGATGTGATATTTTCTATGTAACGCATGTCTAAATTTAAAACTCATAATTGATAAAAAAAAAAAAAATTACCTGTCTAAATTTAAAACCCATAATCGAAAAAAAAAAAAAAAAGTTAAACCTGTATCCAAACTTACTAACCTTAACAAACAGGCAATTCTCAGGAGAACCAACCTGCTACAACCCATGGTTCCTTTGGAACTGTTCGAATGATAAATCCTAGTCCTTAAATAATTAAATAAAAAATTTCAAATTTGTTCCTTCCAGTATTGGAGCTCTACCAATCCACGAGAGATATCCAATTTAGAGTCTAAGATGAGGCAATAGAACTCGCAGACCTTTCGGTCAACAACAACAGAAGTTGAGGAATGCATGCACTGAGAGATATCATCTCTTTCGACATTGGAATCTAGATTGAGATAAGCTGAGGCAAAGTGGAGCTTCATGAATATTGAAATTACTGCAAATTTTTGGAGGGAGGGTTGCGAGACCAAGATTCATACTGAAGTTCATGAAATCTTGACACAAAAAAAGCGAACTAAATGCAATAAAAGAACTCGCCATCTAAGCTTTTTTGTGGACGATGGATGGATTAGACTTATCATACTTCTCCTTTGAAATTCACATCTACTGGAATGTGCTGAGGCATGCAAGGATAGATCCTCCAATGCAAACGCTATGCCTCTAAGGCAAACACTATACTGTCTCAGTAGCGGTGCTACGACCTTGATCTTCATAATGCTTGGAAATTAGAGGACTTTAACAACATATGCTTTGATGGATACTCTACAATCTTATCCTACAAAATGGTGACAACAAATGTTAACTTATGAGAATACTCTGCACTGAAGACTGTGGGAACTGGAATCACTCTCTGCTTGGGAACTAAGGACATTGAAGCTGCTAGATCTAAGGCCATGGCCATAGGAATTGTAGCTGAGGGCCAAGATTCTTAAGGGAGATGGAGCTTACTATGGTGGTGGTCACATAGGCAAGTTGAAGAATTTTTATGGTCTACTGTAGCTCATTTCCTCCCTAGCCAATAACGATCTCTAACTTAGGAAGTTTACTGCATATTAATCTTTGTGAAAGCATATGTAGGAGCCACGTACTTGTAAAATAATAGTTCTTTAATTTATTAATAATATAATGATATTAAATTAGGATATATTCCATGTTAGCATCAATTTTATACGGTTTATATGCTCTTGAGCACGTGTATTTACTTAAGTTATAGACTGTACTAATTTTTATTTAATAATTTTAAATTTTGTGGGTTTAAGTGTTTAATGGAAATTTTAGCATAAGTTTGTGATAGAAAAAAATTTAAATAATTTATGTGTTTAAGTAGTATTTAATCTGATAGACAAATTTTTAATAATTTAAGAGGTTAAGTATGTATTTAACTTTATACAAATTTTAACAGTAGATCATACAACCATAGACCATACAAATTCTTTTTATAAATCGAAACTTAAAGGTAAAGACGAATAATAAAGTTGACCTTCTCTTTTTTTTTTTTCTTTTTTTCTTTTTATAAATTTATATAATTATCATGTTTTTTACGATATTAATAATAGCAATGAGTACTTCAAAATAATTTCAGATTGAAATCAATTCAAAGAAAAAACATCTGTTTACATTGATATTTAAGTTAATAATCATGTTTTTCTGATTTGAATGTACAACAAGGAGATCATTCTATTTCTAACTTATGTGGCTTACTATTCCTCACATTTCTACTGTAATACACATTCAAAAGCTTTGAACTAGGCCTATATTACTAGTATTTGGGCTGCTTGTATCAATACCTTCCCCTTAAAGAACAATCTTGTCCTTATGGTTAAAGTTTGGGAATTGAGCAAAATCAACAGAGTTCATCCAAATAGCTTCTCTAAAGGGCTGTTTTTCCATTTAATTGAGACTTGGATAGTCTGAGATCCATTTTAGCTTATAGTTTGATGCTACAACACTATTTCAAGTTCAATTACTAACTTTGTTCCTTTCAGTCCTTTTGGCAATTCAGTGACTACAGGATGATGGCCTAACAATTTGGTCTCCAACCTGCTATTATACCTCATGACCAAAACTAGAATGGAAAGAGGTGTTGAAGCATATATTGATTAGATAGAGAGGAGCATGTCAACCCTAGAGGAGTTACTAGCAATCATAAAATTTAAGCAGGAACAACGTTTCACCCAAATAGAAACATTCACTTCTTTAATCAGGGGAAAAACACTTATTGGTGTTGCCGAGGCTTCTACTCGCACAAAAGGAATTCACACTATGATTCCTATTGTCCTTACCATTGTTGTGGTAGATGATTCTTCACTTGTGATTAAAAAAGTTGAGCTTTCAGATTTTGAGTGTGTTGACCCTGTGGGATGGCTAGCACACACAGAACAATATTTTGCCATCAATAACGCTCGATAATATTTGAAAGTGCAATTGGCCTTAGTTTGTATGCAAGGTCCAGCTCTAGATTGGATCTGATGGCTGCGAAATAGATCCCCAAATATTTCATGGTTTCAGATATAGTAAGAACTTCTAGGTCGTTATGGAGGTGATATGTGCACCAATCCTTATGAGCAACTTGCAACACTCAAGCAAGATGCTTCTATTAATGAATATATGGATGCTTTTATTGCTCTTATTTCGCAGGTGGAAGGGTTTTCCGATCAGTAGTCTTTAGGATATTTCTTAAGTGGATTGAGAGATGATATACAAATAAAGATACGATCCCATGAATCGATTGGTTTATGTCGCACAATGTCTATCGCGTGTGAAATAGAGCTGAAAAATCAGTTTCTGCATCCTTCTAGATTACAAGGCCAATCTCTCTATGATTTTGGGCCTTGTTTTAACACTATTTTTGGCATTCCTATAAAGGTTGACCCAATTAATTCATTTAAACCACCTAATCCTTTTACTTCAATAACAACCCAGTCTTCTAAATCCAAATACCTAGAACTGCTTGCGGTGAAACAACCCAATAGACAAGCTCCTACCTCCAGGAAGACTTCTCCATCCATTGATCCTCAATTAAACCTCAAACACCAACCCTTTTATACCAAAAAAAAATCCTCTTGCCAATATACTTATAAGGAATTTCTTGACCTTCAAGCTAAAGTTCTCTATCATAAATACAAATAACTATTCCATCCCATACATAAGTATCCAAATAAATCAATGTGAACTATTATCCTAGATGATGATGAAGAGCCCCTACCAGATGATGATTCGAGCTTCGCTATCCTTGATTCTGACACTCCATTTGTTGAAATTCCAAATGAAGCCCATTTTGCTAGCTTGGAACTTCCTATCTATTCCGTGGAAGGGATCTTGTCACCAAAAACTATAAAGCTACAAGGCCGGCTTCTACAACAATCTATTACTGTAATGATTGATAATGGCACAAGGCATAATTTCATATCTAGTGCCTTGGTTTTGAAATTACAACTTCCAGTAGAATTGACATCTATATTTAGGGTGCAGCTCGATGATAGCCATTGTATTTCGAAGTCTGGGTTTATCGAGATATTCAAATTGATCTGGAGAATGTTGAAATTATAGAAGATTGCTTTCCTTTTTCGTTGGGTAGAGTCGACATCATCTCAACATGGCATGGTTGGATACTTTAGGGAACATCTAAGTCAATTGGGCCACCATGCAAATGTTATTCATACAATGGGACCTCCCTGTTCTGTTATTGGATAATCCTTCCTTCACTCGAGTTGAAGTTTCTATTTTCCAATTGTAGAAGTTGAAGGATGTTATTGAATTTTGGCTACTATGGAAAATTTTTGCTCAGTCTCAGTCTTTTTTATTTAAATAAAAAATTACTAATAAATAGAGACTAGACTTGAAATAATTATTACAACCTTTCAGTTCTTTGTTTCGAGATATTACAACCTTGCCCCCCAATAGTCACACTAATCATGCAATTCCTTTGAAAACTGGTAGTTTAATAGTAAATGTCAAACCATATTGCTATGATCATATCCAAAATGATGAGATTGAAAAATTAGCAACGGAAATGCTTGCTGCCGGAATCATACGCCTCAGTTCCAGTCCCTTCTCCAGCTCGGTTCTCTTAGTGTGAAAATAGGATGGTAGCCGAAGGTTCTATGTGGATTACTGAGCTCTGAACAAAGTCACTGTTTCTCATAGATATCCCATTCCAGTCATCACTGAAATGCTAGATGAACTTAATGGTGCTAAATACCTCTCAAAAATGGACCTGAAGTCTAACTATCATCAAATATGGGTTAAAGAACTATACATTTTTAAGACTGCTTTTTGCACATATTCTGGTTACTATGAATTTGTGGTCATGCCCTCGGATTGTCCAATGCACTAGCTACCTTTCAAGAAATCATGAACGATTTGTTTTGTCCTTTTTTTTATGATATATTGGTATATAGCAGCACCTGATTAGATTATTTGTAACAATTACAATGTGTTCTCTAAATACTATTAACCAACCAGTTCCCTATCAATCAGAAGAAGAGCTCATTTGGAAGGAAAATGATTGAATATTAGGCCGTATTATTTCTCACCATAAGATAACTATAGACCCTTTCAAGGTCACTAGTGTACTCAATTGGCCGGTATTGAAGTCGATCAAAGCATTTAGGGGGTTTCTCAAACTGAATACTATCGAAGATTTATAAAAGGGTATGGCATATTTCTCAGTCATTAACGCAGTTGTTAAAGAAAGAACACCAGAACTGTTTAACTTGGACTCAATGTGAAAAGGAAGCTTTTACTAAGTTGAACAAGCTTTAGTCACATCTCTAGTATTGGCTACACTTGACTTCACCAAAAATTTTTTCATGGAGTGTGATGCATCAGGAATTGGACTGGGTGCCGTATTAATGTAGGATCGTTGGTCAATTGCCTATTTCAACAAGGCTTTATCTCTAAGGAATTAGCAATGCCTACTTATAAATGAGAGATGATGGCATTGGCCTTAGCCATTCAGCACTAGCGCCCTTTCTTATTAGGAAGGAAATTTTTGGTCCACACAGATCAAAGTAGTTTGAAACATCTCATGGACCAGCAAATAACCACTCTAGCTTCAGCAAAATTGGGAGCTAACTTATTAGGGGTATGATTTTAAATTTATTTACAAAACTGGTATTATAAATTGTGCTACTGATGCTTTGTCTAGAATGGATGGGGAAGCCACATTACAATTATTGAGTTGCTTCTGATTGATTGGGGAATTATTCATAATGAAATTGTAGAAGATCAACATCTATAAGGCCTCATTCAAAAGTTAAAAAGCAGCCAATAGCTCGAAGGCCTTATTGTCTAATACAAAGCCGTTTGTTTTCTAAGGGGTGTATAGTTCTTCCTAGTACTTCTTGCATTTCCAAATTAATGATAGAATTCCATGTTCACCAACAGGAGGACACTCTAGGGTGTTTCGAACTTACAAACATCTTTCTTCCAATATTTATTGGCCTAAAATGATGAAAGCAGTACAAAAATATGTTTATGAATATTCGGTTTGGCAAAGACATAAATATAAAAGTGCTTCTCCTGCGGGACTCTTATAACCCCTACCAATACCTACAAGAATTTAGGAAGATATATCCCTTGACTTCAATATTGGGCTTTTACATTCTCAAAGGGTTGATGTCATTCTGGTAGTTATTGATAGATTGTCCAAATATGCTCATTTTATCACTTTTAAATATTTTTAGAAAATAAAGAAACTAGCAAAGAAATTTATAAAAGAAGTGGTCAGATTGCATAGAATGCTCTGAACCATGGTTAGTGATCACGGCTCCATTTTTATGAGCACTTTCTGGTCTGAACTCTTTCATCTTCAAGGCACCAAGTTATAGATCAGTACCACTTACCATCTAGAAACAAATGGCTAGACTAAAGCATTAAATCATGGTCTTGAAACTTATCTGTGATGCTTCACCTCGGAATAGCCTAAACAGTGCCATAAATGGTTGTATTGGGAAGAATTTTGGTATAACTGTAAGGAAACGCAGAGATTACTGCAATCCAAAATTATGCAGCGGAGAATAAAAATCTTTGTTTTCCCTTTTTAGGATCCGAGTGCTTCGTTTAATTCGAAAGGAAGGAAAGAGACTAACCTTTTAGACTTAATGAAAAGAGACAGTTCCAGATTGATGATGCTGCTTTCGAAACAAACACCTTCAATGGTATTCATACGAACGTTTCCTTCTGGAGTGCTAGCTTTCTCAATGAATGGATAAGCTATGTGCTCCCCAATCTGCAACCCAAAAAAATGATCACTCAAAAAAACCTTACTCCCGCACTTCCAAGAAGGTCTTTTATTCGTTTTTTAGTCTTTTTTATTTTCTCACACCTCTTTTCGTAAAAGAGCTGTGCTTATAACCAACTATCACAATCTCGCAGATACTCAAATATCTATGTAATAAGTCTTTTTTTAAAAGAAAAACGAAAAATCTATTATCTGTAACAGTTATAGATAGACTGCAGATCTTTTAAATATTATTATCTTATAATAATAAATAATTAATATTAACAATAATAATAACATCTTTATTATTATTAATTATACTAACGGACTTTTATCCCATTAATATGGTACAACACATCAACGATGTTCTTTTGTGTGTGACCCAATAGACTCACATTAATTGGCAATAGGCCAAGTCCCACAAGACCCATAAATCATAAGTGGCCTCTAGCAAGACATTATGACTATCAATTAATATGAGGATCGATAGTCTGATAAAGCCTAATAAACAAAACATGTATTAATCCATTTGTCACACGATATCTAGTTTGAACATAAGTTATGGTCAATGTCAAACTTATAATGTTCAAACTTATGATTTCTGAATCTTTAAATAGACTGATAAAACCAAATGATATTGATCACATTATCAAATCATTTGAGCACGACCATGCATTTCTCAGTCTCACTTATCGAGGGGCTTAGAAGATATCTTTCTCAAAGAGAGGGACAAATTCTATATTGATTATTCAATATCCTCTACATAATTTCTATTATGCTCAATCATAACCTTTATTATTATCCGATTAAAGACAATATTTCGTTATGTCAAAACATAACAGTCCTTATATTGAAAACTATGACAATCTCAAGTCAAATGATTAAAACATAACTATCTTGATATTCACTTATAACAATAATCTATGTAGTGATCTCAATATGGGTCCATCTAATACTTTATTCTCTAACAAGTATCTATAATTATTGATTTATATCAAAATACACATATAATCTTATGATTATCAATCAATAATCATACTAGTCATATTTTATTGTTATCATCATAATAATAAGTAATCATGGATGTTAATCATTATTATATAGCATGCAAACAAATAATAATAATAAAAAACATATTTTACTAATAAACAAAATGACATACAAAAAGGTTCAAGATAATGACTTAGGGCAAATACACTAACAATAATTTCAGCCATCATACTTCAGTTGGAATGACTCCGTTTGAGGTTGTTTACGGTCGACCACCCCCTAGTTTGCATCAATACTTACCCGGGAAAACAAAGCAAAGGCAGCAGTCGAAGAACTAACAACTAGAGATGAGCTGATCAGGCAGCTAACCAATAATTTGACCAATGCTTAACAACGAATGGTATGGGTTGCCAATAAGCATAATCGAGAAGTAGAATTTTCAGTGGGAGATTCTTTTTTCCTCATAGATAGGGTTCTATAAAGGGAGGGATCTATACCAGACTTAGAACATGGTTCTATAGTCCATTCCTCATCACTCAACAGGTATATCAGGTTGCATACAGGCTCCAACTACCTCTGATGCAAAAATATACCCTGCCTTCCATGTGTCTTAGTTGCAGAAATTAGTAGGCCATCATCCTACGGTCATTGAATTGCCAAAATATTTGGAAGGAACAAAGTTAATAATTGAACCTGAAATAGTGATGCAATATCTATTTATAAGCCAAAATGGATCTTAGATTATCCTAGTCTTAGTTAAATGGAAAAACAACCCTTTAAAAGAAGTTACTTGGATGAACTTTGTTGATTTTTCTTAACAATTCCCAAACTTTAGCCTTAAGCATAAGATTATTCTCCAAGGGAAGGGAATTGATACAAGCAGCCCAAATATTGGTAATGTAGGCCTAGTTCCAAAGCCTTTGAATGTGTATTATAGAAGGAATGTGAGGAATAGCAAGCCAAAAAAGATAGTAATGGAAGATTCCAGTATTGGACAACTATAGAAAAGACAAAAGGGAGTAAGAAGGCCGTTAGAGAGATTCTTATAAGGAACTCTTAATTCACTAGACTGTTATATAAATATTGTTGCCCTACTGTAAGGGGGATATTCTGATCTTTGTTTTTGTATTTTAATTGTACTGGGCTAGCTTGAGCTAGTAGGAGTTCTTTTCTTATTTTTCTTTCCTGTTTTAGAATTCCTTAGAGAGACTGAGTGTTGTATTCAATAGGCTTTTGCCCTCCAAGTTAATATATTTCAACCCTTATTCTTTTCAAAATTCTATCACTATAATTTATTATGTCCCTAACTCTACCAGTTTACACTGGCATTTAAGTCAATAATCATGATTTTCTGAGTTTTGAATGTACAATGGTGAGATCATTCTATTTCTAGAATCTCATGACTAGGCTATATTCTATCATGGATTTAATAATGCTTTACAAATCAATAGCCACTCACCTATATACAAGATATACAGGTTTATCTAATTTCAGATACAAATAAGGAGACCCATTTGTTTTAAACTGATAAATCAAATTTAAAATATTTTTCTTCACATTAAAAATTTTATAAAGTCCAGTACTCCTCCTTGATGAGATATTTTACAAGTACAATCTTCAAAGTCCTCCTTAAAAACAACTAAACATTCACAAACAGAGGTTACTTTTAACAACAAAATTACAAATTTTACCAGCTTATGGACATGTACAAAATTCCTTCAAACCAATTTTCTATAGTTTGTGGACACGCATATCCTTTCATACAGTTTATGGTCATATTAATCCCTTCAAACAAGCATTCTACAATTTAGAGACACTACAACATATTACATCTCTAGTTACGATACGTAGCTACAAAAAAAATTATTTGTGGCTAATATATTTATTTTATTACGGCTAAAAACCTATTGTGGCTAATTTAAACTATTTAGTAACAAAAATGCAACAATTATAACTAATATGTATTTTTTGTTTTATTTTATATATAATGTAACTATTTGTTGACTATTTGCCACAATTAATTTTAGCTACAAAGTAATATCATAGCTAATAGATATAATAGCTATAAATTTAATTTTTTTGTAACAATTACTAGCATTGTAGTCACAACACATTAATATTATAGGTAATAATTTTAATAGCCACAAAACTAATATGATTGTAGTAATAATTATTTTATTAACTACAGTTTATTAGTCATTACAAAAAATTTGTGGCAGAAACATAAAAATATTAGTCATGTAATTATGTTTGTCATAACTATTACTAAATCATTAGCCACAACATTGTAGCTAAATGAATTGTATGAGTATTATGATATTTTAGTTATAATTATCAAAGAGTCATGAAATTAGCTATCAAATTAGCCACAATTATATAACTACGATAAAATACTATAACTAATAAAATAATTTGGAGAATTACTCTGAGGTCCTCTAGGTATTATATATTGGTTTATCAAGTTCAAAAAATATACTTAGAGCTTCTAAAAAATTTCATATAATATGTTTTTTTTTGTCTCTCAATCAATTTTTCTTTATTTGTCCATTTGTTTAGATAGAAAAGTTATTGAGAATTATTTTCTAACTTACAAAGTTACATATTAATGAATCAATTTTAGTTGAAGGATGCTTTTAAATTATGGTAATCTGTGTCAAAATATATCCTTGAACGAAGCAAGTGCACTTATAGTTTAAGAACTGATAATTTATTTTTAATCAACATGGTTTGAGTAGCGACCACAAAAGATGCACAAAAATTGAGCACTTGCATTATCTTTTAATTTTTCATTCTCAAACTGATTGTTATTTTATAGAGTTAATTTTGCTATTTGGAAATCACAAGATACATATATTAAGAATTTTATGTATATATATTTTCAGCACATAAAACAATTAGATAATAGTGTTGGAAACTTTTTGTCAAATCATTTTTCAAGAATCAAACGATTAGTCTTAGCACATAAAAAATATTAAAATGCCAGTTTCAAAAAATTCAAGCATCATGAATATTTCATTAAAAAGAATTAGTATAATTTTTTGGCATTTCTCCAATGCCAACAGAAAACCAATTCAATCTAAAAGTTTGTTAAGTTCCAGTCATTTGTGTCCCATTGCATTTCTTTGAAATCCTTTCTGCAGCTACACGTGAAACAAATTTCACAAACCCACAACCTTCAAGTTGACCAATTAGCAAATTTGGAAATTATGGTAATTGAAAATTTCTTACAGAATTACTAATTACTAATTACTAAACATAATTACTAATCGGTAACCAAAAAACCAAAATTCTTTATCCACAATATATAAATTAAATTTATACCAAAATTATTCCAAATTTTTAACCAACGATTTAACACCTTTAGGGTCTTATTCTATCAAAAAACACAATTATGCCAAATTTGGCACACTTAAAATTTTTTTTTTACATACTTGAATTTTTTTTACCTACATATTTGTATTTTGCGTATAAATTAATTTTGAAGTTTTTTTTTGAAAATAAATTTATTTTGATGTTAAAAATACAGCTCTACAAAGGTGTGGTCATGATTTTTTTTCTTCTAAAAAAACATTCATAGCTTTGATTTTGAATCTGCTTAAACAAATTAAAATTATTTTATTTTGCTTATTTAATTAAAAATATAAAATATTTTAATTATAAAAAAGTAAAAATAAATAATATTATATTAATTAATAAAGGGAACCCTATCAATTAGTGGCGGCAATATAATGATAAGCTTGCTAATATATATATTTTTGGCTTGGGGGAATGAAAACCTTAAAATTAAAAATTCCCTCCCTACAGCCGCTACTGCTACCGCTACGAATTCTATATAAATTTTCATTCTCACTCATGATTCATTCAGTTTTCAATTTCTGTCAACTATCAAAAGGAGAAGCTCCCACTATCAAATCCAATCAGGTACGTTTAAAATTAGAAAAGCCTTAAAATTAATGTTTCATTGTAATTGTTCTAGGTTAAACACGTGAAAGGCATCTGATATTTACTTTTCATTCGTTTTTCATCTGTTAAAAAGCTTTGATTCACTATTTTTATATTAATTTATCCTCTATGTGTAATATTCAATTTTTTCCATGAAGCAGAAGCAAACATCATGGCTCGACGATGCAAGTTGCGGAAAGGGAATTCCATCAATATTAACTTGGAAAATGAGACTGAAAATAATGTTAACTAGAACTTTCAAGAAACTCAAGAGTTACACCAAAATCAGGCTTCAAATTTTCAAGGTAAATAATATTTATGTGATTTATAAATTTTAAGTTATTTTCGTAAATAATTAGATGGATAACTTCAATTTTTTTTTTTTAGGGAATACTAGTCAGAAGACAATGAGGTATCATTATGAAGGCCATTTTATATTTTCACCAAATAGAATATATGAAAATGGTAGGTTTATGGAGAAACCTAATTTTGATGTTGATTTCATCTCATTTTTTGATATATTGGATGACTTGAAAAAGGATTGTGGATTTGATGTTATAAAAGGAGATAAATTTTATTACTTGAAGGCTGATAAAGCTCTTAGTGATCTTGATGCATTGATAGAGGTTAAAGATGATACAGATGTGAAAAATATGATGGATAGTTATAAGAAGTTCCCTTCGAAACCCATTGATATATACACTCTATTTCGAGATTATGATATTTTACCAAATGGACTTGGTGACGAGCTACCCGCAGTTACCATTGATCACACTTCTAATCAACTTCAAAATCCAAATGCAACTGCAGCAACATGTTTACTCATTTAATTTTATTTAAACAATTGATTATGTTTACTTGTTCTATGTACAGAAATTCTTGTTATTATATGATTATTGTTTTACTTTTGTTTTGAAATAGGTTCCAATACAATTAAAAGAAAAACTAGAGGACCAACACGATGCTTGAAAATCACATAATTGGAGAATGGGCAAAAATTGCCAGTAGAATCTGATGAAGATGATCAAGCTATTGGTGATAATGCTACTGCATTTGTTTGGTTTTTAGGACAAACTATTAGAAGTGTGTCGTGTTGTCCATTGCAAGTGAAACAATGGAATAAGATTACCGATGATAAGCTCGACCACATGTGGTCTACCATATTGGTACAAAAATTTATATTAAATTACATCCATTATAAAATGATTATAATTTTTTTAGTTCTATTAAGTATAGAGACACTTTGTTTCTTACTTCTTTGCTAAAAGGAAAAGTTCACTTTTGAGTATTCTGATGCAAGAAATGGAGCAATTTTCGGTCATATGAATGCATTATATAGGTATTATAGGCATAAGTTGAAGAAGAAGTACTTTGATTCAAAGGCAACTTATTCACTTCGTCTCCAAAACAAGCCTAAGGATATATATGGATGTAAAAGATTGGAAGTATTTGGTTAATCTTTGGACAGAAAATGCATTTCAGGTATTAAAAATTCGTGTAAAATTTAATAATTTATTTTATATGAATTCAGTTTCTGTTAGCTAACATAAATTCTGAAAATTTTTCATTGTTTTTCTTTAGGAGAGAAGCAACAAAAATAAGACAAATAGATGCAAGCGTTCTATGCCGCCATACACGGGGACAAAAAGCTTTGCTCGGCTGAGAGATCATATGGTATGAGTTTGTTTTTATTTTATTAGTATTATAGTGTTTTTTATTAATTAAATGATACATAAATAATCCCTTTTTACTGCTGTCATTTTGTGGACTATGGCTAGAAAGAAACAAAATAGTATTTGATAATTCTAGTTTAGAGCTTGAGAAAGTTTATGATTTGATCTTTTATGGATCTTTTGTTTGGTTTAAGATGTGCCTAGCTTTCCTTATTTCTTAATCCAAATTCTTTTTAGTAGCTCAACAATCAATAACTGGTCAACCTGTAATGGTATAAGCTAGCTGCTTGTTATTCTTTGTATTCTGCTATAACTCTCAAAGTTCTAATAAAAGTTATTTTTATCAAAAACAAATAAATAATAATGCCTTTTGAAGTTCATATGATTGTTAGAACTTTTTGATATGCCATTTACTATTCTTTCTATAAATGTCTAATTAGACTCAGACTGCCGTTATTAACCTTCATTTCCCACATCAAAACAAATCCCCTTTTTCTTTATGCTCATTAAAGTTAAATATGTCAATTTTTTAGTAGTATTAGATTAGACAGCAAACACCATTAATAACTCACTCATTTAATGGTGGAATTTGACCATGTTTAATATTCTAAATATAGGAATGAATTATGATTGGTCAACCCTATGAGTATCCAAACTTGTAGAGTAAATAATAATCAACAATATTATGAATTTTAACGCTTGAATTGATATCATTAGTTGTAAAAATGTTAGCTCTTTTATACAAGTTTTGTTTATCTGCAGTATATTTGTAGTTAAGTCAATTGACTCTTTTACGGAAAGTTTAGTTTTGCTTGAACTCAAATTTTTATTGATATAGATCTATGATAAACTAATACTAATTGTTATATTTATTTGAACAGAAGAAAAAAAATGGAAAAACACCTTCTCGCTTAGAGCTTTTTCTTGAATCCAGAAAGAGAAAGCAAGGCAAAGAAATTGATCCAATATCACAAGAAGCCATTGTAATATTTTTTACATATGTTTTATTTATTTGTTATGTATTTTATGCTATATTTTAATTTTTTAATATCAATAAATATAAATATCTCTATAGGAAAAGTTTCAGCAACTAAAGAAACAACGAGAAGAATGACAAATTTCACTGGATGATGATGCTATGTTTGCTGATGTACTTGGGCCAGAAAAAAATGGTTATGTACATGCTTATGGTCCTGGAAAAAATGTCACGGAATATTTTGGTGCTAGACCTACAAAGATAAAACTACTTAGACAATTTGATACTTCAAGAAGAGAAGCAAAGCGTGTCCAACAAATTCAAAAAGAAGCAAGTGAACAAGTAAATGATGTTAAGAAGCAAATGGATGAGAAACTTGCAGAGATGAATAGAATATGAGAGCAGAAATTCAAGATGCTTTTGGAGAAAAACAATAATATTGCATCAGTAAGTGATTAAAAACTAAGTCTCATTTTTTTTCTAATATAAGAATTTTTGTAAGCTATATAACTAGTATGAACCTTATCTATTTTATATAATTTTGTTATTAATATTTTCAAATAAAATTTTATACAGCCTATGGAGGATTCCCAAGATGATGAAATTGGAGGATGATTTGCAGTATATTTGAAGTTTTGTATTTTGAAGCAGCCAGCAGCCTTATAATACTACTTTTAGAAATTTTAGATATTAATATTAGTGTTAGTATAGTATTATAATTTCAAGTATTTTTAGTGTGATTGCTTTATGACTTAAATTAGTTTATTTTGGATATTAGTTATTTTGGATTAAATTTATTGTTATTTTATAATTGTCATTCTGATTGAGTCTTAATATTAATATATAATTATTTTATAAATTTAAATTTTAGCTAAATTTTTTATATAAATTTTATATTCTATTATAAATTTTACCAAAATTATTAATAGATAAATAACATATGTAATAGTAAATTATAATATAATCCCATTAAATAATAATAAATTAAATAAATATTACATTTTAGTTACAAATAATTAATAGTAGCCGTATGCACTATATTTAGAATAGCTTCTAATTTAATAATTTTGTGACTTTATTCAATAGTTATAAAATAAAATTAAGTGTAACAATTATACTAGAACTTGTCACTTTCTTATTTTTGTGGCTATAAATTTTATTCTTGCCTTATAATTATTTAAATGTGGCTAATAGTAAATATTTTTTGTCATACAATTAAGTTTATGGCTAAATTTAGATATGTTAGCCATAAAATTAAATTTGTAACTATACATAAGTTTAAATTGCCACATTATTATTTTTTATAACAGAATTATAGCAAAATCACTTACAAAAAAAAGTTGTTGTGGCAAAAAAGAAAATGTGGTTATAAATATTCCATTCTTGTGGCTAATAACTAGCCACAATATTTATTTTTAATGGCAATATTTTTGCTTCATTTAAATAAAAAGCGTGACTATAAATATTTATTTTAGCCACAATACAGGTAAATCCTGTAACTAAACTTTAGTTACGCCACTTCTAGCTACGGCATGTCACGGAAAAAATATATTGTGGCAAAAGCATCTAGCTACCAAAATTCTATTTTTAGCTACAATTTATTTTGTGACAAGATATAGATAATGTTGTAGTGAGATATGTCAATCTGTAGCTCTATAGTCTATGAATTTGTTGATCTCTTCAAATAAGTGTTTTTACAGTTTTTGAATATATTAATCCCCTCATAAATTTTAAAAAAAATCTCCCAACCAAAAAGAAAATAAGCTCTCATAGTTCTTTTAAAATTTGAATATAGAGGATAAAAATGATAAATTTGATAAAAACAAACTTCACTTCAATAAAAAAAATTAAAATATTTTTTAAAGAATCCCCTTGAAGGTCATTTGGGCTCTGATAACATATTAAAAAAATTAAAATAAACTGATACTATTGTTTGAAATAGAAGAAAAAATAGTTAGCTAAAATAGAAAATAGCTAACTAAAAATGAAGAATATATCAACTTAGAAAAAAAAAAGCATACAAATTTTAGAATAAAAAATATCAACTGTCTAGCAATAAAATCAAAAATTAAAAATTAGAACTTCAACTTTAACAAACACACATAATCAAAGTTTAAAAATAGTACAACTAAAAAGAGAAAAAGATTAAATTTAAAGAAGCACAACAAAAGAGAGAAAAAGATGGAGAGAAAATCAACTTCAAATTTCATTAAAGAAAATAGAACATAAGCAAAGAAAAATTTTCTTTCTCTTTCTTTTTCATTTTTTCCAATTCTCAATACTCAATTTCCAGCTTTTGTTAAATAATAAATAATTTGTAATTTCTAGATGCATGAATTTAAACTAGTGTTTGACTAAATTCATTATATCTAACTATTAATGTGTGTCATAAATATAGTTAATTTCATGAAATATCAAGAGTCATTAGAAATGTGAAGAGTCATATAGAATGTTAAGAGTCTAAGAGCGTTGAAGAGTGTCTATAAATACCTCTATGATATGTGTTTAGGTGAAGAGTGAAGTTTTTATAGGAGTGTTTTTATTACTTATAATATAGTGTATTTTCATATTGTCTCCCTCTTCCTAATATTTTCTTAAGAAATATTAACTCCAAACTTTTTAAGAGCTTAATTGACAATTAAAAAGATATTTAAGAATAGTCTTCTATTTCTATATAATAAATCAATAATTTTTTCTTTAGTAATTTTGAATTGAATTCAAAAAACAACATGAAAAATAAAGGATCATGGTTAGACTTATTCGTGCTCGCATCAAAATCATATCAATCCGATTATGGTATCTTAATAACTTTATTGTGCTATGAGTTGATACATTAATTCGATTTGATACATTTATAATAAAGTTTATTATTCATATTACGTGTTAAACTATCACGGTAAATCCACGAGTAGATATTTTATTATTTTATAATATTTAGTTTTATATTTTATTAAAATCTATTTAATTTATATATCTATATCAAGTTAAACACTATCATATTGATTTCTAATTTTTTTAACATATTAATTAGTTAAATATTAAAATATCACTTTGTTTAATATTAAATAATTAAGTTTTTTTCTATTTTTATATACTATTAAATTTTGCATGGTAAACTTCATATAAATTTCCAATAACATGTTATTTGATAAATATTAAAAATATTAAATTTATCAAAATATATCGTATACTAATATAGTGTTACAACATTTCAAATCATATGTGTTAAATAGATTTATTCGTATAAAATCTTATTAGATGAGTCATACCACGTGATGTTAATTTAATACAATTTAATAATTTAAAATATATAATAAAAAGATCATATAAATATTAAATTTTTTTGTAACAATTCATTAATTATATCGTGTTCGTGTTAATTATTGATCATGTTTTTATGAAAATCGTGTCAATATAAACATGGCTTGCCAATCTGAATTGGCATCTTAGGGTTATACACTAATCAGAGATATTACATTATCTAAAATCTTGACAAGTCCTATCTAACATGTAAAATATATGATTCCATTTATTTGTTTTGCGTATGTGTTTCATTTCTTTTCTTTGGGTTTATGGTAGGTTGTGTATAAGAAGAATTCTTAAAATGTATTGATCGTCTTGATGTCCTGTTCAAATTAATGTTTGGATACAATTTGGCCAAAGGCAACATTACAAGCAAATGGTGTGATTTGTGTATTCTGCTCTGCTAAAACTTCGTCATTTGGTTGGTTTAGCAGATAACAAAAGAATATTCATGTCAGAAATTTAACTATCCGCCTCTGTGACTCTGGTACATGGCGGCGGTTCCTTTCAAGCAGCCCTTCCATTATGATCCTTTTCTTGTACTCTTTACACTCTCTTCTCTTTGGCAAACTTGTGGCATTTTCTGATGGTCTAATATTGTCCGAAACATATTGCATAATATATAACGAAATCGATGTGAAAAGTATTGCACAGACCTTTCCCCAGAAAACAGTCACTGCCAGGCTAAAAAGCATCAGATATATCACGAAGCTCCCCTTGGTTTTTGACCTGGATTTACGTTCTTTGTTTGACCTTGAATTATCCGTCGTTTTTGATAAAGATGTTAAGAGATTATTTGGTTCTGATGTTGAAGTTAAACAAGCTCCGCGTGAAAATTTTGATGAAGATGAAGTACAAGAAGACACCAACTTCGTTTTCATCACTTGGGCATTATTCATGTCAACCGAGTCACCGTCACTTGTTTCCAAAGATTTTGTGCTTTTCGACGAAGAGGAATCAAGTTTTGAGCCGTCAGAATCTGGGGTCAAACCTTTTCCATCACGAACCCGTTTGGGCTGAGAAAACAAGAGAACATCAATATAATAAATATACAAATATATATGATCATTACAAAGATTTTCAAAGGTGACAAAATGGGTAATAGAAATCTGATAAAACTAACCAGTGAATAAAGAAAAAAGATAGATTTGAATGATTGGAAGAAGGATGTCTTTCTTGCAGAATGAATTATCAATGAATTCCCTGAGCATTTTGAGAATCTATAATCCAAAATCAATGAATTGGACTTCAAATGCTCCTTCACATTCTTTCCCTTATCAACGCCAACACATGCTAAAGGCTGATCGTTGGAGCACTTATCATCAGCTTTGGAACCGGGCACTACTTCATCCACGTTGACAACTGGTCGGAAACATAGCATAAACTTGTTTTTTGAAACGTCTTTCATAATTTAACGTCAAAGGAAGCTAAAGCCTGAAGGGTAATGGACAAAGAAAGCTAAAGGGCTCCAATGTACATATACTCAGAAATGTATGAGAGGATCCTGTCTTGTTTTGGAAGTGAAAGGCCGGCATAGATGGGACTATTTCTACATTAGAGAATCAATCTTTTTCTCCCTCTCTTGAAATAGATTTGGTTTTTGGAGTTGGAGAAGGTTGGAAGGTGTTGTGTTGCCCGTGAGGGACAGCTGAGAAATGAGAAGTGACAACTTTTCTTTTCATGGGTTGGTTGCGTCTTATGATGTTGTTAAATGGGTTTAACGATCACGATTTTGACAGGATCTAAACTTGCCGTCCAAAAGATTTCGTGTTGTTTTATTTTATTGTTTATTTTTGCTTCAGTTTAGGAATTGTTTTTGTAATACTGATTAATTCATTCCGTTTGTTTTATGAAAAAAATCATTTATTTATAAAAAAAGTAGTTTTAAATAGAATTTATTTTTATTTTCTAGTTGTAATGTTAAAAAGTATAGAATGTAATTAACCAATTTTTATATATGTATAAAGTTTAATGGTTTTGATTTTATTTTTATATACAGAAAATTAATTTTATAACAAAAAAGAGTTACCTTTTCTTTTGAAAGAAACAATTTTCTTTTAAAATGATTTAATTTTGGCTTTAATTAGAATAATATATTTTATTTTAATAATTTTTAATTATGTCAAGTGCCATAAAATGAATATATATATATATATTTCATGAAACAAATAGAACTAGTGACTCGTGGGAGCAAGAACTTGAACAGACCCATAAAATCCTTAAATTTCTTATTTTGATTTCAACTGAACTTTTAGTTTCGTTTCAATCCAATTTGATAATGATTTAATTTAATTAGATGGTTCACTGTTTTTATCTTTTTTAAATGAAAGAAAATAGTTTTTCTTTGGATTCAGTGCGATGTAATGATGATTTAAATTAATCACAAGTTTAACCGGTTTAAATTTGATTTATTTCAGCCCAATTTTCATACTAACTTGATTAAAGGTGATGATTTATTTCAGTACAATTTTAATTTAATTTTTTATTTATTTTGATTCGTTTTAATTTTTAATTTTAAAAATTTTAATTATTTTAATTTGATATGATTTTAATAAAAAAATTAAATAAAATCGATTAGTAATAATAATATATAATTTTTAATAATATCGAGAAATTAAATTATATTAAAATTAAAATATTTTAACTAAATTTTAAAATATAAAAAATAAAATATAAAAAATAAAAAAATATTAAAAATTTAAATTAATTAAATCAAAATAAATCGAATCAAATCAGATCGATTCGATTTAATTTAATTTTTAATTAAAATTAATTCAATTTAACTTTATAAATACTAAAATTTCAATTTTTCAAACCGATACCTATACCGGATCAACGCCTGGTAAATGATAAGTTTTGTCTCCTCAAAGGTAATTTTATTAAACATTGCTCGTACATGTCGATATTTAATTTTCTTCATAAATAATTTTCCCAAAAAATTGCATTAATTAATCAATAAATTTTAACTAAAAAATAATAAATTTTCAAACTAATTAAAATCTTTTTTAAAAGATAATAATTAATATAAAAATAGCATGAATTAAGTTAAAATAAATTGCTAACTAAATTAGAGAGTATTTTGTTATGGTTAAATAATTTAATAATAAATATTTTTAATAATTCCATTATTTCCGCCTTTTTCACTTATAATATATATATATATATATTACAGATTATAAAAAAACACTATGTATAATAAGTGAAGTTAAAAATATAGGTTTTCTTTAGTAAAAAAAAAAGTTTCTTAAATAATAAATCTCTACCTCACAATGTAATATTAAAAGTAAAATATATTTTAAATATTAAAATAATATATTGGTTGATCACTATCGATATAATATAATGAAAACATAATAAATTGACTTTGTGTTGCAATTAATCAATTACTTATACAATCACGTAATGGATCATAATTAACTTAGGAAGGAAGATGAGTATATTTTGTATATCTTGATATGAATGTGTACAGTGTTTAAATACAGAGAGAAGCTCCTGATTCTAAGGAATCTACAAAATACAAATACACTTTGAATTAATCTATCTTATTTTAGTCTAACTGTTATTGCTAATACCCCCTCTCAAGCTTAGAATCTCGGGTGAGAAGTCGAAGCTTGTTTTTATGCTGCTGAAATCGACTGGTGCTAAGGGGTTTTGTAAAAATATTGGCTAATTGATCAACCGATGAAATAAACTGTACACTGATATTTCCTTCCTTGACTTGCTCCCGTAACAAAGTGAAAATCTACTTCTATGTGTTTCATTCGGGCTTTAAAACATGGATTGACAGCTAAATATGAAGCGCCAATATTATCACACCAAATGATTATGGGGTTAAGCAAAGGTTGTCGCAATTCCTTAAGTAAAGACCGAAGCCAAATCAGTTCAGCTGTCGTATTCGCAACAGCTCTATATTCGGTCTCTGTGGAAGATCTTGCAACGGTAGGTCGTTTCTTAGCAGACCAAGAAATTAAATTTGTCCCAAAATAGATGGCAAAGCCACCGGTAGATCGACGATCTTGCAAACTGCCTGCCCAGTCAGCATCACAGAAGGCTTGTAGTCTGCTATTAGTAGATGGTGTAATAAATAACCCTTGTTGAATTGTATCCTTGACATAGCGAAGGACTCTCTTACATGCTGTCCAGTGAGTCATCGTTGGCTTCGAGAGAAATTGACAAAGTTTGTTGACAGAAAATGCCAAATCAGGTCGTGTCAAACAAGCATATTGCAAAGCACCTACCGTTCGTCTATACAAATCTGGTTCAGCCATGGGTTCACCATCTTCAAGATGTAATTGACAATTGGTAGCCATAGGCGTTTTTACAGCCACTGCATGTTCCATTTTAGTGTGCTGAAGCAAATCTTGAAGATACTTGTGTTGAGAAAGAAGAATTCCATTTTTGTGATGATGGACTTCTATTCCAAGAAAGTAACTTAATTTGCCAAGATCGCGCAATTTAAACTCATGAGCAATCTGCTGTATACAATCTTGAATCATAGTAGAAGAACTACCAATGATGACAATGTCATCGACATATAAAAGAATATATAAAACAGCTCCGTTGGCTTCTTTAATAAAAAGAGAAGAATCAGTGTGTGATCCGGAGAAACCAAGGCCATATAGAGAAGAACTTAATCTCTGAAACCACGCCCGAGGAGCCTGCTTAAGGCCATAAATGGATTTGTTCAATTTACAAACATATGTAGGACATCGGGAATCAGTAAACCCAGGAGGTTGGGTCATATATACAGTTTCTTCCAAAAACCCATTCAGAAATGCATTGGAAATGTCCAAATGCCGCAAATCCCATCCTTGCATAACAGCTAGAGATAAAACAACACGGATTGTTGGTGGTTTGATCACTGGACTAAAAGTGGCAGCATAGTCAAGCCCTTCAACTTGATTATAACCCTTGGCAACCAACCGAGCTTTGCATCGTTCAACACTACCGTCTGGATGCCGTTTAACTTTAAAGACCCACTTACATCTCACAACATTAATATTCCAAGGTTTAGGAACCAATTCCCAAGTCTGATGTTGAATTAGAGCAGTAATTTCACTACTCATTGCGTCTCTCCAAATGGGTATTTTTATTGCTTTACTAAAATAAGAAGGTTCCATAGGCGAGGAGTGGGAACTTACAGTTGTAGTGTAAGCAAATGTTTTCTTCTTAGGATTGGGTCTCAAGACCATTGTAGGATGTGGACGGGGTGTGGGTGCAGAAATCGGATCAAGTGGCTGTTCTGACGGCAAAGAAGTAGTTGGTGCAATGTTGGATTCAGAAACCAACGCAAGTTCAAGTCCTATTCCAGATGATTGTTGCGGTAGAGAACTATCTGAAGACTGAATATGCTGCGGCAAGCATGGGTTTGATCCAGAATCAGTTGTCGATAGCAGAAGATTCTCCTGACCAGCAGAAGATGGCGTGTCTACTTGTCCAGTAGCTGGTTGCTTTTCTGAATTAATTGGCTTAGAAGTCGGCACTGAAAGTGTGAGCCATGGAACAGAATCTATTTCTGAATGTGGTTTACCAAGAATCGAAGCACCAGTGGAAAGAGTTTCCTTGTATAAAAATCGGGACTCATCAAATTGAATATGTCTGCTGGCATACAACTTGTTATCATTAGGATTAAAACAAAGATATCCCAAATGATCATTAGAATAGCCAAGAAAAAGACAAGCAACAGTTCTGTATGAAAACTTATGCTGATTGTAGGGCCTAAGTAATGGATAAACCGTACAACCAAAGACCCGTAGAAACTGATAAGCCGGAGCTTTACAAAATAACCTCTGATATGGTGAAATATTTTGTAAAACTGAAGTTGGCAACCGATTTATCAAGAACACAGCAGTAGACATTGCAAAATTCCAAAATCGTTTGGGAACCGAGGAGTGAGCAAGTAATGCAAGACAAGTGTCAACAACATGTCGAATTTTCCGCTCAACTGTACCATTCTGTTGATGAGTGTGCGGACATGTAATACGATGATGAACACCCTGTTCCTTCAAATAATTATGGACAGTGCGAAACTCCCCTCCCCAATCCGATTGAAATTCAAGCAGTGGAGTTTGAAACTGTCTTTCAACAAGTTTATGAAAATTTATGAAAACAGAACAAACATCACTTTTCTTCTTAATAGGAAATAACCAACAATATCGTGAAAAATCGTCTACAAAAATGACAAAAATATCGATCGCCATAAAACGAGAATTCGGGGGCAGGACCCCAGACATCACCATGAACCAAGGCTAATGGTTTATTTGCAATAGTTCCAGTCAAAGGCAAAGTAAGTTGTTTACTCTTCCCCAAACAGCAAGCTTCACAAAGGCTGTTGGATGACTGTTTTATTGAAGAATGCGGCAAATTAAACTTTGAAATAAGAAAAGATATTGTTGAGTGTTGAGGATGACCAAGTCTTGAATGCCAATCTGGTTGCGTAGTCCTCGCAGAAACCATAGCTGTAGGATGCGAAACAGGAGGTGGAAATCTGAACTTGTAAATACCATCCTCGGCTGGACCAGTAATCAAAACCCGCTTACTTGGTTTGTGCTTCACAACAAAGCCGCAAGAGTCAAATTTAAAGGTGCAATCATTATCTTTGGCAAACTTATTAACAGATAGTAAATGAGATTGCAGTGTAGGCACATGTAAAAGATTATTCAAATGAAGTTTTGCAGCAGGAGTTTGAATAATATGATTACCAATATGCTGAATATCCAAATCCGATCCATTACCTAAAGTAACCTTGTCCGGTCCCTTATACTCATCAGTGATCTCAAGAGCAGAGAGATCGGGAGTCATATGATGTGAGGCAGCGGAGTTTGCAAACCAAGTTGTGGAATCAGCAGATGTCATAGTAGTAGCTGTATTGGCAGTAATCGGAGTAGAATCCTGATCATAGCGCTTGCGGCACCATTTCGCTTGATGGTTGTTCAAGCCACAAATCTGACAAGGGTTTGGAAACCATCGCTTTGACCCTTTAGAGTTAGAACCTGAACCTCTTGCATTCGGACCACGCTGATTAGATCGTGATCCAGACTGAGTTTGGCGAGAGAAATTCGCAAGAATAGGCGTAGTGGCGGTCGAACGATTGCTACTTTGCAAGAGAATCTCATGAGACATCAACTGAGCAGACAGGTCAGAGAATGGTACCTTCGTTTTGCTAGCAGATAGAGTAGCAATGACTGGATGATAGTCAGAAGGCAGTAACCGGAAAATTGTTGCATTGAACTCATCGGTGGAAATGGGAGTACCAGCCGCTGCCAACTCATCTGCAATAACTTTTCCTTCTCGCAAAAATAGAGATATAGGTTTGTCACCTAGAGATAGATTCTGAAGGGCAATATGTAATTGAACCCTCTTCGCACTATTACTCGTACCAAAAGCTTCAGATAAAGAATTCCAGGCATCAAAAGCACTCTCAAGACCGATAACATATGGCATCACCTCCTCCGTAAGAGAGGAACAGATCCAGCTAAGAAGGAGCTGATCTTCCTGAATCCATTTGAGATACTCTGGATTTGGCTCTGGTTGAGAAGTAGTGGAATTTGTGATAATTGGTGTTGGTTCAGGAATTCCATCAATGTGTCGGTTCAAATTATAACACTTGATGATAGGAAGAAATTGTGTCTTCCATGCTAAATAATTGGTTTCCTTTAGTTTCAAGGAAAAAGAAAGTTGGGCGTGTGGTGGGGTAGAAAATAAATTCGAAGATTGAAGGGGAGAAGAATGAGAAACATCGGAAGGTGTTGATGAATCTGAAGCCTTTTTTTTTTCTTTCCTATGGCTCTGATACCAAATTAACTTAGGAAGGAAGATGAGTATATTTTGTATATCTTGATATGAATGTGTACAGTATTTAAATACAGAGAGAAGCTCCTGATTCTAAGAAATCTACAAAATACAAATACACTTTGAATTAATCTATCTTATCTTAGTCTAACTGTTACTGCTAATAATCAGAAACAACAAACTGCAAATTACCGTGATATATATATATATATATACTATAATTATATATTAATTATAATAATTTGAGAATTATTATATCTGCTATTACAATATAGAATAGCATTTTGACTCTCCAATACTGCAGCTTAAAGCTCAAAAATATGGTAGGATTATATGGCATTTTCATATTGTTAATGTTGAAAATATCTTATATATATTAAGGAAAATGCGAAACTTTTGTAATTTAAATTTAAATATGTGTAGAGATTTTGGAGTTTTTTTTATAAGCTAGAGTGAACACTATAAAAATCTGTCGGAATAGTAACGGATATTAGTAACGGATTTAAATCCGTTATAAATTAGTAACGGATTAGTAACGGATTTCATATTCCGTTACTAATTTTTATTATTTAGTAACGGATTAACAATCCGTTACTAAATCTGTTACTTAATAAAATTATTTATAAATTTAATAACGGATTTTGAGATCCGTTATAAAACCGTTACTAAATTAGCTAAAAATTAGTAACGGATCTCAATCCGTTAATAAATTTGTTACTAAATCGGTTATTAAATAAATAAATTAAATTAATAAAATAGTAACAGATTTAATAACAAAATGCAATCTATTATATAATTAGTAACGGATTTAGTAACGGATTTAATCCGTTACTATTTTTTTAATAAAAAAATCGATTTTTTATTTTTTAAAATTCCTAATTTCCTTTTTAAGTTAGTAACGGATATAATCTGTCACTAAATCCGTTACTGATTCGAAAATTAGTAACGGATTCTATAATCCGTTACTAAATTTTAGAAAATAAAATATCGCGCTTTTATTTTAAATTCCCACATTTTTATTTCTAATTTAGTAACGGAAAAAATATGTTCCTGAGTCCGTTACTAATCTAAAATTAGTAACGGATTAAGAAATCCGTTACTAAAATTTGAAGAATAATACCGCCTTTTTATTTTAGTTCGCCCGCAAATTTTTTTTAAAATTTAGTGACGGATTTAATCCGTTACTAAATCCGTTACTAATCTAAAAATTAGTAACGGATTAAGAAATCCGTTACTAAAATTTGGAGAATGCCGCCTTTTTATTTTAGTTTGCCCGCTTTTTTTTTTAATTTAGTAACAGATTAAATCCGTTACTAAATCCGTTACTAATTCGCGTATTTATACACTCACCCATTTTATCTCACTTTACTTCATTCATTTTCTTTCTCCCCATTTTATTTCCCTTCATTTCATTCATTTTTTTCTCCTCTCCTCTCCTCATTTCTTCATTTCTCCCTTATCTTATTTTTTTTCTTAATTATTAACTCCATTTTTTTTCATTTTCTTTCATTTCCTTCAATTTTCTTTCATTTCCTTCAATTTTCTCTTCAATTTTCTTTCTTTTCCTTCAATTTTCTTTCTTTTCCTTCAATTTTCTTTCATTATTGATCTTCCTTTTATCACTTGATTTTTGTTTTATTTTCTCTCATATTTTTTTCTTTCATTTTCTTCTATTTTCTTTCATTTTCTCTTCCACTTTCTATCATTTTCCCTTCCTTTTTCTTTCATTATTCATTCATTTACTTTCTTTTCTCTCATATATATACTCTAACCTTTTTTTTACATTCTTTTGTATATCTCCATTTTTCTCTTTATTTTTCTTCATTTTTTTCTTCATCTTTCTTTCATTTTCTTTCTTTTTTCTATTTTTTCTTCCTTTTTTCTCATTTCTTTTAATTTTCCCTTTTTTCTTATTTGCCCTTCATTTTTATCATTATTTTCTTTTATTTTCTTTCTTTTGTTATTTTCTCTTTTATATCTCATTTTTTTCTATTCTCTCACATTTTTTCTTTTTTTAAATTTTCTCATGTAATTTTATAATAATTTTCTCATAAAATTAATAAAATTTAAAATATTAAAGTTAATATTTAATATAAAATACAATGAAAAAATTAATAGTTTACCATAATTAAATTATTATCTAATGTAAAATATAATGAAATAAATTAATTCCATTTCAAAAAAAATGAAATAAATTAATAATTTAATATAATATTTAAAATATTTTTTAAAATTAACAATAGATTTAATAACGAAATATAAATTTAATATATTTTTTTTATTTTTTATTTTATCAAATTAGTAACGGATTAGTAACGGATTTCTATCCGTTACTAAATTTAGTAACGGATGCAATTTATTTATATATTTTTAATTTTTATTAAACTAGTAACGGATTTCAAATCCGTTACTAAATTTCATTACAAATCCGTTACTAAATTAGTAACGGATTGCTAATCGGTTACTATTGCATTAGCAACGAGGTTCATAATAACGGATGTAAATCCGTTACTAATCCGTTACTAAACTGGTTAGTAACGGATTTTTCATTGATTAGTAACAGAAAAATCCGTTACTAATCCGGAAAAATCTTGTAGTGGAAAGATCATATCCTATGGTAAAAAATTATTTATGTGGTTTTTATTTGAATTATAATTTCTTTAACCCTTGTCACTACAAAAAAGACTAAAATTACTAACGTAAATCATTAACGGAAAGTATTTCGTTAATGATAATAATTGCAATGCTAACAAAATTAAAATTATATTATTTACACTAACAGACTCAATTTCAATTAGAAAAATCATTAGTGAATATATAAATTAATGTTAGTATCTACCATAGATTCAGATTTTTTATTATTATAAATTCCGTTATTGTCGTATTTTTATTTTCAAAATGAGTGACAGACATTTTCTCCTTACTATCACTAACAGACTGATGTCCGTTAGTATTTTTGACATCCCATTATTATACCAATAACTAACAGATTGATTCTAACCAAATCTGTTTTACCCAAATTTATTTGGGTGATTGCATTCATAGGCTTGTAATCCAAATTTTCAAAGGTGCCTTTCATTATGCTTCTAACCAAAATTGTCTTACAAATTTATCGATTCCTCACTAACAATAGTTGTCACCCGTCGCAACTCTTGCTTATGTATCTTCGGTCGGCTGCTATCACCACTATCACTGTCTACCTTGATCAACGGCATTGTTCATACGATAGCTCACTGTCCATAACCCAAATTTTCGAAGGCGCAAGTTCTTTCAAACTTTTCAATATCTCACTCATGATAGCGGTCGTTTATCACATCACTTGCTTGTCTATCTCTGGTTGGCTGCCATCACCACATCAACATTGTTCACATTCCCTCTCATTTCCTCTCTTCGGCAACGTCCTTCCCTTTCCTCGGAAGTAAGTAATTTCCTCAATCACCCTGCTATTGATCAGATAACCTTTTTGTGCTAATATTGCTGCTCAACTAGGTTTGTGTTAATATATTGTGTTAATTTTGCTGCTTAAATATATCGTCTGTCCTTTGATTGTTTTTACATAGTAAACTGCAGGACTATATAATTTGGAGAAATCATAATGGTTGTTAAATATAATTGATTCTTATCCAAAATTGGGATTTTTATCAAAATAACAATGAGATCCAGCTTCATTAGCAAATTTAAGCTTTCAACTGAGTTGAATTGCATTCCTGTAGTTAACGTATTTAGACAATAAGTGTTGCTTCTTTTGCTTTTTTTTTTGTGCTTACATATGTTGTAATTGCTTCAATTTTAGCATGTAATGTGGACTTGAGTTTCTAGATGTACCTAAATTGTGTGTCCAGATCTTTAAGGAATTGAGTTTGGACTTGAGTCTGGACTTGTGTGTTCAATTTTGGCATGTAATTTGGACTTGAGTTTCTAGATGTGCTGTAATAATGTATTTAGACAATTGTGCTTACATGTACTATAATTGATGTAAGGAATGCTGCTATGAAAAACATGACTAGAATGCTGCTATGCTGTTGTGCATAGCGTGACTAGAATACTGTTGTGCACAACAGCACACTACAACAGCAGCAGGCACCTACTGCTATGCACACAGAAGCTGCAGTAGAGGCCAGCAGCTGCAGGCACCTGCCACAACAACAAATCAGCAGCAAGCACCTGCCACAGTAGCAGTTTTAGGCACCTGTTAATGTGCACAGTAGCAGCAGGCACCTGCTGCTGTGCATAACAGCACACTTCTGCATATGCTCCTACACCTGCTTTTGCATCAGCTTTTTCACGAGCTTCTGCCCTAGCTTCTACACCAACTTCTGCATGAGCTTCTACCTTAGCTTCTACATGAGCTTCTACACTAGCTTCTACACTAACTTCTGCATCAGTAGGCCACCCAACTATCAAAGGATCTGTAGGTTCCACTACTACATTAGGAGGCACACAGTCATTTTGACAGACTATTGCTCTTAATAATAATATGTAAGTATAATGAATTTTTAATTTTCAAGTATCCATATATTAGTATAGTTAGTAAACTAATTTTTTATTAATACAGGCTGTATCCATCAGAGCTGTGTAGTCATCGAATCACTCTTATAATAACAGAGCGATTGGTGGCTGAAGGTCACTAATGAAAGATCGTATCAAATGACATTAAGGATTTCTATGGGGAAGAATTTAAGATAATAATAATATTATATATCTTTTAAGTATTTTTATTATCAAATAACTATTGATTATATTTCAATGTTTTTACAGAAATATTTTATATGGGATGAAGCAATCGACATATTAGTGAAAATTATCTGGCAAAAGAAGGCAGCTGATGTAATACCCGGCTAGACTCCGGTATCGGAATTCCTACCGTCCGGTGGAATCTCGGATGTCGAAAGCCTCTAGTAGGGTAGAAACATGTTTTCATAAAATGTTTTAAGGTATTTCATGGTTTTAAGTATGAAGATTTAATGAGTTTTTGCATGAAAAGTCTTTGGAGGAAAACCCAGGTTCAGCCGCCGAAAGTCAAGTTCGGCCGCCGAACATGCATGCGTTTTGGAGGCACGTTAGGCCCCCGAAAGCATGAGTGAGGGAAGTCCAGGTTCGGCCGCCGAAACCCAAGTTCGGCCGCCGAACATGGCATGCATGCGGAAGCACTTTCGGCCCCCGAACGTGGTCTGGCCAGCCACTATAAAAGGGTCACTTAGCCGAAATGGGCCAGCTTTCTCCCATTTTCGGCCATAGCTAGCTTCCGACCTCCCTCTCCCCAGATCTTGTGTTCTTTCTCCAAATCTCCTCCATTTTTCTTGAGTTTTCACCTCTCATTGCAAGTTTTGAGCATTTAAGACAAGTTTTGGAGCTTTGGGAACTCAGGAGCTCATTTGCTTGGATCTCCGAGTTTAGGTCGTCTCTCTCTCGATCTTCAAGAGGTAAGAGCCGATCTTAAACTCATTATATGTTTTAAATAAGTTTTATGCAAGATCTATGGGGTAGAAATGCATGTGTGGGTTTTTAGTGAGTTATGGATGATTTTTTGAGTTTATACAAATGTGGCTTGCAAATGCTTGTGTATGTGTGTTGTAGTTGGGGTTTAAGGTAGTTTGAGACCCCTAGGAGCTTGTATGTATGTTTTAGAACAAGTTTATGCATGATTGGTTAGTTTTGGAGGCAAATGTGCATAAAGGAGCCAAGTTTCTGCCCTTTGGCAGAAACCAGGTTCGGCAGCCGAAGGCACTTTCGGCCGCCGAACATGGCTGGGGAGGCAGGCCTTTCGGCTGCCGAAGTTGCCCCCGAAAAGAGACTTTCGTCTCTGTCTGGGACTTTCGGCCGCCGAAGGTGCCGCCGAACATGCATGAGTTTCGCCTCTGTCTGGGAGTTTCGGCCGCCGAAGGTGCCGCCGAACCTGCCTGACTTTCGGCTCTGGAGGGACTTTCGGCCGCCGAAGGTGCCGCCGAAAGTGCCCTGTCCAGCCTTTTCTTGCATGTTTTTATGTAGTTGTTTCCTGATGTTTTAGGGGGTTTTTGGGGAGTATATTAGAGTTATGTTTATGTATGTTTGGTCCCTCATTGGAGTCCACCTGTGTAGGTTCAGACCCGAGGAACTGAGGACCCCAGCAGTGAGCCAGCTGCTACAGAGTTTGTCAGAGCTAGCCAGAGGTGAGTGGAATAAACCTTAAGTTTTAAAATAAATGAAATATGAACTTTGAGCATGATCCATGCATCATGAATGCCATGAGATACGGTAGGTTGTTTGCATTAGTATTCACGAATATGTTGCATTGCATTTATGATGTTGATGTGGATTGGTTATTGGATGATCCTTTAGTCCTCATATGGCATGATGATGTCACGGCATGAGATAGTATGGAAGTCCAGGTTGTACCCATTCTACGTCCCTGGCACGATGTAAGAGAAAGTCCATGTTGTACCCATTCTACGTCCCTGGCACATTGGTATGTTATGATATGTTATGATAAGAGAAAGACCGGTTGTACCCATTCTACGTCCCGGCACAGTTGGACTATGTAGAGGACTATTGGTGACAATACCATCCGAGATGTGATTTGTTGTGATGTGTTGCATTACATATGGCATGAAATTTTAATATATGATTTCACTATTTTGCTCACTGGGCTTTGTAGCTCACCCCTCTCCCCTAACCCCAGCTGTGCAGGTACAGGGTAGACCAGGAGGTTAGCCAGAGTTTTGAAGTATGTTTATGGAATAGTTAGATTGTGGACATGACAATTGTACTATGATGTAATGTAAGAGATTACAGTATGTTATGTAATGAGGTATATTGAGGTTATAGATGTGCTTGACCCTATGAGTATTGTAATCCCTTGTTGATGCATGATCTTAGAGATTTGATGATACAGATGTAAGCCAACTCATCTTATGATGTATCGCCCATTGGGGCATTGATGAGATCCCACAGAGGGATCATGATTATGATTATGCTTATGTGCAGTGCATGTTCAGGTTGAGTTGGAAGTATGAAAGAAAAGTTTAAAATTTTTATGCATGTTGTTGATCATGTATGGGATTATACAGGTTTACAGGTGTAATACCCGGCTAGATTCCGGCATCGGAATCTCTACCTTCCGGCGGAATCTCCGTTGGAATCTAGAATTCTGAATATGCCAGAGGTTTCTAGAGGGGTAAAATGTGTTTTCTAAAATGTTTTCACATGATTTCATGGTTTTAAATGAAAATGAATTGAGTTTTGAAAAGAAAAGATCAAGGAGGCGTTTGCCAGGTTCGACCACCGAAAGTGAAGTTCGGCAGCCGAACATGGAAAGGCTTCGGGAGCGCCTTTGGCCTCCGAAAGTCTTGTTTGAACGAGCCAAGGTTCGGCCGCCGAAAGTCAAGTTCGGCCGCCGAACATGCATGAGTTTAGGGGGCACGTTAGGCCGCCGAAGGAGGTTTAGCTGGCCGCCTATAAAAGGCCCTCAGATCGGAAATGGGCGAGTTTTCTCCCTATTCTCGAGCTCAGGTGAGTTTTTGTCCTCCCTTGGCCGTTTTCATGTTTTTCTTCATCTCCTTCATGTTTTCATGAGTTTTATGGTTATTTTGAATAGTTTTAAAGCTTGGATCAAGGTTTGGAGAGCTTGGAGCTTTTGGAGCTTGGATTCTCCACACCTCAAGCTTTGGGTCACACCAGCCCTCGATCTTTAAGAGGTAAGTGCGGATCTATGCTTTCTTTTATGTTTCATGAAGTTTTAAGTAAGTTTTAAGAGGTTTTAATGGTTGAGTATGGGTAGATATGCATGTTAGGAGTTATGTGGGTTTTATGCCCAATGAATGTTTATGTGATGTTATGAAGAAGTTTTAAGCTAGTTTATACTTGTGGGAGTGAGTATGCATGATGGGGAGAGAGTATGTGAGATTATGGGTTGTTTTGATGGTTTTGGCCTATGTGGGTCATAAGCTATCTATGTATGTATTGATGTTGTTTTTGGAGTTTAATCTAGTTGTTAAGCTCCTTTGTGCATGGTTAAGGTTTATGCATGTTTTAGTGAAGTTTGGTGCTTGTTTTGGGGTGTTTGGAAGGTTTGGGAGGCTTGAATGCATGTGGAGCTGAGTTCTGCCCTTCTGGGAAGAACTCAGGTTCGGCCGCCGAAAGTGGCTTCGGCCGCCGAACCTGTCTTTGGATGCATGGTTTGGCCGCCTAACCTTGCCCCCGAAAGTTGAGTTTTGGCTTGAAAGCAGACTTTCGGCCGCCGAAGGAAGGATTCGGCCGCCGAAAGTGCCTGACTTTCGTCTCTGGAGTGGGACTTTCGGCCGCCGAAGGTGCCGCCGAAAGTGCCCGAGTTTCGTCTCTGGAGGGAGGATTCGGCCGCCGAAGGTGCCGCCGAAAGTGCCCTGTCCAGCCATTTCTTGGTTGTTTTCTATGCATGTTTATGTGATGTTTTAGAGGGTTTTTGGGGAGTTGTTTATGAGTTGTTTAAAGTGTGTTGGCACCTCATTCGAGTCCACCTGTGTAGGATCGGACCCGAGGGACCGAGGAGGCCATCAGTGGTAGCTGTTGCCGAGTCAGTCAGCGTCGGCTACAGAGGTGAGTAGAACTAAACACTTAATCTTTTATATACAAAATCAAATGCCTAAAGCATGTTCATGCATCATGATTATATGTAGTAGATTGTTTGCACTAGTTCACGAAGGTGGCGCATTGCATTATTTCATGTTGATGGAGGAAGGTTTGGACCAAGGCGACTTCAATAGCCCATATCTGTCATTGAGTCTTGGGTAAGTCCTTTGAGAGCCAGACAAGTACATATAGGAAAGTCCCTGTGCGCTCTCTGTGGACTAGGTACCCTGTCATGTATGTGAAAGTCCTGTGTGAGCTCCTTTGGGGGAGCCGGGCACCGACAGAGGGAATTTTGAGGTCATGTCCGATCCTTGAGAGTAAAGGATGCTAGCAAAAAGAAACTCTCAAAAACAGTCCGTGGGGAATATTTATCTGCATGAGCCCCGAGACGGACCAGATACAGTTATGTGATTTCTTTGTGATATGACGCATTTCATGAGAGCATGTAATTAATGAATTGTTTTTCCTTGTTTCTACTCACTGGGCTTTTTAGCTCACCCCTCTCCCCTAACCCTAGTGTTGCAGGTTTGAGGCTGATCGGGAAGTCTCAAGAGCAGAGGTTAAGCTTATGTAATAGTTTTAGATTAGCACTTTTAGTGTGGACATGTATTATAATTGAGATAATGATTTGTAAGAGAATGTAATGCAAGTACAGTAGAGTTATGTTTATGGATTAGTACTGTGCTTGGCCCTGAGACTTGGTTAGTCCCTGTTCAATACATGATGTATGTAATGTTTTAGATGTTGAGTTGTGTTGAACTAATCTTGTAGCATGTGTTGTTTACCACGTTATGTTATGGATGAGGACCCTAGTAGAGGTCTTAGGTTTGTGGTTTGATGCATGCACAGGTTAGGTTCTAGTTCTTTGGATGTATCCCAGCTTGATGTATGTTATGTTGACCCAGCTAGAGTTTTGAGGGCTCTAGTAGGGGATCCTTTTATGTTTTCAGTTATGTCGCATACAGGTCAGGCTCGGTTTGTACATCAGATGTTACAGTATTTATGTTAAAGTTTTGTTCATGTATGGGATTTGACCAGGTGATAGGAGGTATGTTTGGCTTGCTACGGGTCCCGGCGGCCTTAAGCCGATCTGGATCCTAGCGCCGGTGGCGGTTTAGGCCGTTACAGAGGGGTATCGGTTTTCGGGTCGTTACAGAGTGGTATCAGAGCTTTGGGCCTCAAGAGTACGGTGTGTTGCACATCGGAAAGAGGTTGGTTTAGAGGTCATAGAAGGGCAAGCACAATAGGAAGAATCATGTCCACTAGGATAGGATGTTGAGTCCTGTCGTGTATGATGATGTGATATGCCATGATGTTATGCTATGTATGTATGTAGGCTATGAATGTTGCAGGTTCATGTGTTTTCATATGAACCGTATGATGCTAATGATTGATTGTATGCTTGTGTGTGGTTCTTCAGAGGAGCCAGAATGCGAGGTGCTCGTCGATCTGTGGAATCGACTGGAGTTCCATCTGAGAGGGAAGGTATGGACACCTTTCCCCCTGCTCTGCCAAGAGCGCAGTCGTGGGGAGTCAGCAGATGGGGAACATCAAGGGACCCTGGAAGGTCTTTTGATGCAAGCAGAGAAGGAATGGCTCCAAGAAGGATGTCAGCTAGTATGAGGGAAGTGGAGTTGGAGGTTCAGAGAAGAGATTTCAGTTTGGGAATCAGAGTGCCAGAGGAAGGCATGGGAGATTCTCAGGAGGATGCTCAGACTCAGGATTCTAGGATTTCAGGTTCAGGAGGGATTGATCCCTCCACTTTGAGTACAGCCTCCACGAAGAGTAAGAAGTGGGGCAGAGGCCTCAGAAGGTCGAAGAAGAAGTTTTGGCAGAACTTGAAGGCTAGTCTGGGTTTTGGTGGCTCAAGCTCTGGCTTAGGCAGTTCAAGATGCATGAGGTGTGGAAGGCCACACAAAGGAGTCTGTCGGGTGGGGACTACAGCTTGTTACAGGTGCGGACAGGAGGGGCACATAGCACGTGAGTGTCCCACTGTGCCCAGGTTGGCTCAGTCCCAGCCAGCAGCTCCAGGAAGAACAGCTCAGCCAGCAGCTCCAGCCATGTTTCAGATTGGTAGTCGAGGCAGAGGAAGAGGGTCAGCCTTTTCTTCTGAGGGTTCCCGTGGAGAAGGTCCGTCAGCTTCAGCTCGGATCTTCACCCAAGCTCAGCAGGAGGCAGACACATCGAACACAGTGGTGCCAGGTATGCTCACTTTTGAATGTTCTGATGTGTATGTTTTTGTGAACCCTAGTGTTTTTCTCTTTCTGTAGTTGCTCTAGGAGCCGTAGAGAGGTTGAGTTGATAGCTTCTGGGTGTAGAGTGTTCTCTCTGGGTTAGTAGACCCGGGTAGGATTCATCTGTGGCTGAGTTTCCGTCCAGTGTCATTTGAGAATAGATACTTTCCACCTGATCTTGAGGTCTTAGACTTGAGTGTCTGGATGTCATTCGGGGGATGGATTGGTTTTCTCTTTTTGATGCTGGTGCTACTTGCGTCTGCAGCGCAAGGTAGCCAGGAGCAGAGTTCAGGATGAATCTGAAGTAGGCTTCAGAGAGGACAGGGTAGGATGCCTAGAGGTTTGATGTCAGCCTGTCAGGTTCGTAGGGTACGTAGGAGGGGTTGTAGAGGGTTCGAGTTCTTGTTGAGAGTTTAGCAGTCAGGTCAGGGAACCAGCCTCAGTGCCAGTTGTAGAGGGAGGTAGTAGTCAGAGTAGGGGCGAGACTTGGTAAACAAGGGGTTTTATCCGACCTAGTACCTCACCCTGGAGTGTTCCAGTGTGGTTGTGGGAAAAGAAGGATGAATCCTTGAGACTTTGTAACGACTGTAAGCAGTTGACCAAGGTCACTACCAAGGGCAGGTATTCCCATGCAGGATGGATGATCTATTGGGACAACTAGTAGGAGCTGTTTGTTTTCCAAGATGGATCTGAAATCCGGGTACTACCTGTGAGAGTTAGAGTTAGTTTTGGGTTAGCAGTGAGAAGGAGCCGGTTAGTAAAGATGAAGAGAAGAGTAAGGATCAGAGTAGCGCAGTAGAAGCGTGTGGAGTTCAGGAGAAGGTTGGGGTACTGTTAAGGTGTTTCTTTTGGGAAAGGCGTGCCTAGAAGAACCGGGAGTTTTTACTCCAGCAGTACCTGTGTCTCTCTTTTAGGAGAGAGGTTTTTAAGTTTTGCTTGCTTGTTGCTTGCTTGTTTATGTATGATGGATGCTATGTTATGCTATGCCTGTTTGTTTGTGGAACATTCGGGGACGAATGTTCTTAAAGGGGGAAAGAATGTAATACCCGGCTAGATTTCGGCATCGGAATTTCTACCTTCCGGCGGAATCTCCGTTGGAATCTAGAATTCTGAATATGCCAGAGGTTTCTAGAGGGGTAAAATGTGTTTTCTAAAAGGTTTTTACTGATTTCATGGTTTTAAATGAAAAAGAATTGAGTTTTGAAAAGAAAAGACCAAGGAGGCGTTTGCCAGGTTCGGCCGCCGAAAGTGAAGTTTGGCCGCCGAACATGGAAAGGCTTCGGGAGCGCCTTTGGCCTCCGAAAGTCTTGTTTGAACGAGCCAAGGTTCGGCCGCCGAAAGTCAAGTTCGGCCGTCGAACATGCATGAGTTTAGGGGGCACGTTAGGCCGCCGAAGGAGGTTTAGCTGGCCGCCTATGGAGGTTTAGCTGGCCGCCTATAAAAGGCCCTCAGATCGGAAATGGGCGAGTTTTCTCCCCATTCTCGAGCTCAGGTGAGTTTTTGTCCTCCCTTGGCCGTTTTCATGTTTTTCTTCATCTCCTTCATGTTTTCATGAGTTTTATGGTTATTTTGAAGAGTTTTAAAGCTTGGATCAAGGTTTGGAGAGCTTGGAGCTTTTGGAGCTTGGATTCTCCACACCTCAAGCTTTGGGTCACACCAGCCCTCGATCTTTAAGAGGTAAGTGCGGATCTATGCTTTCTTTTATGTTTCATGAAGTTTTAAGTAAGTTTTAAGAGGTTTTAATGGTTGAGTATGGGTAGATATGCATGTTAGGAGTTATGTGGGTTTTATGCCCAATGTATGTTTATGTGATGTTATGAAGAAGTTTTAAGCTAGTTTATACTTGTGGGAGTGAGTATGCATGATGGGGAGAGAGTATGTGAGATTATGGGTTGTTTTGATGGTTTTGGCCTATGTGGGTCATAAGCTATCTATGTATGTATTGATGTTGTTTTTGGAGTTTAATCTAGTTGTTAAGCTCCTTTGTGCATGGTTATGGTTTATGCATGTTTTAGTGAAGTTTGGTGCTTGTTTTGGGGTGTTTGGAAGGTTTGGGAGGCTTGAATGCATGTGGAGCTGAGTTCTGCCCTTCTGGGAAGAACTCAGGTTCGGCCGCCGAAAGTGGCTTCGGCCGCCGAAAGTGGCTTCGGCCGCCGAACCTGTCTTTGGATGCATGGTTTGGCCGCCTAACCTTGCCCCCGAAAGTTGAGTTTTGGCTTGAAAGCAGACTTTCGGCCGACGAAGGAAGGATTCGGCCGCCGAAAGTGCCTGACTTTCGTCTCTGGAGTGGGACTTTCGGCCGCCGAAGGTGCCGCCGAAAGTGCCCGAGTTTCGTCTCTGGAGGGAGGATTCGGCCGCCGAAGGTGCCGCCGAAAGTGCCCTGTCCAGCCATTTCTTGGTTGTTTTCTATGCATGTTTATGTGATGTTTTAGAGGGTTTTTGGGGAGTTGTTTATGAGTTGTTTAAAGTGTGTTGGCACCTCATTCGAGTCCACCTGTGTAGGATCAGACCCGAGGGACCGAGGAGGCCATCAGTGGTAGCTGTTGCCGAGTCAGTCAGCGTCGGCTACAGAGGTGAGTAGAACTAAACACTTAATCTTTTATATACAAAATGTAGTAGATTGTTTGCACTAGTTCACGAAGGTGGCGCATTGCATTATTTGATGTTGATGGAGGAAGGTTTGGACCAAGGCGACTTCAATAGCCCATATCTGTCATTGAGTCTTGGGTAAGTCCTTTGAGAGCCAGACAAGTACATATAGGAAAGTCCCTGTGCGCTCTCTGTGGACTAGGTACCCTGTCATGTATGTGAAAGTCCTGTGTGAGCTCCTTTGGGGGAGCCGGGCACCGACAGAGGGAATTTTGAGGTCATGTCCGATCCTTGAGAGTAAAGGATGCTAGCAAAAAGAAACTCTCAAAAACAGTCCGTGGGGAATATTTATCTGCATGAGCCCCGAGACGGACCAGATACAGTTATGTGATTTCTTTGTGATATGACGCATTTCATGAGAGCATGTAATTAATGAATTGTTTTTCCTTGTTTCTACTCACTGGGCTTTTTAGCTCACCCCTCTCCCCTAACCCCAGTGTTGCAGGTTTGAGGCTGATCGGGAAGTCTCAAGAGCAGAGGTTAAGCTTATGTAATAGTTTTAGATTAGCACTTTTAGTGTGGACATGTATTATAATTGAGATAATGATTTGTAAGAGAATGTAATGCAAGTACAGTAGAGTTATGTTTATGGATTAGTACTGTGCTTGGCCCTGAGACTTGGTTAGTCCCTGTTCAATACATGATGTATGTAATGTTTTAGATGTTGAGTTGTGTTGAACTAATCTTGTGGCATGTGTTGTTTACCACGTTATGTTATGGATGAGGACCCTAGTAGAGGTCTTAGGTTTGTGGTTTGATGCATGCACAGGTTAGGTTCTAGTTCTTTGGATGTATCCCAGCTTGATGTATGTTATATTGACCCAGCTAGAGTTTTGAGGGCTCTAGTAGGGGATCCTTTTATGTTTTCAGTTATGTCGCATACAGGTCAGGCTCGGTTTGTACATCAGATGTTACAGTATTTATGTTAAAGTTTTGTTCATGTATGGGATTTGACCAGGTGATAGGAGGTATGTTTGGCTTGCTACGGGTCCCGGCGGCCTTAAGCCGATCTGGATCCTAGCGCCGGTGGCGGTTCGGGCCGTTACAGAGGGGTATCGGTTTCCGGGTCGTTACAACAGGTTATATGTCAGGCTTGCTACGGGTCCCGGCGGCCTTAAGCCGATCTGGATCCTAGCGCCGGTAGCGGTCCGATTTTCGGGTCGTTACAGCTGAGAGATATAGAGGGCCTATGCGTGAAATCAGAAAAGGAAAGTCAAAGATTTTAGCAACTCCAGATTCTGTTTTTAAGAAGTGGCAAGAAGCTTGGAACACTTATGAATACAAAGAGAAGCGTTAAAAGTTTTCTACAAATAGAAGCTTTAAAAGTTTTATGCAAATAGAAGCAATGAGGTGAGAGGTGCAGAGTCTAACATTTCTAGGCATGCTTATGGATCTGTTTCACAGTATACCACCAGCAAATGATGATATTTATAATTAAAATTTTATTTATTTATTTATTTCTTATTGCATTGATAATTTTACTCTCGATATAATTATCAACAGAAAGAAAGTTTGGGAATAAATCCTCATCCTCATGAGCTTCTTGAGCGAACAAACAAGAGAAAGGGGACGGATGAGTTTGTTGATGCAAGGTTGCAATATATTTACGTAAGTTTGTAAGATGTTAAATTTATAATCACCTTTTGAATTGTTATATTATCAAATAAATATTATATTAATACATTTTTATATTACAGGAGCGCTACATAAAATTGAAGGAGTCCGCTACATAGTAGCAAGAGGGAATGAGTGAGCCACTAAACATAGATGAGGCCCAATTGTATTACGAGGTAGTTGGCGAGCAGAAGTGATAAAGGACTAATTAGACTCCGTCAGGAGTTTTAATCAATATCGTTTGGCTAAGACGATATAAGAGAAAAAATAGACTGAAAGACAAACAGTCTTATTGAAATTTTTCAAAGATTGAAAAGTGAGTTTCTAATAGCCAAGGAAGACTATTTATAATAGAAAAAAAACCATAATATACAAAATTACAAAAATATCTAAAAAAATAATTAAGATGCAAAATTGACCCCCTAAACAATGGAATTTTAAAAATAATTAAAATGCAAAATTGACCCCCTAAATAATGGAATTTTCATATCGAACTTTGTGACTGGCCTACGACCATTGTCACTTTTTTGAAAGTCGTGCGTCTTGAAATTCCCTTTCCAAAAAGCCATCATGAGTCTCCATCGGCCGTCGATAGTAAAAATTAGGTCCGGTTTAAGTTTGCCGTAAAGTCCAAGACTAGTTGTTCCGTGTCAATCTCCATATCTGAATAAATTAGTTAATTATTGTATCTTTCTTTATTTTTATTATTTCTTACTTTGTTTAATTTATTCTTGCCATAGGTAATTTATTGCTTACCTTATTTAATTTATTTCTTGTCATAACTAATTTATTGTCTTTCATATTTTAATTTATTTCTTTCCATGTTAGAATTTATTTTTATCCTTAGTTAAAATATTTCTTTTCATAATTAATTTACTTCTTTTCATATTTTATTTTATTTCTTACTTCGTTTATAAATATTTCTTCCCTTATTTGAATTTATTTTCTTTCATTATTTGAATTTATTTCATTTCCTTATTTGAGATTATTTTCTTTCCTTTGGTGTGAAAATGAATAAGTATTAATGATTTTAGGACAAAATAACTATAAAATTGAATTTTAAAGATGCATGTTTAAAAAACTAATACAACCTTCTTTGTCATGTACTAAATAAGAATATAGAAACTATGCAAAGTTCCCCACCTTGATGCAAATTGGTCAAATGACATGAAATGAATTTAGAAATAATGATTAATTAGAGTAACTTGGCAACACCTTCACTTTAAGTCAAGTAGAAACTTTACATGAATATTTTTGTAATCCATGTGTGAGTAATACTTAAATTACATATTATCTAAAATGGATTTCCTAATAAATATTTGAAGCCATAATATAAGAATCAATTTATGGCGCTAGTACTGGTTCTCAGGTAAAGTTTAGACGAGAAAGATATAACACCAGCTTAAATTCTAGTATTTGAATTATAAATTTCAATAAAATCTCTATTGGAATTTCAGAATCTAAGAATTCAAAAATTTTTAGAAAGGGTAAAATGGACCTTTTATAAAATAAAAGTTTTTAATATATTTTAAAATGCATTTTAAATATTAAAAAAGAGAAGATGTTTTAAAAAATTTAATATTCGACGGTCAAACCTCCAGGTTTGGTCACCAAATTTGCTTGGGATAGCATGCCTATAAAAGACCATTAGCTCGAAAATGAAAAAAAGATTTCAAGTAGAGGTAAGTTCTCATGCCCTTGTTTCTTCAAAATTTCAAGCTTTTAGTAAGTTTCTCATGGATTTCAACTTCGTTTTGAAGATCAAGCTTGGAATTTTAGGATTTGTAAGTTAGGATATCTCTTTTACAATTTTTCTCTCTCCTCCTCCTCTAATCTGCTGTGGGTGTTGATTCTTCAAGAGGTAAGTTTTAGTTCTAGAAAACTTATTATTTTTGAGTTACAATTTGATTTAAGTTACAATTTTATTTTAAACTCTGTTTTTAAGGCTTGGTGTAGAAATTGCATGCAAAGTTTTAGTGATTTTCTTTATGCTAAAGCTTAGATTGAAAGTGAGAATGTTTGCTTTGCATGTTGATGTTTTTTAAGTATTCTACCTATTTAAAGGCTTCTGAGTTGATGTTGGATGTTATTTGACTTCTGCATGTGGCTTTGATTTTTTTTTGGGAGACTGGATTAAAGTGGTTGAATTAGATTCTTTTTACAGAAAAATTCAAGTTGGGCCACCAAACCTACTACGAGAAGTTTTTACCTTTGAATATTAGACTTCTGGATCTATACAGGGACTTTTAGGTCTATATAGGCGGCCATTATAGTAATGAATTGATTTTGTTTAGTACCAAGAAGTTTTGTCTTAGATTACAACTCATTCTAAAAGTTTCAGAAGTATATTAGTGAAAT
The DNA here is from genome assembly GCF_001659605.2 of Manihot esculenta. Classification (NCBI taxonomy): domain Eukaryota; kingdom Viridiplantae; phylum Streptophyta; class Magnoliopsida; order Malpighiales; family Euphorbiaceae; genus Manihot; species Manihot esculenta. The sequence continues at coordinate 10,709,817 of NC_035172.2, forward strand.
AAATTTTGTTTAATAATAATTGCATCATCGATAACTTTATTATTATGATGATTTCAAATATGGATCATTAAGAATACTAATTTTTAGCAGACTTAACCTGATGGTAAGTGCATTTGAGAGATCTCAGGTTCTATTCCCTCGATCTCTAATTCTCATTTCAAGACAGAATACTAATTTTTAATAATTTCAAATATGAATTTTTTTATTTTAAGAGTAAATTATATTTTGATATCTGAATTTTAGTATAATTAATGGATTGATCCTTATATTTTTAAAATTAAACACTTAAATTCCTCTATAATCATTTCGTTTAAATTAGAGGTCACTGCATCCATTTTTGCCATTAAAAGTATATAAATAACTTTATTGACCTTTTTCAATGGATAAACTATATTTGAGTTCTTAAATTTTAGCATAATTAATAGATTGGTCTCTGTATTTTTAAAATTGTACACTTAAATCCTCTCATCTATTATAATTTAAACATTTTGATACTTTATTTTTTATTTGAAGGAACACTTAAGTTTCTATTAACTTTTATCTATAACATCTCGTTAACTAATTTTTAACACTTTTTGTTCTTCAATTTCCATTCATTAAAATAGTTTAATACTTATAACTTCAAAACTTTCAAAAATACTTATAATTTCAAATATTTTTAAGTGATACCAAATATTTTTAAATAGTTTGTAAACTTTTATAAATAATATTTTGGGAAAAAATTATATTTTAAAAAAAGTTTCACCATCACTGATTTTGAACTAATATCTATAATGAATAAAAGAATTATAATTTTAGACGAATTAAATATAGATAAATTTAAAAATTTAATTTTAAAAATATAAGAATTGATCTATTAATTATATTAAAACTTAATGATTAAAGTGTAATTTATCTAATATAAATTTTTATCTATATTAGAAATAATTTTAGAAAATATTTTAGATATTTTAAAATACGTACTTCCTTTTAATTGGTTGAATAAGAAATTATGAATGAAAAAATCTATCTTAGAAAATGATCATATAGAAATTTAAATATTTTATTTTAAAAACACCGTGATTACACTAAATTCAGATATTAAAGTATAATTTAATTTAATTTTAATTAGTTTTAAAGTTATTTTTTATTATAATAAAATTTTAATTTAATAAAATTAAATATTAATATAAGTCGTTAGTAATTTTTATTAAATATTAATATAAAATTTTTAATAAATTTAATTTAAAATTTACCCATAAACAGTAATATAATTATCTAATTAAATTATAATTTTTAAATAAATTAAAAAAATAAATTTATTACTCTTATATCTAAAAGGAGATATTTTTTATAATACTAATATTTCTTCTAATTTCTACTTTTACATATTATAGATTCATTTTATCATATAAAATAAAATGGTAATTAACTATAATTTTCTTTTCCCCTTTATTTTCCCACCTTCTCAAGCAAGCTAATGTACCTCAATGCAATTTTTCCCAATTGCAGTGTTAAATTCGTCCATCCATTTCTCTCTCACATACACTCACCGCCCGTTTTCTTGGTTTCTCGATTTTATTCCCTCATTTTGTGATTTAATGACGAAGGTATAAAATATCAGATTTCTCTCTCTCACGGCAGCTGGTCAATCCCCTATTCATCGCCGTCGTTGAGGCCGTTCTCCAGTAATTCACCATTGACTTCTTCTTCTTTTTCTTTATTATTATAATTATTTTTGATATTGACATCACTGATGTCGTTGCTGCGCAGCGGCAGGGTTCAAATCAATCAAACAGGTTTTCAAGGTAATTTCGCGCTTTGTTAAATTTTCTATTCAATAATCTAGTTTGTGTCTAACTAGGCTTTGATTTAAGTTCTAGGCTTCCAAATTACTTGCAATTTCACTGTATACTGTTAAGGGTTTTGGAGTGAAGTTGCGGATTGTGATGGAAGACTTGATTCAGTTGAACTTGTATGCAATGTCAACTGTCACAAATATTACTTTTTTAAAACACTGATTACAAGCATATTGTTATCTTGAAAGGCTTGAGATATTCTTGCAAGAGGGATTATCACAGGGTGCTTCTTCTACTTACTCTCCCTTTCTCTCTATCTTTTTTTTTTTAAATATTTTTATTTTTATAATGCTTGTTTCTCTAACATTGTTGTTTTGTATTTTTAGGATATTTTAGTTACAGACTTAAAGTAATGCCTCCTCCAGAATCCTCCAAACAGCAGTTAAAGGTAACTAACGAAATCTTATTTTGCTTGTTCAAAGTCTCATCTTCTGTGCCCTTACCATATGCAAGTGTAATTATCCTTTTCCTTTACTTTTTCTTTTTCTTTTTGTTTTTTCCTTTCACAAGGTCTCTATAGATGCCGAGCATGCAAAATGTAGCATCTGCTTAAACATCTGGCATGATGTTGTTACTATTGCTCCTTGCCTTCATAACTTCTGGTATTTGTTTATTGTTATTATTATTATTATTGTTGTTGTTGTTGTTGTTGCCCTCCAAATAATAGAATATACAAATACATATATATATATATATACACACACGCGCGCGCATATATATATATATATATATATATATACACACACACATATAGAGAGAGAGAGAGAGATAGAGTGAGAGACTTTCAATTTGTGGTTTCTGTAATGCAGCAATGGATGCTTCTCCGAGTGGTTAAGGAGATCACAGGAGAAACATTCTACTGTGCTTTGTCCTCAGTGTAGGGCAGCTGTACTATTTGTTGGTAGAAATCACTTTCTGCATAGCATTGAGGAGGTAATACCTTACATTTTGTTCAATTCCGTTGTAGATGCTTGTCTTTTTGATCTATTTGCAAGATATTGTACCTACTTGTTTGTGGATTATGGATAATCTTCAATTATATTTGGGATGCTTATGTTGTGATTACTTGAAGTATTATAAAGAATCCTTTTATTGCTTTTCAATCACTTATCAGAGTATCTTTTCCGTGTATCCTCTTTTTGGGTTCTTTTCTGTCTGTTTGTTTTTCTTATTTCTGTAGAACTCATCAATGTTACATATTAATGTTAGTTTTTTAATAATTAAAATGCTGTTTAGTCGCTTGTATTTGTAATTCCAGACGACAGTAATTGTTGATATTATGTTATTGTTTTCAACCTATCTTGGAATATTTCCACTCCCTTTTTTGCTTTTTATATGCATTTGATATCATTTGCATGCGGTTTCTTCTCTTCATTGCAGATTAATTATTTATGAATAAGCACTTCTATTTTCTAGTATGGTTTTCATGTATTGGAAATTTCTTTATTTTAATTAAGATGATGCTTCTTTTTCCCCCTTTTGTCTAGGATATGCTACAAGCTGATTCTTCATTAAAACGTTCAGATGAAGAAGTTGCTCTTCTAGATTCATATGCATCAATAAAATCAAATCTTGTAAGTAATCTTTTCGTTGTGGAACATACTTTTTGGACACTTGATTTATGTGAACTGAAATCAGGGGCAAGAAGAGGCATAATTTTTGGTGCACTTCAACTTCATAATATTCTCTCTCTCTATTTCTTTTCCAATTTTCTTTCTTTTTTTTTTTTTCAAAGTTGGATGAATCCTAAGCTATGGAAAAGTGCGAATGAAGTGTGTCTTGTTTCGACTTGTTCTACCTAATGTAGAATAAGAAAAAATTGATGCCATGTTATCATGTAACATGGTCCTGATTAATTGAGCCAAAAAGATCATGTTAGCAATGTTGATCTTGTCTTTAACATATTGCTAAAGGAGACCTATGTTTTACCAGTTTTTCCTCTAAACTGTCGGTGGATTTTGCACAGTAGTGTATTATCATTGGTTATTTGAAATTCTTAGGATTCTAATTGTTTTGTGTGTTTGATTTGCTTTTTCTGTTTATAGATGGTGCCTTCTGCAGGTCTACTATATATTAGGTCTTTTGGAGAGTGAAAAAAAAATGTTGTTGCATTATATTTGGTTTTGTGATGTATGTTAGATTATTCAAAGTGGTAAGAAGCTCAGCCAGAAGAGGGCTCGTACAAGTTCGGATGTGGAAATTGATGGGGAAGAATCTGGGGAGTTCCCATGCCTTCAGTGTGGTAATATTACTTGCTTATCAATTATCAGTTTATTTGTTTCAAAATGATTTTATCCTTCCATTGCTTTGATCGTATGCCATAACCATTACTAGTCTAGGAAGGAGTGCACTTCCATTCGTTCTAATCTTGGGATGGTAATCCTGTTGTCAAGGAGATGATTAGCAGTTCTTTCTCTTGGGAACTAGAATCAAATTGAGGAAGAGGAATGAACATGAACAATTCTCTATTCCATATGCATTTGCCTTTCCTTCTATCACATATTTGCCACTTTTTTCTTTATGTTTTCTCTGTGTATTTGTTATTCTCACCATTACTGGCTTTACAATGGAATTCAGTGAAGTTGAATATTGCTTCTATGGATGTTTGTTTGAAATACACTATAATGTGAAGGTTCCTGCTTGGCTCTTGGGACTTTTGGATAGATTAATGCATTTAGTGTCAAGTGAATCAATAAAAATACAAGGTTTGTTCAACGTTATCACTGGATGATGACCTTTCTTACATGATGCCAAATTCACTCCAGTTCTATGACCTCTTCAGTTACTTGAAAACCTGCTACCTTTGCTCCTTTTCCATCAGCGGCATCACCGACATTAGCTCACCACCATCACTTCCCCACCACAGCAGACACCAACAGCATCAGTTCTACTGCTATTACTGCCTCTCATTCCCAACATCTTAATCACCATTGGCACCAGGACCACCACGTTGAGAATAACAATTATTAATACATGTTTGTGCTTATAAATGTTAGCTTGCACCCCTAATGCTAGGCTATTACAAAACCTGCCTTAGTAGTAACATCTAGTTTTCGAAAAGCAAATAAAAACTGGGATCCATAGAAGTAAAATCTTCTTGCAAGCAATTTGGTGCATAAGATTCTCAAAGCTGGAATTCATCTGAAATTTTATTGATGGACTCTATTGCTGCACCTTAAATATGGTTGTTGCTACTCATAAGTGAGAAAGGAAGAATATCTGTGTTGCGGTGGACAGCTTTTGCTATCATTTTCTGGTTTGCTATTTGTCAGCAATTTGCTTTGAATAATCTTGTGCAGGTTTTATTGTTAAAGGTCTGGCTGCGTATGTGAAAATACTTCTCAATTTGGAATACCTGGTTAAATGAAGTTCTGTTCTGCTTCTTCTCGTTATTGACTTGTGACATTCTATTCTATATATCAGTTTCTTATTTAACTATTTCATGCACAAAAATAGGTACAGAATTTAATGGCTTTCGTTGCAGCCCAAACATGGTCCATTTGCAATGTCAAGCTTGTGGAGGAATGATGCCTTCAAGGACGGATATTAATGTTCCACAACACTGTATGTGCCAAAGTGTTATCTGATTATTTTTTTATGATGTCCTGACTCGCTGTGTTAGGTTATTTAGATTTCTTTTAGCAAATAATAAGACCTAATTTTGTTTATTTAGGGTGCATTTGTTTACCTTGTAATTTTCTTTTTTTTTTTAAAAAAATGTAACTTGTTCGGTTGTTAGTGTTGCGTTTTTATTGCTACTACTTATTAGAAAACGTTTTTGAAATAAAAAAACCCAAAACTAAAAGTTATAAATGTTGGTTTTCTTGTTACAGATTTTACCAAACAATTATTTTTCTTTTCAACTTTTATCATATTATCACATCAATAAAATTCTTTTTTTTTTCTTTAAATGTATAGCCATTCAACTAATTTATAAAATATATTTTTATTTTATTATGAAATTTACTATTTAGTTCCTCTGGCATGGTGAAACTCATCACTTCGTTTCTCAATTTTGAAAAATATATTAAACTATCTTGAGGTCTTAAAAAAATATGCTAATTAATCATTCCGTTAGTTTAGCTTAGCTATTAGGTGTTTTACTATTTAGTCCATGTGCGATGAAAAAATTCATTAATTGATTTTTTTTAATGTTGTGAAAATGGCTATTATGTAGTCTTTTCATATTGAGAGCGTTTTATACTTTTTGTAATACTTAATGACTAAAATTAATGGATGGACTAATTATTAGACTTTTTAAAACCACTGGGACGTTTTATATTTTTCAAAAGCGAGGTACTAACAAATAACTTTTTCGTCTAATTTTGATTTTTTTTTAATGTGTTGAGCATGTTTGTGCTTTGTTCTATAGCGAGCTATGGTAATGTAGCTGTCGAGTTTTTCTAATTTCTTTCTCTCTTGCAGGTTTGGGGTGTGATAGAGCATTTTGCTCTGCTTATTGGCATGCTCAAGGGGTTCAGAGAAGTAACTCTCACATGGTGTGCAGTAATGAGGATTTTAAACCGGTATTTTGATTTTGTGCTTACAACTTTACCCTTTTTTGCTTCAGTAGGACTTCTAAACTAGTATATACTCTAGTCTGTTAGTCTGCATGATCCTTGTTTACTTCTTGAGAATAAATTCTTTCCTCAACCAGTCCCTCCCTCTCTCTTGTTGGAGCGTGAAGCACACCAAAATAAGTAAACACTTGCACATGAGAGTGACAATTGGGAGAATTCTCTTTCTGGGTATTTTATTAATCAAAATCTTCTGAAATGCAAGTCACTGGAGTTTTATTACCCCTAACTAGAATAGGAATGGAACTTAGCAAGATTGAAAGTCTAGGCACATTGAATACCAAGTGAAATAGGAATAGAGTCATAGACAAGTCCTAACTAAACTAGAATTACTAATCACTCCTAAATAAAGCAAAAGACACTAAGAAATTAAATGAAACACAATAACTAAGCTAAATAGGACGCTTAGATGAAGTAGGAGTTCTTAGGAATCAAAGCTGTACAAAAATCAGCATGAGATTTGACTTTCTCCTGTGTTGAAAACCCCCTAGTGAGTGACTTCCTGGGAACACTCTTTAGGGGTGCTGGTCGTAGGATTGGGTTTTCAGCCCCCTTCTGCCTTGGACATTCCCTAGGGCATGTTGGAGCTGTCTGGCATGTCCTGGGGCATGTTGAAGCCATTTGTAGGTGCTGAATTCTGTCATTTGAAATCTTTTCATTCCCCATAGACTCATTACTTAACATGTTTTGCATCATACTTCCTCATTTGGAAAGAAACTCATCTTTAGTTAAGATTTATTACAATGATCCAAAGTATGAACTTTGCAAACTTTTTTGAAAAATTTGTGCAGTGCCAGACCATTACCGTTATGTTATAGCCATTGCCTGTTTCCATTACTCGTGACTGCGACTGCGATTTAAAACCATGCTATTAAGAACATTTTGAATTTGGAATTGTAAATGTTCATAAAAAAAATGAGATTGAATAATATAATTTTTATTGTTTTGATCCTAGATGCTGCTCAAAGGTACTTCATTTGACATGGGGGTATGGTGCTCTTCACATTGCTGAAGGATCAATATAGGGGGTTGTTTGGCTGGTCCAACAACTTTGATGCCTAGTTAGGGAATTATGAATTGAATATTAAGGAATTATAAGTGTGTGCGGTTGTGACTTGGTTCCTTATTTATAGGCACAGGGTCAAAATCTTGTTAGGAATCATGGGATTAGAACTCTTTGAAGATGGACTGCTGTTTGGAATAGGATTTTAAGTCTTAGTAGGATTTATAATACTAGAGAGTGTATTGGATGAGGACTCGAATGAGCGATGCCAGTTATCTGTTGAATTTGTCATTGTGATATGCATCTTACCTGTCCGCATTATGCACTGTATGATTTGGTTGGCTCGATTACCATGTTAGGCGTATGCCCAATCGTTTTGATGATCTAGTTTGGTTGGAATCAGATGCAATCCATTATTCAGCCCACTTGGGTACCACTTTGAATCAAATGGGTATTTTAGATGGTTTTGCATCAATTATGAAAGCTACAAGAATTGTCATGAATATTCTAAATTAGGAAGTTACAAAATACAAAAATATAAATGCCTTTTTTATATCCCTAATTGTAGGCTTGATCAGGAACCTTATATATATTCAATAACATAATTTAGAGAAGTTGTAAATTCAAATAAATATATATATTAACTATGAAAAATATAACATACTTGAGAATTATTTATTTGGTTATTTTTTTCTTCTAAAGATGTTTAGTGAGCTGATTTCGAGTCTGTGATCATTACATAAGTCTGTGTTATACTATGGGAACCTCATATTGGTAAAAAACTATGTGATGTCACCATGGAATGCTATCATCAAGTCTTCTCACGTGGCTTCTTCATGATATTTGCAATTTTTCCTTAGGGGTGGCAATTTGGGTTGACAGTTTGTGTTCGTGATGCCATGAATTCGATACAAATATGATTAAGGGTCGATATGAATGCAATATGCTTAATTAATCATGTAAAAAATCTACATACTAACATAACCCTTTATTACACGGGTTACACGATATGATATATTATAAATGTATTGGGTTAACATGATACAATATAAACCCATCTAATATGATTTAACATGAATAAACCCATTTAATACTATTTAGCACATTTAATGGGCTCTTACACGATTTAGTATTTACTTATTTGACCCATTTTGATACAATTCAATATCTTTAATATGTATAAAATAATATATTATATTAAATTTATATATTTCATTGTAACATTCATAAATTTAATAATATATAAAAATATGAACTTAATTGTTTAATGTTTTAAAACAAGTGATATATCAACATTTAACTAATTAATATTTTAAAAAATTACAAAATAATATAGTATTCAACTTGTTATATAAATTAAATAAAATTTAATAATGAAAATAAAAAACACAATCTTTTATGAAATAACAAATATTTACTTGCGGGTGGGCGGGTGTTACTAGCCTTAAGCACTACAAACGGTTCACCCATGGACCTAAGAAGATTCAGTCAAATGGAGAGTAAAGAACAAGTCCGGCAACTAATTTGTGCTGCTGCCGTTATTATTTTCTTGTTAATATTTTTATTCTTTATTTATTTTGTTGAGTAGAAATAGGAGGATAATCCTCAAGATAGTTGATAATCCCTCCTTAATAGGAGATGTTTGTTTCTGTTGTTGTATTTAAACAGCAGGCATTTTTTGAATAAAGGGAGGAAAAATTTGACCCAGTTTTTGAGTACTTAACTCAAGAGATTGTAGATTCTCTCTCAAGTCTACAAAATAGGTAGAAAAAAGGATAAAACCTCTTCTTCTTCCTCCCACCAACCTTCTATTAAGGAGGGATTATCAACTATCTTGAGGATTATCCTCCTATTTCTACTCAACAAAATAAATAAAGAATAAAAATATTAACAAGAAAATAATAACGGCAGCAGCACAAATTAGTTGCCGGACTTGTTCTTTACTCTCCATTTGACTGAATCTTCTTAGGTCCATGGGTGAACCGTTTGTAGTGCTTAAGGCTAGTAACAGCGGGTTAATGGGTTGATGGTTCACGAGTCAACATGTGACATGAATAATAAATTGTGTCATACATGTGCCAAATTGGGTTAGCGGGTTAACCCGCGACACATATGATTACTAGGTCTGTCATAAATGGATTGACACCCTAACCCTGACCCTTTATCTTTGTATCGTTTTGTATTATGTTCATCAGTGGTGTATAAAATTATCACTATTATTCTTATCCATGGTTTTATATATTGTAGTTTTGGGGGCCTACCCCTCTTCCCATCAACAAAAATGAAAGGTTAGTATTATACTTGGCAGGTTTCTCAACACACTATCTCTCGGATTCCATTTTTGGCGCATGAGAAGAATCAGCATGAACAGGATGTATGAACTACTGTACTGGAATAACAATCCTTTGCAATTCTCTTTTTATTCTTTTTATTACTATTTTTTTTTAATTTTTATAGTAGACTCACTTTACTCTTTTATGTAGATCACTGAGAGGTGTATCAGACAAATGGGTAAAACATTGCAAGATGTTGTCTCAGATTGGATTAGCAAGCTGAACAACAGAGAAATTGGTGTGTTGATTAATTCTCTCCAGTTTTAAATTAGAAAATGGAGTTCGTTAGGTTCTAAAAGTGCACTTGGGTTATTCTATTTGTAAATTATTCTTGCATTTTCTTTGCACATATTACGGACAGTCCTAGACAAAACCCAGGGAATATTGTACAACACAAAGGGAATTGCTAACACTCCTTAATGTCTAGCTTAATATATTCCTTTCTATTGGCATTAACTTATTTTGAAATTTTGTATATTTTTTTATTAATTAAGAAACTCTTTAATTCTTCCTCCAGATCGGACAAGAATGCCACTGAATCATGCTGAGATGATAACTGCAGGAACACATGTTTGCAAGTATGCAAAATTCCCCTTTCTTTTCTATGGATCAATAGTTATAATTTATTTTAGGTGCTGGAAGCAAAGAATTGCAGAAGACACTATTCAAAATTTAGATCAGCAGTTTAACAAAATTATCATTTTGTTTCTCCAAATTCCTCAAAAAGCTGAGCAAGAAATAAAAAAATATACGGAATTTAACATATTTAGACTTAATTTGCTCAATCATCGTATGTGCTTTCCTCGCACCATAAAAATAACATTCACAACTTCTAAACCCTATGATAAGATCAGTAGAAACCATCCAAAGCCCACAGATAGACAGAGAAAGCTCTGCAAAACTTTAAAAGACCAAGGTGTTTGCCTGATCGATTATGCAAATTCACTGATATCTTGCCTCTTGAGTCATGACATGAGCAACAGAGAGGTCAAAACCAATGACAAGAGTTGTCAAGTTTTGTTTTGCAAGACTTCATTCTGATGGATATGACTGAAAACTAATAAAAGATAAAGATGATAAGAGTTTTGAGCTTACATCTTTGGTGGTATAGCTGAATATCCAAACGAGATTGCTGAATCACAGGCAATATAGGGTTTGAGAGAGCACAACGGATAGAGGATAAGTAAGAGGTAATGGAAGAGCAACAACAGGTTTGAGAGGTAGAAGAGTTAGGAAGGAAAAGTATTGCTGCCATTGTTGTCAGTCAAATGTCATTTCCAACATGGTGATATTCCTGGTGCAAATCAGCAAGGTGAAATGAATCTGTAAAAGCATTAATGATTTATGGGGTTATTTTGTTATCTCATTATGCTTGATAAGATTTAACAAAACTACTTGGTTGATTTGTGTGGGGTATGCACATGTTGATCCTGCTGTCTTAGTGCAAGTTGGGTTTCTATTAAGACACTTTGAAGCTGATAAAAAGCAGGGAAAAAAAGTGCTTGGGGCAGGTGCAGCATGGCTAGGATCCTCTAAAGTTCTGGATAACAATTTCTAGCGTCGTTTTGCCTTTATTATGGCAGTAAATAATGGTCATGTTTAATTTGTTTCATGGTGTTCAACAAGGTTGCTGTTCATTCATTAAGTTTATGAATATCCATTCCAGCAGGATTACTTCTAACTACTATTGCTGGTTTCGTTCTATAGTTTGTTCATCATGATGATCATGCGAATGATGAGACCATTATTTATATATTTATTTATTTTCTCTCTATTTCTGATGCAGTGATTGCTATGATAAACTGGTCTCCTTTGTCTTGTACTGGTTTCGGGTTTCATTGCCCAGACATGTAAGTCTTGTTAGTTTCAAGCCATGTGGTTGGACCACCACAAGTTTCAGATGTAATATATGTTCCTCGTTTTAATTTGTGACCTTTAGAAATTAAATGGACTAGTTAGTCTGATGGTTGATTGTTGGTTATCCTGTACCAGAATGGGGTTGGGGGGGGGGTTCTTGGGAAAAGAGAGCGACGGACAGAAATATAACCATTTTATTGCACAGTGGTCATCTCATTTACAAGTTCTATGGACCATTTGGCAATTGGGCTAGCCAATTGTTGAAATCTTTGGAGTTTAAGGGAGGAAAATAAATCAGGGAAAAATAAGAAGGAAAATGATTTGACCATTTCTGGGAAATATACAAAGTGATGGGGGAAAGGAATTTTTAACATTGTGTCCCCTTTTGGCTCACCAAATCTAGTTTGAATGGAACATTTATAAGATTGTCCTTGTTTAACCTTTATTAATAATATTCAGTATAAAAAAAATTTCATAAGCATTTTATCCATTATATCTTCCATTTTATTCCTATCCAAAGAGAGGAAAAGTTGGCCTATTTTCTTCCCCTCCTAACTTTTTTTAGCTCCATCCTCTTTCCTCCCATTTTCCCACCCTGGTTGAGAAGATTTCAAAAAAGGTACAAGGTGCTTATTAAAGTTGGCCTATTTGTGGGGCAGCTCTTTTTTTTTTTTTATTTTTTTTTGTGGGGAGGAGGTGGAGATATATGAAGGCCAACTCATTCTCCTTGGTGTTTTGAGTTTAGTAAATCATTACTTTTAATTGTATGCTTGTTGCAAAAAGGTGCTTATTATTCCATTGTTTGGTTCACTAGCAAGATATGCAAAAAATGCCCTTGTAAGATTTATTATTAATTTGAAATGATTTCCTGCAATATGCGTTTAACCAAATTCAATTCAAACAATTGAAATAATTATTTCGAAAATGATATGCTGCCTCTATTGGATCATCCTGATTGTTATGAAATTAGAATATTCATTGTACATGATTATTATGTTAGTGCAATGTGATGCTTTCTGCACTTGCAAAGAAAATTTGTTAAGAAGGTAGTAGATTGAAAATGTCATTTGAAGTACTTTTTGTATCTGTATGTAGTTCCTGCCGGCTGATGCAGTTAACAGGGAAGATTGCTGGTATGGATATGCATGTCGCACCCAACACCACAATGAAGATCATGCGCGTAAAAGAAATCATGTCTGTCGTCCTACAAGGGTTAATTATTAATAACCTACTCCCTTATATGCTACCTAACTATTTATCTAGTTGTGTTCTGTTCATGTAACTTATTGGTCATTTTGTACTTGGCTAAAGTACCCTTTCTAACCTTCTCATCATGATACATTATGGTGTTTTTCTGTTTTGAAAGCTAGGTTTTCGTATTACGGGCTCTGTGAAAAAGTTAGGGGTGTGTTAACTTGCGGAAACTTTTATCTTTTTTCTTAATAATAATAATAATAAAGAAAATTTACTTAAGTTGGTTTTTTTTATTTTGAAAAATATATTAAGATATCTTTAATATCTTAAAAAATTTATTAGTGAGTTCTTTCATTAGTTTTAGTTGATAAATATTTTATTATTTAGTGTTTATAGTTTAAAAAAAATTATTAATAAATCTTTTAGTTTTAAAAATATATTAATTAGTCTTTCCTTAAGAGTATTTTAAATTTTAAATAGAGTATTTTAAATTTTTTTTATAATATTTAATGGTTAAAATAATAAAGGACTAATTAGTAGATTTTTTAAAAAATTTTAATTTTTTAATATATTTTTTAAAATTGATGTACTGTTTTAATATAATAATAATAATAATAATTTATTTATTAAATTCTTTTCCTACTTTTTTCATAACTAAAATTGTTTAATTATGTAGAAAATATTTATTTATAATAATAAAATTATATGATACTAAAATAAACATCACACTGAATTGAAAAAAAATGGTTTCGAGGATTTTGTAAAAGCTTAAATGGTTATTTATTACTGACCGATGGAGAATGATTTTTAAGAAAAATGAAATATGAAATTTCCTTGTAAGATGAAAAAAAAAAAAAAAAAAAAGAAGAGCTGCCCTTCACAAACAAATATATTTTAAAAAAAATATGGGTGTTGAAAATGGGGTAATTTATTGTTGTTAGATTAATTAAATTTTTATCGAACGTCATATTTTATTTGAATTTCTTTATAAAGTGAATCTGTCATCAATTGTGAAAAATAGTAATTATTTAAAAGATAATATCTTTAAAAAAATTTTAAAAAATTATAATGTATAATATATATTTTTGTAAAGTAATTATGATTTATAAAAAAAATAATAAATTAACAAAAACTAGTGATCCCTTTAAAAATATAAAAAATATTAATACATGAACAAAGAAATTGACCACTTTAAAAATATAAAAAAAATATTATCAACATATAATTGTAAATAATTGAATGGAATATTATTTTAATGGGAAAACTGATAAAAATAACCAAATTTTTTCGTATTTTAATAATTATAACTCATATTTTGAATTTTGTTTAATTTAACTTAATTTAAAAGGTTAGTGATAATTATAGTTAAAAATTTAATTGAGACATAAATTTTTTTTTTTTTTTTTGAATCAACGAGACATAAATTTGTTTACGCGTGCAATCTAATTAGTATAAAAGGAATTGTTTTAATTGTGGATTCACACTTCAACCATGGTTAATATTTAAAAAGATTGCGATTTGAGCATTTACTGAAAAATGTTGGTGTAGATCTCCCAGTTTAGTCATTAGTTAGTCTTTTATTTTTTAAAAATAAATTAAAATATTTATAAAATTTTAAAAATTCAGTAATTAGTAATTTGGTTAACTTTAATCTTAAATATTGTAAAAAATTTAAAATATTCTCAATTCAAATGATTAATAAATAGATATTTTTATAAAATTAAAAAGCCAACTAATTAAGTGTTTCATACAAAAAGAACTAAATAGCAAACTATTTAGTGATTAAAACTAATAAAAAAATTAATTAGTAAATTTTTTAATATTTAAAATTATTTTAATATATTTTTTAAAATAAAGATATATTTAGTAAAATTTCATAAATTATACGGATTAAATAGTAAATTTTCTTATAAAAATTCTTTTGTATGCTAATTGAATTGCACACAAGTAAAATTTATATATCAATTAAATTTTTGTCTATAATTAATATTAACTTTTAAAATTAGACTAAAATAGATAAAATTAAAAGTATTACTATAATTGGCAAAAGATAAAAAAATTTGGCTATTTTTAACTATTTTACCTATTTTAATTAATAATATGTTATTAATTCAATATATTTCATTATATTAATTTATAAAGAATATATATTTAAAAACTCAATTTTATATTTTTCATAAAATATTCCATTTACCAAAAATAAAAATAATAATTTATAAACCTATTAATCTAAACATTTCGGTAATCTATGATATTATCCAAAATTTTTAATTTAAAAAAGAATGTATGTAAGTTTTAGAATGTTTTAAAGTTCAGTCGCCAAATGTGACTTCTCCGGCCCATATATGAAAGGGCTCTAGCTCAAAAAGGAGAAAAATCTTTCTCTATTTTTGGGTAGAGATGAGTCAAAGCACATTTCTTAATACTTTTGAGTTTATTCCTTCATTTTTTCTTTAAATAATACACAATTTTTTATCTCGGTTTTGAAAATCAAGGTTTTGGGTTAAGAGCCTAAAGTCTAAAGTGTTTAAATATTCTTCTTTTCTCTAAAATCCTTGTGGTTGTTTTGTCTTAAGGAGGTAAACAAATTATTGCCTCTCTTCTGTCTTGAAATTTTAAAGAGAATGCAAGTTGTTTTTCAATGGTTGGATAATGTATGCAAAGTTTTGATGGTTAAGTTTTCAAATTTGAGGTAATGGATGAATTCCTATTTTGATTGTGCATATTGTTGTTTTTGGGGTCTTTTGAATTATTTGGGACCCTATGGTTTTGTCGTAGTATGGTTTTTGAAAATCTGCTGCGCTTTGATCTTGTTTTTGAATCTGCTCCTTAAGTGCATAATCGGGTTTGGTAAGAAGCCAAAATCTAGATTCAGCCGCTGAAGGTCGCTTTGGCCATCAAACTTGCGCTTGAGGCAACCATCATTAGCCGCCTAACCTGCCTCCAAAAAGTTTAGCTTTCGGATCTGTAAGGGAATTTTAGGCCGCCGAACTTGCCATCGAAAGTCCTATGTCCATCATTTTCAGCTCGTTTTCTACATGTTCTCTTATATGCTTTTAGGGGTGTGTTGGGGTAGTTTTAAAAGTTGTAAAAGTTATGTTTAGTCTCTCATTTAAGTCCATATGGGTAGGATCAGACTTGGGAGATCGTAGAGGCCAACAATGAAATAATTGTTTCAGAGTTAGGCTCGTGTCAGCCAAAGGTGAGTAGAGCTAAACTAAACTATTATTTTAAAGAAATCAAACATTTTAAGAATGTTTATGCACCATGAATGCCATGTGTATATGATTAGGTTGTTTGCATTAGAACTCACAAATATGATGCATTGCATAATTAATTATTATTGTGGATAGATGTTGGATGACCCATTAGCCCTTGAGTATATTATGATATGTTATGACTGTAATATCCGGCTAGACCCCGACATCGGAATTCCTACTTTACGGCGGAATCTCGGATGTCGGAACCCTCTAGAAGAGTAAAATATGTTTTTTATAAAATGTTTTACATATTTTTATGGTTTTGACGAAGAAAGAAAAATGAGTTTTTGAAAGAAAAAGCCATGGAGGAAAAACCCAGGTTCGGCCGCCGAACATGGGGAGCTTGCGAAAGCTCTTTTGGCCCCCGAAGGTGGTCTGGCTAGCCACCTATAAAAGGCCCCTTGTCCGAAAATGGGCGAGTTTTCTCTCTCTATTTTCGAGCATAGGTGAGATTTCGCCCTCTTTTGGTTGATGTTGTCCTTCAAATCCTTCAAGTTTTTGATGAGTTTTTACCTTTATTTTGAAGATTTTAAGTTTAGATCAAAGTTTTGAAGCTTGGAGACCCCCGGAGCTCGTTCCTCCATATCTCCAAGTTTGGGATCGCATCTCCTCTCGATCTTCAAGAGGTAAGTGTAGATCCACGCCTTTTATGATGTTTTAAGTAAGTTTTAAGAAGGGGTTAAGGGTTTTGATGCATGTTTTAGAGTAGATATTAAATGTTAGGGTTTATGTTAGTTAAATGATAAATGTATGCTTAATGTGATGTTTGTTGGGGTATAGGCTAGTTTTATGCCCCTATATGCTTGGAAATGTGTTTATGCATGTTGGAAAGTTGTGGGTAGCTGGATATGCAAGGCAGAATCGGCTTCTGCCCTTTGGGAGAGCCCAGGTTCAGCCGCCGAATCCAGTTTTGGCCGCCGAACCTGCCTGTGGAGGCAGCTTTTGGCCGCCTAAACTCGCCCCCGAAAGTTGGACTTTCGGCTCTGGAGGGGAGTTTCAGCCGCCGAACCTACCCCCAAAGGTTAGTGACTTTCGGCTCTGGAAGGACTTTCGGCCGCCGAACCCTGCCCCCGAAAGTGCCTGACTTTCGACTCTAGAGGGACCTTCGGCAGCCGAACCTGCCGCCGAAAGTCTCCTGCCCAGCCTTCCTTTGCCTGGTTCCTATGCATATTTTATGATGTTTTAGGGGGTTTTTGGGGAGATGTTTAGAGTCATGTTAGAGTATGTTTGGTCCCTCATTTGAGTCCACCTGTGTAGGATCGGACTTGAGGAACCGAGGTGATCAGCAGTGAGATAGCTGCTTCAGAGTTAGTCCAGAGTCAGCCAGAGGTGAGTAGAACTAAACTAATCTTTTATTTTGAGAAATCAAATGTTTTAAGCATGTTCATGCATCATGATATATAATAGGTTGTTTGCATTAGAACTCACGAATATGACGCATTGCATTATTCATTGTGGGTGTGGATGGACAATAGGACGACCCATTAGCCCTCTAGATATTATGTTATGTAATAGAAGTTCTGAGGAGCTCCATCGAGGGCCGGGCACAGAGTAGAGGGATTTTTGGGTCAGTCCATCCGTGATGTGAATTATTTGTGCTGTGACGCATTCATGAAAGCATATGTTTATTATGATGTTATTTTCAGTTCTGCTCACTGGGCTCTTGTAGCTCACCCCTTTCTCCTAACCCACAGGTTTGTAGGGTTAGAGATAGCAGAAAGTCAGCAAGGGTAATAGTTATGTCATGTAATAGAGTTTTAGTGGACATGTAATGTAATGTAATGAGGATTAGTATTGTGCTTGACCCTAATGTCTATTGTAATCCCTTTTTGTACATGATCTTTATGTTGATGTTTTTAATGATGTTATGTGATGAACCAAGCTTGATGTATGTAATGTTGACCCAACTAGAGCATTTGATAAGGGCTCTAGTATGAGGTTTTTATGTTTACAGTTATAGTGTATGCACATGTCAAGTTTGGTATATGAAAAGTTTAAAATTTTTATGAAAATGTATGATCATGTATGGGATTTTATCAGATGTACAGGATGTATAGTAGGCTTGCTACGGGTCCCGGCGACCTTAAGTCGATCTGGATCCTAGGGCTGGTAGCAGTCCGATTTTCGGGTCGTTACAATGACGGATACGGAAGTTCAGGTTGAGACCCATTATATGCCCCTAACACTATGTAAGAGAAAGACAAAGGCGTCCATTTTATGCTCCTAGTACTATAGATATATTATATTATGTTTCAAAGGAAGTCCTGAGGAGCATCCGTTGTGGGTTGGGCACTATTGGAATTATAGAGGGTTATTGGTGACAAGTATATCTTGATGTGAATTGTTTATGATATGACGCATTCATATGATCATATGTTTTATTAAACTGTTTTATGATTATGTTTTTAGTCACTAGGCTCTAATAGCTTATCATTTTCCCCTAACCCCAAGTTTGTAGGACCAGAGTTAGCTCGAGAGGTCAGCAATGTCATATGGTATAGCTTGTATGTTATAGTATAGTTGTGGACATGTAATGTATTATGGTTTAAAATTGTGTTTTACTCGAGTTTTTATTTATGATCCCCTTATTCATGATCTTTTTATGTAAAAATTTAAAGTTTAAGCTATATTTGAACCAAATTGAGACATGTAATGATAACCATACGGGAATATTTTATGAGAGTTCTAGTATAGGTTTATGTTTTCAGTTATATATGTATGCACATATCGAGTTTTGGTTCATGAGATAAAATGTTTATGAATGTTTTTAATATCATGTTTGAGATTGTATCAGACCAGCGACCTTAAGCCGATCTAAACCATAACGCCGGTAGCTGTTCAATTTCTGGTCATTACAATATTCTTATTATTTTTGACTTATTGCATAAAATAATCAAAATTTTTTTTTCAATTCACATTTATATATCAACATTTAGGTTTGTTAGATAAAATAATATTAAAATTTCATAAATTCACATTTATATTCTAATTTTTCAATCCTGGATAATGAGAGTACAATTATTAATATACTCCAAGATATCAATGATCACATCCTTGATCAAGATACCGACAGAAAGAAAAAAGTCAAATTAGTCAGCGATTTTTTTTTGCAACTCTAATTAGGGGTGAGCATTCGGTCTATTCGATTTTAATAAAATAAATCAAAAACTAAAATTTTAGTATTTGTGAAAATTGAATCGAACTGATTTTGGGCAAAAACTGATTTGAATTGAATCGGTTTGATTTGATTTGATTCATTTTGATCGGTTATACTTTTTCATGGACTTTTTTTACATCTTATTTTTAGTATTCTAAAATTTAATTAAAGTATTTCAATATTGGTTATAGTCTAATCTCTCTATATTATAAAAAATAATATACTATTGTCACTAATCGATTCGGTTTAGTTTTATCAAATTTTTTTGACAAAAAATAAACTGAAATAACTAAAATTTTTGAAAATAAAAATCAAAACGAACCGAAAAAAAAAAATTGAACTGAATTTTCAAATTAATTCGGTTCAATTGATTTTTTCGGTTCGAATCAAATACTGCTCACTCGTAACTCTAGCCGCAAGGAAGAGGACCTAAATGAATAGTATTTCTACTATCCAAAATTGAAAAATTGTGATATAAACATGAATTTATGAAAAATTTTAAATTATATTATTCAATATACTAAAAAAGTTGGGTATAAATGTGAATTCACAAAAAGATATGTACTTTTTTTATTCAATAAGTAAATAGTCAAAATTGAATCATATCAAACGTTAATTATTCAATATGTTAATTAAAAATAATAATAAAAAGCAACGTCGGATAAGTGATAGATATTATATTTTAATCAAAATTGATTTGAGTTCATAATTAATATTGTGTTAAATTTTAAATGTTCAATTTAATTGGTAAAATTATAATATAAAATATGTAACTAGTAAAGTTGAATTTTTTGTAGTAAGAAAGTAAATTTGCTTTATTGTAAGTCATCTAGTCCTTATCTTTCCTATAAAAAAAAATCATCTAGGAATAGAATCTTCCAAAGCTATGAAGCTCAAAGTATTTTATTTTTATGATATGATTTGATATAAATTACACAAATAATTAAATAGAGTAATAAGTTAAATGTGGAATATCTGAAATACATTGAATTATATTAAGTCTGTACTAAATTCCTTGAAGTTAAAATGGATATTGTAATAACAATACAGAGTTGAACTGGTGGGAAGTCGAGATACAAGCGGTGCCTAGGGAAAGGCATTGAACAAATAAGTAAAATTGTGCATATAAGCTCAAGCAAAATGGGGTGCAACGATGTCCCAAACATTCTGAGAGAAACTATGCCAAATATGAATAAAATGGGACACAAACTTTTCAAATAAATTATGAAATAGTTGTACCATAAGATTATATATATATTTCCTCTTATAGTCGTACATGTAGAGCCATAATATACAAATCAAAAGAGATGGGAAAAATGAAATAAATTATTTTTCCATTCTGTTTTATATATTATTTATTTTTTTGTGTTATTAATATGCTCTATAGTTGGTATGTTAGTTGTAGTTGAATATTATTTTCTATGTATTTTAAGTATTTAAATATATTTTATAATGCGTGTTATTTATTTTTAGTGTTAATTTAATTAAATCTCGAGTAAAGATAAAGTTAATGAGACTATATTATTGTGCAAAATAAATTATAATGTGATTATAATTGTGAGATTCTTATTGCACACAAGTAATATCTCCAAATATTCCTGGTCGATATTCTTATCATGATTAGATAATAATTAAAGCCGTTGAGACTGGTAGATATTAGGTTCTTTCCTTTTTGAGGAAGCAACTGATCTCATATGTTGATATATGTGAGATATCTAGAACTAATATGTAAGTACTTATTTTATAAATAAGTTGTAACGACCCGAAAATCGGACCGCTACCGGCGCTAGGATTCAGATCGGCTTAAGGCCGCCGGGACCCGTAGCAAGCCTGACATATAACCTGTAAACCTGTATAATCCCATACATGATCAACAACATGCATAAAAATTTAAACTTTTCTTTCATTCATTTCTCATACACCAAACTCAACCTGTGCATGCACTAAAACATAATCATAAACTTGACCCCTCTGTGGGATCTCATCAATGCCCCAATGGGCGATATACATGCGTTGAGTTGGCTAACATCTGTATCATCAAATATCTAAGATCATGCATCAACAAGGGATTACAATACTCATAGGGTCAAGCACATCTATAACCTCAATATACCTCATTACATAACATACTGTAATCTCTTACATTACATCATAGTACAATTGTCATGTCCACAATCTAACTATTACATACACATACTTCAAAACTCTGGCTAACCTCCTGGTATACCCTGTACCTGCACATCTGGGGTTAGGGGAGAGGGGTGAGCTACAAAGCCCAGTGAGCAGAATAGTGAAATCATACATTAAAATTTCATGCCATTATGTAATGCAACACATCACAACAAATCACATCTCAGATGGTATTGTCACCAATAGTCCTCTACATAGTCCAACTGTGCCGGGACGTAGAATGGGTACAACCGGTCTTTCCCTTATCATAACATATCATATCATACCAATGTGCCAGGGACGTAGAATGGGTACAACCTGGACTTTCTCTTACATCGTGCCAGGGACGTAGAATGGGTACAACCTGGACTTCCATACCATATCATGCCGTAACATCATCATGCCATATGAGGACTAAAGGATCATCCAATAACCAATCCACATCAACATTATAAATGCAATGCACATATTCGTGAATACTAATGCAAACAACCTACTATATCTCATGGCATTCGTGATGCATGGATCATGCTCGAAATTCATATTTCAATTATTTTAAAACTTAAGGTTTATTCCACTCACCTCTGGCTAGCTCTGACAAACTCTGTAGCAGTTGGCTCACTGCTGGGGTCCTCGGTTCCTCGGGTCCGAACCTACACAGGTGGACTCCAATGAGGGACCAAACATACATAAACATAACTCTAATATACTCCCCAAAAACCCCCTAAAACATCATAAAATAACTACATAAAAACATGCAAGAAATGGCTGGACAGGGCACTTTCGGCGGCACCTTCGGCGGCCGAAAGTCCCTCCAGAGCCGAAAGTCAGGCAGGTTCGGCGGCACCTTCGGCGGCCGAAAGTCCCAGACAGAGGCGAAAGTCTCTTTTCGGGGGCAACTTCGGCAGCCGAAAGGCCTGCCTCCCCAGCCATGTTCGGCGGCCGAAAGTGCCTTCGGCTGCCGAACCTGGTTTCTGCCAAAGGGCAGAAACTTGGCTCCTTTATGCACATTTGCCTCCTAACTCTTCCAACATGCATATAACTCAACCAAAACATGCATACAAGCTCCTAGGGGTCTCAAACTACCTTAAACCCCAACTACAACACACATACACAAGCATTTGCAAGCCACATTTGCATAAACTCAAAAATCATCCATAACTCACTAAAAACCTACACATGCATCTCTACCCCATAGATCTTGCATAAAACTTATTTAAAACATATAATGAGCTTAAGATCGGCTCTTACCTCTTGAAGATCGAGAGAGAGACGACCTAAACTCGGAGATCCAAGCAAATGAGCTCCTGAGTTCCCAAAGCTCTAAAACTTGTCTTAAATGCTCAAAACTTGCAATGAGAGGTGAAAACTCAAGAAAAATGGAGGAGATTTGAAGAAATAACACAAGATCTGGGGAGAGGGAGGTCGGAAGCTAGCTATGGCCGAAAATGGGAGAAAGCTCGCCCATTTCGGCTAAGTGACCCTTTTATAGTGGCTGGCCAGGCCACGTTCGGGGGCCGAAAGTGCTTCCGCATGCATGCCATGTTCGGCGGCCGAACTTGACTTTCGGCGGCCGAACCTGGGTTTTCCTCCAAAGACTTTTCATGCAAAAACTCATTTCCTTTTCATTTAAAGTCATCAAAAACATTTAAAACATCTCATGAAAACATGGTTTTACCCTTCTAGAGGTCTCCGACATCCGAGATTCCACCGGACGGTAGGAATTTCGATACCGGAGTCTAGCCGGGTATTACATTCTCCCCCCCTTAAGAACATTCGTCCCCGAATGTACCTCAACTAGCACACATAGCATGGCATAAAACATAACATACATACAAGGCACATAAACACAAAGAGATCTAACCTTAAAAAACCATCGGGATTTCCTTGTTTCTTAACTTTCTGATCTGGGTGTCTAGGATCCGTATTGGTTGTTCAACATAAGTGAGATCCTCTTGGACCTCCACATCAGGCTCACTAAGAACCTTGCTCGGATCTGACACAAACTTCCTCAACATTGAAACATGGAAAACCGGATGGATTCTTTCCATTGAAGCAGGTAAATCCAGCTTGTACGACACATTCCCAATCTTTTGCAAGATTTCAAAGGGTCCGATGTATCGTGGGGCTAGTTTACCTTTCTTCCCGAAGCGAACCACTCCCTTCATTGGAGACACCTTGAGCAATACCAGATCCCCCTCCTGAAACTCTAACTGTCTTCTGCGGACGTCTGCATAGCTCTTCTGTCTGCTGGCAGCAGTCTTGATTCTCTCTCTGATTATGGGTACCACCCTGCTGGTGATCTCTACTAGCTCAGGCCCTGCCAAGGCCTTTTCTCCAACTTCTTCCCAGCAAACAGGTGACCTGCACTTCCTTCCATATAAAGCTTCATATGGAGCCATCCCGATGCTAGCATGATGGCTGTTATTGTAGGCAAACTCCACCAAAGGTAGATGCTGCCTCCAAGAACCGCCAAAGTCCAGCACACACATTCTAAGCATATCCTCGATAGTTTGGATGGTCCTTTCTGACTGTCCGTCAGTCTGGGGGTGGAAGGCAGTGCTGAAATCCAACCTAGTACCCATGGCATTCTGCAGACTCCGCCAAAACCTGGAGGTGAACTGGGGCCCTCTATCTGACACTATCGAAACAGGAACCCCATGCAGCCTGACGATCTCGTCCACATACACCTGCGCCAACTTGTCCACAGAGTAGCCACTCCTGACAGGAATGAAGTGAGCAGATTTGGTGAGTCTGTCCACAATCACCCATATGGAGTCCACCCTGTTGGACACCGCCGGTAACCCCACTACGAAGTCCATAGCTATATTCTCCCATTTCCACTCTGGAATAGGTAGCGGGTTAAGCATTCCAGCCGGCTTCTGATGTTCTAGCTTCACCCTCTGACACACTTCGCAGGCTGACACGAACTGTGCCACTTCTTTCTTCATAGCTGGCCACCAATAAACCTTCTTTAGATCTTGATACATCTTGGTGGCTCCGGGGTGAATGCTGTATCTTGCATTATGAGCTTCTCTCATAATGTCTCCTTTTAGCCCAATGTCATCTGGTACACATAGTCTGCTCCCATAGCGGAGGATCCCCTTGCTGTCGAATCTGAACTCACTATCATTGCCTGACTGAACAGTCCTGGCAATCTTCACTAACTCCGGGTCCTCATGCTGTTTCTGAGCCACCTGCTCTAGAAACACGGGTGCCACTCTCATCTGGGCCACCAAGGCACCTGTACCAGACAACTCCATCTGTAGACCTTCCTCAATGAGCTTGTAAAACTCCTTCACCACTGGCCTCCTCTCTGCCGATATGTGGGATAAACTGCCGAGTGATTTCCGGCTTAAGGCGTCTGCCACAACATTCGCCTTACCCGGATGATACTGAATCTTGCAATCATAGTCACTCAGCAGCTCCACCCATCTCCTCTGTCTCAAGTTCAAATCTCTTTGACTCAGGATGTACTGCAGGCTTTTATGATCTGTGAAGATCTCACATTTAACCCCATAGAGGTAGTGCCTCCACATCTTGAGTGCAAAGATTACTGCTGCCATCTCCAGGTCATGTGTGGGGTAATTCAACTCATGCTTCTTCAGCGGCCTAGAAGCATAAGCGATCACCCTCTCATTCTGCATTAGTACACAACCCAGTCCCACACGGGACGCATCACAAAAGACTGAAAAGTCCTCATCACTAGATGGCAGAGCTAAAACTGGTGCTGAAGTCAACCTCTTCTTAAGCTCTTCAAAACTCTCTTCGCACTGGTCGGTCCACACAAACTTCTGATTCTTCCTGGTTAACCTGGTCAGAGGAGCTGCTATCTTTGAGAAGTCCTGAACGAACCTCCTGTAGTAACCTGCCAAACCCAAGAAACTTCTAATCTCTGTCACTGAAGTGGGTCTAGGCCAGTTAGCCACAGCTTCTGTCTTCTTGGGGTCCACCTCAATCCCATTCTCTGACACTACATGCCCCAAGAACGAAATGCTCCTCAGCCAGAACTCACACTTGGAGAACTTGGCATACAAGCCATGTTCTCTCAAGGTCTGCAAGACCAACCGCAGATGATGGGCATGCTCCTCTGCATTCCTGGAATACACTAAGATATCATCTATAAAGACAATAACAAAGTGATCCAGGTATTGACTAAACACTCTGTTCATGAGATCCATGAATGCTGCAGGGGCGTTGGTTAACCCGAACGGCATTACAAGGAACTCAAAATGCCCATATCTGGTCCTGAAAGCTGTCTTCGGCACATCTTCATCCCTTATCCTTAGCTGATGGTACCCCGATCTCAGATCTATTTTGGAGAAACAACCCGCTCCGGCTAACTGGTCGAATAGATCATCGATCCTTGGCAAAGGGTACCTATTCTTGGTAGTGACTTTGTTCAACTGCCTGTAGTCGATACAAAGTCTAAGGGATCCATCCTTCTTTCTCACAAACAAGACCGGAGCACCCCAAGGCGAGGTACTCTGTCGGATGAAACCCTTTTCTACCAGCTCTTGCAACTGCTCCTTCAACTCCTTTAACTCGGCTGGAGCCATCCTGTAGGGAGGGATAGAGATCGGTCTAGTTCCAGGCACCAACTCTATCTCGAATTCTATCTCCCTAGCAGGTGGTAAACCTGGAAGCTCATCCGGAAAAACATCCTGAAACTCTCTGACAACTGGCACCGAGGCCGGCTCCCTGACCTGACTGTCTAGCTCTCTCACATGAGCTAAGTACCCCTGACATCCCTTCCTAAGCAACCTACGAGCCTGAAGAGCTGATATCAGACCTCTAGGCGTGCCCCTCTTGTCTCCTCTGAAGACGACCTCTGACCCGTTCTGATCTCTGAACCTGACTACCTTGTCCCTGCAGTCCAAGGTAGCACCATGGGTAGATAGCCAATCCATCCCTAGAATGACGTCAAAGTCTGTCAAATCTAGAACCACAAGGTCGGCGGAGAGGCATCTTCCCTCAATAAAAACTGGACTGTACTGGCAGACTGACACTGCCACTGACGGGTCACACTTGGGTCCACTGACCCATAGGGGACACTCTAACCCAGAGACTATCAGACCCAACCTCTCAACGGCTCTCGGAGCAATAAATGAATGAGATGCACCCGGGTCCATTAATGCATACACATCAGAACACCCAATGACGAGATTACCTAACACCACGGTGTTGGATGTGTTAGCCTCCTGCTGAGTCATGGTGAAGATCCTGGCTGGAGCTGATGGTCCTTCACCTCGGGAACCAGAAGAAGAGGCTGCCCCTCTCCCTCTACCTCTGCCACTGCCCTGAGTTGTGGCTGGAACTGCTAGCTGTGCCACACTACCAGAAGCTGTCTGCTGGGGCTGGCCCATAAAAGGCGCTCTAGGACACTCCCGAGCTATGTGTCCCTCCTGTCCACATCTGAAACATGTATTAGTCCCAGCTCGACATACTCCCCTGTGTGGTCTTCCACATCTCTGGCATTCTGTACCATCTGAGCCTGAGCTCGAGCCACCGCCAAATCCCAGACCGGATTTCAACTTGTTCCAAAACTTATTCTTCTTCGGCTTCCTGGTGGTGTTATCCCACCTCTTCTTGCCTGAGCTCTGAGAAGAGAAACCTGGTCCTCCTCTGCCTGGGGTCTTAACCCCTGAAGACTGGGTCACTGACTGCTTCACTGACCCCTCAACTATAGCACTTGCTTCCATTCTTCGAGCCATATCCACCACAGTGTGGAAACTTTCTCTCTCAGCTGACTGAATCAACGAGGAGTACCTGGAATGCAGCTTCATAACATACCTCTTGGCTTTCTTCGTATGTGTATCTAGAGCTTGCACTGAAAAAGGCAATAACTCCAAGAATTTATCCGTGAACTCCTCTACACCCATGTGCTCTGACTGCCTCAGTTGCTCAAACTCAATCATCTTCAGTTCTCTGGAACTGTCTGGAAAAGCCCATCCAGCGAACTCATTCGCAAATTCCTCCCATGTCATACCGTCTAGTCTCGGGTCCACATAACACTTGAACCATTCCCGTGCCTTCTTGCACTTTAAAGTGAACCCTGCCATCTGAATGGCCCTGCTGTCACTTGCCCCTAGCTCATCAGTTATTGTCTTCACCACTCTCAGATACTCAAAGGGGTCATCCCCTGACTTGTATTTGGGAGCATCTAGCTTGAGGTAATCTGTCATCTTTACCTTGCTCCCATCAGCTGAGCTAGGTCTAGGAGGTTGAGTAACTGGGGCTGCTGGTTCTGTAGGTGGTGGAGGTGGAGGTGCAGCATTCCCCGAGGTGGGGTTTGCCGGGTTTGGATAGAAGGGTGAGGGTGGATAAGCTGGGTATTGTGTGTAAGGTGGATAGAAAGGTGGATAGGGCATGTAGGTAGGGTAAGGGTTAAAGCTGGAGTAATCCGATGTACCTCCCATCGGATACCCTGAACCCTGTGGGAAGGGTGGATAATGGGGTGGAAAACCATACCCCGAGGCCTGAACGCCTCCCTGAGACTCCCCTGTCCCTTCTTCCTCCATGCTCACATCCAGGTTCCCATCCCTCCTCTGATCCTCTTCCACAACCTCCCTCACATCTGAAAAACTTCCTCCTCTATCAGTCCCCCTTCTGCTAGCATCAAAAGACCTTCTAGGGTCCCTTGACACTCTTTCTCTGTTGGCTCTACAAGACATTGCCCTAGGCAATGTGGGAGGACGGGCACTCGTGCCCTCATCCTCAGGTGGCACTCCAGTCAATCGTGCAGATCGACGAGTTCCTCTCATCCTATTTCCGAAAAGCAGTACACATCAAGCAAGCATTAGCATCATATGGTTCATGTGGGCACACATGAACCCTCATCACATACATCACATAGCATAGCATATCATTAATGCACATGCATATCATCATAGCAATTCACATCATCATGCAAGACAGGACTCCACATCCTATCCTAGTGGACATGATCTTCCTATTGTGCTTGACCTTCTATAACATCTATGAGCCCGACACTCTAGGTCCGACCATATGAACCTAGGGCTTTGATACCATACCATTCTGTAACGACCCGAAAATCGGACCGCTACCGGCGCTAGGATCCGGGTCAACTTAAGGCCGCCGGGACCCGTAGCAAGCCAAACATACATCCTGAAAACCTGTTTAATCCCATACATGATCAAGAACATACATAAAAATTTAAAACTTTTCTTTCATTCATTTCTCATACACCAAACTCAACCTGTGCATGCACTGAACATATATATAATCATCATAACCTGACCCCTCTATGGGATCTCATCAATGCCCCAAAGGGCGATATACATGTGTTGAGTTTGGCTAACATCTGTATCATTAAATATCTAAGATCATGCATCAACAAGGGATTACAATACTCACAGGGTCAAGCACATCTATAACCTCAATACATAACATACTGTAATCTCTTACATTACATCATAGTACAATTGTCATGTCCACAATCTAACTATTACATAAACATACTTCAAAACTCTGGCTAACCTCCTGGTCTACCCTGTACCTGCACAGCTGGGGTTAGGGGAGAGGGGTGAGCTACAAAGCCCAGTGAGCAGAATAGTGAAATCATATATTAAAATTTCATGCCATTATGTAATGCAACACATCACAACTAATCACATCTCGGATGGTATCGTCACCAATAGTCCTCTACATAGTCCAACTGTGCCGGGACGTAGAATGGGTACAACCGGTCTTTCTCTTATCATAACATATCATAACATACCAATGTGCCAGGGACGTAGAATGGGTACAACCTGGACTTTCTCTTACATCGTGCCAGGGACGTAGAATGGGTACAACCTGGACTTCCATACCATATCATGCCGTAACATCATCATGCCATATGAGGACTAAAGGATCATCCAATAACCAATCCACATCAACATCATAGATGCAATGCAACATATTCGTGAAAACTAATGCAAACAACCTACTATATCTCATGGCATTCATGATGCATGGATCATGCTCAAAATTCATATTTCGTTTATTTTAAAACTTAAGGTTTATTCCACTCACCTCTGGCTAGCTCTGACAAACTCTGTAGCAGCTGGCTCACTGCTGGGATCCTCGGTTCCTCGGGTCCGAACCTACACAGGTGGACTCCAATGAGGGACCAAATATACATAAACATAACTCTAATATACTCCCCAAAAACCCCCTTAAAACATCATAAAACAACTACATAAAAACATGCAAGAAATGGCTGAACAGGGCACTTTCGGCGGCAGGTTCGGCGGCCGAAAGTCCCTCCAGAGCCGAAAGTCAGGTAGGTTCGGCGGCACCTTCGGCGGCCGAAACTCCCAGACAGAGGCGAAACTCATGCATGTTCGGCGGCACCTTCGGCGGCCGAAAGTGCCAGACAGAGACGAAAGTCTCCTTTCGGGGGCAACTTCGGCAGCCGAAAGGCCTGCCTCCCCAGCCATGTTCGGCGGCCGAAAGTGCCTTCGGCTGCCGAACCTGGTTTCTGCCAAAGGGCAGAAACTTGGCTCCTTTATGCACATTTGCCTCCTAACTCTTCCAACATGCATATAACTCAACCAAAACATGCATACAAGCTCCTAGGGGTCTCAAACTACCTTAAACCCCAACTACAACACACATACACAAGCATTTGCAAGCCACATTTGCATAAACTCAAAAATCATCCATAACTCACTAAAAACCTACACATGCCTTTCTACCCCATAAAACAACTTAAATCTTACTTAAAACATATAATGAGCTTAAGATCGGCTCTTACCTCTTGAAGATCGAGAGAGAGACGACCTAAACTCGGAGATCCAAGCAAATGAGCTCCTGAGTTCCCAAAGCTCCAAAACTTGTCTTAAATGCTCAAAACTTGCAATGAGAGGTGAAAACTCAAGAAAAATGGAGGAGATTTGGAGAAAGAACACAAGATCTGGGGAGAGGGAGGTCGGAAGCTAGCTATGGCCGAAAATGGGAGAAAGCTCACCCATTTCGGCTAAGCGACCCTTTTATAGGTGGCTGGCCAGGCCACGTTCGGGGGCCGAAAGTGCTTCCGCATGCATGCCATGTTCGGCGGCCGAACTTGACTTTCGGCGGCCGAACCTGGACTTCCCTCACTCATGCTTTCGGGGGCCTAACGTGCCTCCAAAACGCATGCATGTTCGGCGGCCGAACTTGAGGTTCGGCGGCCGAGCCTGAGCTTTCCTCCAAGGTTGTTTTTATTCAAAAACTCATTTCCTTTTCATTTAAAGTCATCAAAAACATTTAAAACATCTCATGAAAACATGGTTTTACCCTTCTAGAGGTCTCCGACATCCGAGATTCCACCGGACGGTAGGAATTTCGATACTGGAGTCTAGCCGGGTATTACATTCTCCCCCCCTTAAGAACATTCGTCCCCGAATGTACCTCAACTAGCACACATAGCATGGCATAAAACATAACATACATACAAGACACATAAACACAAAGAGATCTAACCTTAAAAAACCATCGGGATTTCCTTGTTTCTTAACTTTCTGATCTGGGTGTCTAGGATCCGTATTGGCTGTTCAACATAAGTGAGATCCTCTTGGACCTCCACATCAGGCTCACTAAGAACCTTGCTCGGATCTGACACAAACTTCCTCAACATTGAAACATGGAAAACCGGATGGATTCTTTCCATTGAAGCAGGTAAATCCAGCTTGTACGACACATTCCCAATCTTTTGCAAGATTTCAAAGGGTCCGATGTATCGTGGGGCTAGTTTACCTTTCTTCCCGAAGCGAACCACTCCCTTCATTGGAGACACCTTGAGCAATACCAGATCCCCCTCCTGAAACTCTAACTGTCTTCTGCGGACGTCTGCATAGCTCTTCTGTCTGCTGGCAGCAGTCTTGATTCTCTCTCTGATTATGGGTACTACCCTGCTGGTGATCTCTACTAGCTCAGGCCCTGCCAAGGCCTTTTCTCCAACCTCTTCCCAGCAAACAGGTGATCTGCACTTCCTTCCATATAAAGCTTCATATGGAGCCATCCCGATGCTAGCATGATGGCTGTTATTGTAGGCAAACTCCACCAAAGGTAGATGCTGCCTCCAAGCACCGCCAAAGTCCAGCACACACATTCTAAGCATATCCTCGATAGTTTGGATGGTCCTTTCTGACTGTCCGTCAGTCTGGGGGTGGAAGGCAGTGCTGAAATCCAACCTAGTACCCATGGCATTCTGCAGACTCCGCCAAAACCTGGAGGTGAACTGGGGCCCTCTATCTGACACTATCGAAACAGGAACCCCATGCAGCCTGACGATCTCGTCCACATACACCTGCGCCAACTTGTCCACAGAGTAGCCACTCCTGACAGGAATGAAGTGAGCAGATTTGGTGAGTCTGTCCACAATCACCCATATGGAGTCCACCCTGTTGGACACCGCCGGTAACCCCACTACGAAGTCCATAGCTATATTCTCCCATTTCCACTCTGGAATAGGTAGCGGGTTAAGCATTCCAGCCGGCTTCTGATGTTCTAGCTTCACCCTCTGACACACTTCGCAGGCTGACACGAACTGTGCCACTTCTTTCTTCATAGCTGGCCACCAATAAACCTTCTTTAGATCTTGATACATCTTGGTGGCTCCGGGGTGAATGCTGTATCTTGCATTATGAGCTTCTCTCATAATGTCTCCTTTTAGCCCAATGTCATCTGGTACACATAGTCTGCTCCCATAGCGGAGGATCCCCTTGCTGTCGAATCTGAACTCACTATCATTGCCTGACTGAACAGTCCTGGCAATCTTCACTAACTCCGGGTCCTCATGCTGTTTCTGAGCCACCTGCTCTAGAAACACGGGTGCCACTCTCATCTGGGCCACCAAGGCACCTGTACCAGACAACTCCATCTGTAGACCTTCCTCAATGAGCTTGTAAAACTCCTTCACCACTGGCCTCCTCTCTGCCGATATGTGGGATAAACTGCCGAGTGATTTCCGGCTTAAGGCGTCTGCCACAACATTCGCCTTACCCGGATGATACTGAATCTTGCAATCATAGTCACTCAGCAGCTCCACCCATCTCCTCTGTCTCAAGTTCAAATCTCTTTGACTCAGGATGTACTGCAGGCTTTTATGATCTGTGAAGATCTCACATTTAACCCCATAGAGGTAGTGCCTCCACATCTTGAGTGCAAAGATTACTGCTGCCATCTCCAGGTCATGTGTGGGGTAATTCAACTCATGCTTCTTCAGCTGCCTAGAAGCATAAGCGATCACCCTCTCATTCTGCATTAGTACACAACCCAGTCCCACACGGGACGCATCACAAAAGACTGAAAAGTCCTCATCACTAGATGGCAGAGCTAAAACTGGTGCTGAAGTCAACCTCTTCTTAAGCTCTTCAAAACTCTCTTCGCACTGGTCGGTCCACACAAACTTCTGATTCTTCCTGGTTAACCTGGTCAGAGGAGCTGCTATCTTTGAGAAGTCCTGAACGAACCTCCTGTAGTAACCTGCCAAACCCAAGAAACTTCTAATCTCTGTCACTGAAGTGGGTCTAGGCCAGTTAGCCACAGCTTCTGTCTTCTTGGGGTCCACCTCAATCCCATTCTCTGACACTACATGCCCCAAGAACGAAATGCTCCTCAGCCAGAACTCACACTTGGAGAACTTGGCATACAAGCCATGTTCTCTCAAGGTCTGCAAGACCAACCGCAGATGATGGGCATGCTCCTCTGCATTCCTGGAATACACTAAGATATCATCTATAAAGACAATAACAAAGTGATCCAGGTATTGACTAAACACTCTGTTCATGAGATCCATGAATGCTGCAGGGGCGTTGGTTAACCCGAACGGCATTACAAGGAACTCAAA
The DNA here is from genome assembly GCF_001659605.2 of Manihot esculenta. Taxonomy (NCBI): domain Eukaryota; kingdom Viridiplantae; phylum Streptophyta; class Magnoliopsida; order Malpighiales; family Euphorbiaceae; genus Manihot; species Manihot esculenta. The sequence goes on from NC_035172.2 coordinate 10,743,041, forward strand.
ATGCCCATATCTGGTCCTGAAAGCTGTCTTCGGCACATCTTCATCCCTTATCCTTAGCTGATGGTACCCCGATCTCAGATCTATTTTGGAGAAACAACCCGCTCCGGCTAACTGGTCGAATAGATCATCGATCCTTGGCAAAGGGTACCTATTCTTGGTAGTGACTTTGTTCAACTGCCTGTAGTCGATACAAAGTCTAAGGGATCCATCCTTCTTTCTCACAAACAAGACCGGAGCACCCCAAGGCGAGGTACTCTGTCGGATGAAACCCTTTTCTACCAGCTCTTGCAACTGCTCCTTCAACTCCTTTAACTCGGCTGGAGCCATCCTGTAGGGAGGGATAGAGATCGGTCTAGTTCCAGGCACCAACTCTATCTCGAATTCTATCTCCCTAGCAGGTGGTAAACCTGGAAGCTCATCCGGAAAAACATCCTGAAACTCTCTGACAACTGGCACCGAGGCCGGCTCCCTGACCTGACTGTCTAGCTCTCTCACATGAGCTAAGTACCCCTGACATCCCTTCCTAAGCAACCTACGAGCCTGAAGAGCTGATATCAGACCTCTAGGCGTGCCCCTCTTGTCTCCTCTGAAGACGACCTCTGACCCGTTCTGATCTCTGAACCTGACTACCTTGTCCCTGCAGTCCAAGGTAGCACCATGGGTAGATAGCCAATCCATCCCTAGAATGACGTCAAAGTCTGTCAAATCTAGAACCACAAGGTCGGCGGAGAGGCATCTTCCCTCAATAAAAACTGGACTGTACTGGCAGACTGACACTGCCACTGACGGGTCACACTTGGGTCCACTGACCCATAGGGGACACTCTAACCCAGAGACTATCAGACCCAACCTCTCAACGGCTCTCGGAGCAATAAATGAATGAGATGCACCCGGGTCCATTAATGCATACACATCAGAACACCCAATGACGAGATTACCTAACACCACGGTGTTGGATGTGTTAGCCTCCTGCTGAGTCATGGTGAAGATCCTGGCTGGAGCTGATGGACCTTCACCTCGGGAACCAGAAGAAGAGGCTGCCCCTCTCCCTCTACCTCTGCCACTGCCCTGAGTTGTGGCTGGAACTGCTGGCTGTGCCACACTACCAGAAGCTGTCTGCTGGGGCTGGCCCATAAAAGGCGCTCTAGGACACTCCCGAGCTATGTGTCCCTCCTGTCCACATCTGAAACATGTATTAGTCCCAGCTCGACATACTCCCCTGTGTGGTCTTCCACATCTCTGGCATTCTGTACCATCTGAGCCTGAGCTCGAGCCACCGCCAAATCCCAGACCGGATTTCAACTTGTTCCAAAACTTATTCTTCTTCGGCTTCCTGGTGGTGTTATCCCACCTCTTCTTGCCTGAGCTCTGAGAAGAGAAACCTGGTCCTCCTCTGCCTGGGGTCTTAACCCCTGAAGACTGGGTCACTGACTGCTTCACTGACCCCTCAACTATAGCACTTGCTTCCATTCTTCGAGCCATATCCACCACAGTGTGGAAACTTTCTCTCTCAGCTGACTGAATCAACGAGGAGTACCTGGAATGCAGCTTCATAACATACCTCTTGGCTTTCTTCGTATCTGTATCTAGAGCATGCCCTGAAAAAGGCAATAACTCCAAGAATTTATCCGTGAACTCCTCTACACCCATGTGCTCTGACTGCCTCAGTTGCTCAAACTCAATCATCTTCAGTTCTCTGGAACTGTCTGGAAAAGCCCATCCAGCGAACTCATTCGCAAATTCCTCCCATGTCATACCGTCTAGTCTCGGGTCCACATAACACTTGAACCATTCCCGTGCCTTCTTGCACTTTAAAGTGAACCCTGCCATCTGAATGGCCCTGCTGTCACTTGCCCCTAGCTCATCAGTTATTGTCTTCACCACTCTCAGATACTCAAAGGGGTCATCCCCTGACTTGTATTTGGGAGCATCTAGCTTGAGGTAATCTGTCATCTTTACCTTGCTCCCATCAGCTGAGCTAGGTCTAGGAGGTTGAGCAACTGGGGCTGCTGGTTCTGTAGGTGGTGGAGGTGGAGGTGCAGCATTCCCCGAGGTGGGGTTTGCCGGGTTTGGATAGAAGGGTGAGGGTGGATAAGCTGGGTACTGTGTGTAAGGTGGATAGAAAGGTGGATAAGGCATGTAGGTAGGGTAGGGGTTAAAGCTGGAGTAATCCGATGTACCTCCCATCGGATACCCTGAACCCTGTGGGAAGGGTGGATAATGGGGTGGAAAACCATACCCCGAGGCCTGAACGCCTCCCTGAGACTCCCCTGTCCCTTCTTCCTCCATGCTCACACCCAGGTTCCCATCCCTCCTCTGATCCTCTTCCATAACCTCCCTCACATCTGAAGAACTTCCTCCTCTATCAGTCCCCCTTCTGCTAGCATCAAAAGACCTTCTAGGGTCCCTTGACACTCTTTCTCTGTTGGCTCTACAAGACATTGCCCTAGGCAATGTGGGAGGACGGGCGCTCGTGCCCTCATCCTCAGGTGGCACTCCAGTCAATCGTGCAGATCGACGAGTTCCTCTCATCCTATTTTCTGAAAGACAGTACACATCATACAAACATTAGCATCATATGGTTCATGTGGGCACACATGAACCCTCATCACATACATCACATAGCATAGCATATCATTAATGCACATGCACAAAGTCATGGCAATTCACATCATCATGCAAGACAGGACTCCACATCCTATCCTAGTGGACATGATCTTCCTATTGTGCTTGACCTTCTATAACATCTATGAGCCCGACACTCTAGGTCCGACCATATGAACCTAGGGCTCTGATACCATTCTGTAACGACCCGAAAATCGGACCGCTACCGACGCTAGGATCCAGATCGGCTTAAGGCCGCCGGGACCCGTAGCAAGCCTGACATATAACCTGTAAACCTGTATAATCCCATACATGATCAACAACATGCATAAAAATATAAACTTTTCTTTCATTCATTTCTCATACACCAAACTCAACCTGTGCATGCACTAAAACATAATCATAAACTTGACCCCTCTGTGGGATCTCATCAATGCCCCAATGGGCGATATACATGCGTTGAGTTGGCTAACATCTGTATCATCAAATATCTAAGATCATGCATCAACAAGGGATTACAATACTCATAGGGTCAAGCACATCTATAACCTCAATATACCTCATTACATAACATACTGTAATCTCTTACATTACATCATAGTACAATTGTCATGTCCACAATCTAACTATTACATACACATACTTCAAAACTCTGGCTAACCTCCTGGTCTACCCTGTACCTGCACATCTGGGGTTAGGGGAGAGGGGTGAGCTACAAAGCCCAGTGAGCAGAATAGTGAAATCATACATTAAAATTTCATGCCATTATGTAATGCAACACATCACAACAAATCACATCTCGGATGGTATTGTCACCAATAGTCCTCTACATAGTCCAACTGTGCCGGGACGTAGAATGGGTACAACCGGTCTTTCCCTTATCATAACATATCATATCATACCAATGTGCCAGGGACGTAGAATGGGTACAACCTGGACTTTCTCTTACATCGTGCCAGGGACGTAGAATGGGTACAACCTGGACTTCCATACCATATCATGCCGTAACATCATCATGCCATATGAGGACTAAAGGATCATCCAATAACCAATCCACATCAACATTATAAATGCAATGCACATATTCGTGAATACTAATGCAAACAACCTACTATATCTCATGGCATTCGTGATGCATGGATCATGCTCGAAATTCATATTTCAATTATTTTAAAACTTAAGGTTTATTCCACTCACCTCTGGCTAGCTCTGACAAACTCTGTAGCAGTTGGCTCACTGCTGGGATCCTCGGTTCCTCGGGTCCGAACCTACACAGGTGGACTCCAATGAGGGACCAAACATACATAAACATAACTCTAATATACTCTCCAAAAACCCCCTAAAACATCATAAAATAACTACATAAAAACATGCAAGAAATGGCTGGACAGGGCACTTTCGGCGGCACCTTCGGCGGCCGAAAGTCCCTCCAGAGCCGAAAGTCAGGCAGGTTCGGCGGCACCTTCGGCGGCCGAAACTCCCAGACAGAGGCGAAACTCATGCATGTTCGGCGGCACCTTCGGCTGCCAAAAGTCCCAGACAGAGACGAAAGTCTCTTTTCGGGGGCAAGTTCGGCAGCCGAAAGGCCTGCCTCCCCAGCCATGTTCGGCGGCCGAAAGTGCCTTCGGCTGCTGAACCTGGTTTCTGCCAAAGGGCAGAAACTTGGCTCCTTTATGCACATTTGCCTCCTAACTCTTCCAACATGCATATAACTCAACCAAAACATGCATACAAGCTCCTAGGGGTCTCAAACTACCTTAAACCCCAACTACAACACACATACACAAGCATTTGCAAGCCACATTTGCATAAACTCAAAAATCATCCATAACTCACTAAAAACCTACACATGCATCTCTACCCCATAGATCTTGCATAAAACTTATTTAAAACATATAATGAGCTTAAGATCGGCTCTTACCTCTTGAAGATCGAGAGAGAGACAACCTAAACTTGGAGATCCAAGCAAATGAGCTCCTGAGTTCCCAAAGCTCCAAAACTTGTCTT